>NC_138778.1:111583958-111848958 GCF_965119305.1 Pelophylax lessonae
TTCAACGTCTCAAGGGCACAGGTCAGTTACCAGATCTCAAACAGCATTTCCAGATGTGAGGGATGGAGATTCTCCAATTGAAGATCTAGAAGATGAAGAGGAGGTACCTGATTGGATGTGGTCATATCAGTTACCAGAACCCACGACTGCGTACCTGTCTTCATCCGAACTGGTTGAAAGAGGAACCCTTCGGGCAGAAGCTCCTGAATTTGCGCCTTTCCACATGCTTACAGAAGAAGTAGCTGATGGTGAAGATCCTGAGGAGGAGGTTGCACCTTTCTCTGAAGAAGAATTAACTGCTTCTGAAACCCCAGAGTCCAATGCGTTGGGACAAGAGGAGGAAGCTCTTGAAGAATCCCCAGGAGCGGCTGGTTCCAGCACTTCTAAGATTGTGACTCCCAAAGAACAGAGGGAAAGAAGAGTCATTCACCCACCCAAAAGACTAACTTACGACCAATTGGGTGAATGCTCGGAAGAAGCTATCTTTACTTCCAAACGATCTCTTGATCAGCCTAGTTCTTCCACCGCGGATTTGGTGGAGGACAACCCTAGCTCACCCCCAGGCACATCTGTACAAGCCACCCAAGTCTCGGGGGTCTGTGAACAGAATTACCTTTCCTTCCCCAACAATTGGTGGGAGGTTCCTATGTCGAACCTGTGTTGTAATATGCAGTTGTTAAGTTATAACTCTGCTTAAGAAAAGGAAGATGATTCCCTGTTATGCATATGTTAATGTTCTTTTTGTGTACTGCCAACATATGCACTGGAGTACATGCTGTTGTCCTCTTTGGGGACCAAAGTTTCTCAAGTGGGGGGAGTGTGTAGCGAGGTTTTCCTCTTATACAAGTTGTAAAAGACTGCTGCTGGACATTTTAAGGAACTCGGCTCCATCTAGTGGCCAAACTGCCACACTGCAGCTTTGTGATTTTCATCAGAAGTTTCTAGTGGCCAAACTGCCACACTGCAGCTTGGTGATATTAATCAGACGTTTTTATACTACGATACCCACAATTCAGTTGGAATACCAGGGTGCATTGCTTCATCGCACAGCCTTTTGGGGGAGGCTTTATAAAGGAAGGGAGGAGCCAGGCTCTCTCTCTGGGCTCCTCACACAACAACTAGAAGGAAGCAAGTGCTGTGGGCTGATGCTGCGGACTAGGCCTGAAGCCTGGGCCTGAAGTGACTGAGTGGAAGCATTTCATCTTCAGTAAAGGAGCCTTCCCAGAGAACCCATTGATGCTCTGCAGAGACTGGTGTTGCCCACATCTAACCACAAGCGCGGCTGGTGACAGAAATCGGAGGTGGAGAGCTCCTGAAGAAAGAGGCTGTTTGGTGAGCACGGCACATGCCCAAATCTGATTCTCGCTTGGAAGAAAGTAACTTTAGCTAACTACACTTCAGATAGTACGCAGTACACTCAGCGGCCTAGTGAACCTTCCAGGAGACTAAGCATTTAAATACAAGTACATAAGGTGTCAGGGGACTATATATGCACCACTAAGAAGATTCATACGCCCAATTACGCAGTAACATTGCGGGTGATTGTAACCTTTTTTTTCTCACCCTTTTTGAATATATATCCTTACTTTTGGATTACAAATAGCTTGTGCACCAACGATTGCTAGCGAAGATTCCAAACCAAAAGGAAGGAACTGTGTGTGGGATTTAAATAGGTTCTGCCTACCTGATACAAGAGACTAGACGTGTGTAAAGTATAGCCTGAATTGGGTAAAAGAAAGCCTATGAGTTATCTTTTAGTTGCATAAGTATACAAAAATAGCTATCTTAATCATATTGTTTATTATTGTGTCAATAACTTTATCTTTCTTAGTTGACTCTTGTGATGTCTTTTGGAGTCAACTTGTACTTTAACTCTCAGTAAAGCTACTTTGGTTAAGCAAAAGTCTGTGTGTTGCACCTTGTGTCACCCAGAGGGACTGCGGTTGGAGAAAGGTAACAAGTTATTATTACTTATTGGGGTGATATATCCTGAATTGTGTTCTCCTGTAGCCATTTGGTATTATAGTCCCATTTCGTGTCAGTTGTGCCTAGGGAGGGTTCGAGCCAATTTCAGGGGTTGGTAGGCAGGACGTAGACCCAATAATCTAATCAGCAGCTCCTGCGGGGGTGGTGCCAGGGGTCGAGTCCTGCAGGAACGCATGGGAACGGCGTCCCCGCACTATTTCCACAGCGGGAACGCCGTTCCCATTGCTCCTCTGACCTCCTGCAGGACCAGGCCAGCCAGAGCTTACAGTGCAGGGCAGGCAGGCAGCCGCAGCGTCTCGCCGATCGCGGCGCCTCTCTCTGCAAACAGGTCGGCGGAGGGGGAAGCGCACAGCGGATGACGTCACGAGCAGGAGAGTCAGCTGCCCAGCAACAAGAACCACCAGCCAGTCACAGGCCCAGCCCAGGCCTAGAGCGCGCGCGGAATGGCTAAAATTGTAGACCGCTGCCATTACTCGTTAAAAAAAAAAACACCAAAAATGACAGAAACCTTTCCCTTAGTAAACGCAATAACTTTTGCGCAAACCAATCAAAATACGCTTATTGTGATTTTTTTATTTTTACCAAACATAGGTAGCAGAAAACAAATTGGCCAAAAATTTAAAAAAATTAGATTTTTACATATTTTTGGGGGGGAATTTCATATTAAAAAATGTGAAAAATATTGTTATTTTTTCAAAATTTATGCTCTTTTTTTGTTTATAGCGCAAAAAGTAAAAATTGCACAGGTGATCAAATACCACCAAAAGAAAGCTCTGTTTGTGGGAAAAAAAGGACATAAATTTCGTTTGGGTACGGTGTCGCACGACCGCGCAATCGTCAGTTAAAGTCACACAGCGCATGTTGGTTGCTGAGACCCCTGGTCCCAATGATAGTCCCGGACTATCTATAATTTCTTTGCTCGTTTTGTGTCTGGCAGGCCTGGGAGGCTGGTTTCTGGAAATAACACAGACGGAGACAGATGTATAGTGAAACCAAGCTCTCAGTTTATTATAGGCTCGTTGCGGCTTATATAGTAAAGATAAAGGCATATAATCATAGGTATAGGGCACTTGTTACGTTCTTATTGGTTAAACAGCTTAACCACTTAAGCCCCGGAAGATTTTACCCCCATTCCGACCAGGGGGTATTTTGCGATTCGGCACTGCGTGACTTTAACGGAGAATTGCGCGGTCGTGCGACGCTGTACCTAAACGAATTTGGCGTCCTTTTTTTCCCACAAACAGAGCTTTCTTTTGGCGGTATTTGATCACCTGTGCGATTTTTTGATCACGCGCTATAAACAAAAAAAGAGCGTCCATTTTGCAAAAATAGCAATATTTTTCCCTTTTTTTATATGAAATTCCCCCCAAAAAAAATGTAAAAATCAAAATTTTTTAAAATTTTCGGCCAATTTGTTTTATGCTACCTATGTTTGGTAAAAAAAATCGCAAAAAGCGTATTTTGATTGGTTTGCGCAAAAGTTATTGCGTTTACTAACTAAGGGAAAGATTTTTGTCATTTTTGTTGTTTTTTTTTTTAACGCGTAATGGCGGCGATCTGCGATTTTTTTTGCGGTACTGCGACATTGCGGCGGACAGATCGGACCCTTGACTGACATTTTTGACACTTTTGGGGTTACCAGTGACATTTCTACAGTAATCAGTGCTATACATATGCACTGTTACTGTAAAAATACACTGGTAGTGAAGGGGTTAACTTTATTTGAGAGGGAGGGGCTGTGTGTGTCCCTAGGGGCGTGATTCTAACTGTGATTGGCTGGGGCTTCAGCTGTATGCAGAGTGATCAATGGATCTACATAGTAGATCCATGTGATCAGCTCTCATACAGCGAGGAGAATGACAGGCAGCTTGTTTACACAAGCTGCCTGACTTTCTCCCTCTCCCCCGCCGATCGCAGAGTGGCCGGCGGACATCGGGTCCGCTGGTCACACGCGCGGGGGGGTCCGTGACCACTCGGGAGCGGGAGCGCGCCTCCGGGGGCGCGCGCTCGCTCCCTAGACCCTCACAAGCTAGTGACGTAGCCCTACGTCACTTTGCCTGTGAGGGGCTGACCGCCGACGTAGATAGTCGTGCGGCGGTCGGCAAGTGGTTAAGGAGACAAAAGGTCACCTTGGGGAATAATACCATATAGGACATATATCGTGTGACTAGAATCACCTGACACAGCCTTATCGCGAACTGCAGAAACTTTCCATGGCACGTAGACACTTTTCATATCTTGTGTAACTAAGGTCACATACACACACAAACACACAGCTTATAAGACATTAATGCATACAAAATGGGGTAGGGACATACAAAATGGAGGACACATAGAATTTGATATCTCCCCATCTCCCACAATCCCCTCTTAAAATCATTAACCCTTAATTGATTTTCCCTTGTCACCCTGTATATCATTGGAATATATAATTCTTAGGGATCTTATCAGGAGTCTTAAACCTCCTAGGAATATAGTACCACGATTGGCAGATTAATTTTCTATATCCCTGCTGCTTGAAAGACCAGATCATATATCATCCTTTAAACAATAAGGTTCTTTTTTTTTCTTTCTGTTTATACCTCTTAATGTACTCAGTATATTCTTTAGGGTTATTAGTCGAGGGGGTCTGGTAGCCTGGGACTTGGTGGGATAGCATAGAGACATTTTTCACTTTTGGTCGGGAAACTCTAGCAATAATACACATTACAAGTTTGAAGCATGCATATAGGAATAATAAAAAAAGCAAAACCATTATAACAGTCATAGCGATATTTTTCAACCATGAGGATATTCCTCCAAATTCAAAATTCCCACTACCAAAAGGACTCCATGTCTTAGCAATATTCCTAGCTTCCTGTTGCAACTTGTCTACTTCTTTCCGGTGCTGTGCAATAATATCATAATAATCGGGTATCTCAACAGATGTATTGTGTATCCATGTGCAACATTCATAATCCTCCGTAACTTCACATAACCGAGTAAGAGCAGCACTCATGCTTTCTATGGCTAGGTCATGGAGCTCAAGTTGTTTCTTAATTGCCCTCACTTCTATATTTAATTTGGTAATGTCCCCTGAGTTCTTATCTAGGATGTCATCGAGAATTTTAGAGTAATTATTCAACCTTTTCATCATGTCTATTCCCCATCCGGTCCATGAGGGGAACCAGGCCCATACCATATCCTTTTCAAGGAATAATTCCCTTTTATTGCGGTGTTTGAGGGGGTACCTAGGATACATACTAGCTTCGAGGAGATGTCCTCCTTTGTTGTCTCCCACTACACCCATGATGGGAACTAGGGATGCGAGGTAACACCACCCTTGGGGTTCAATGGGGATCCAAGGGTGACAAATCTTTCCACAACAAATATAAGTACTGTTTCCCAAAGCTAGGGGACGTTTGTGAAGTAGTGCCATTAATTGATCATCATAACTGGACCAAGCTAAATTTGACAACAACTGTCCTATTGGGGAAGAGGAAGTGGAACTGGAGTTAAGAAAGTTCATTAGAGTGGCGTTTAGGGCTGGTTCTGAGGTGTGCCAGAAGGAGCTGTCCATCAAGGTCATTGAGAAATTAATCTTAGTTTGCCGGCACACTTCAGCTCCCTTGGTGGAGTTTCCCAACCTAAAACACCAGTCTGGGGAATGACTCCTACCAATAATTTGGAAAGTGAGGGTATCATTTGAGAGTGTTCTCGTGACATTGGTGAGGACAACAGGAGGTGTACCATTTAGGAAAGGGGTGAAGTTTAAAGGTATCGCTATTAGGGGGATTCTAGCGGTGCTAGGATGGAGTTTACTACATATCCAACATTTTTCATATCCGGACTTCTGGGCATAGGCATATTTAAATTGCAACAATGACATTTTATCTGTAAGATTTTTTGAGCTTTCATCTCTCTTTTGTCTGTTATGTGCATTACTCTGTGTTGGGGTGTTGGAAGCTCTGCAAATGGCCTGTAGCCCTACCAGGTCTTCTGGATGATAAATACAGTTAGTGGTAACCCATACTACAGAGAAGACTGAAAATGATACGAGTCCTATAAGTAGCCGAAGTTTTCCAGAATCTGGTGCTATTAGGAATGTCATTTTTCTACAGGGTCAGGGCCGCCTGCCTCTGAAAAACCCCCTTTTCTTGACTATCCTGTTCGAGGTCAGAGTCGTCCACTCCCGTTAGTACCTCTCTTGCTTCTGGACCTTCCTGTTCAAGGTCAGGGCCGTCCGCCCCCGTTAGTACCTCTCTTGGGTCTGGATCTGGACTTGCTTCTGGGGGTGGAGCCTCCTTCACCAATTTTACTCGAGTAGCGTGGATCCAGGCTTGTTGGTTCTCCACAAGGACAGCGATTCTGGTCACTGCGACTACCTTTGTCTTTTGGTCCAAAACGAAATCCGGCCTTGGTCTTGTGATGCTACTTCATCTCCTTCCTTCAAGTGATGGGTTGATACCTGTGAAAAGAAAAGAAAGGTGCGAGCAACTTTTTCGTTCCACTTGATTCAAAATTCCAATTACTTTTTCTCAACTCGTCTTTGATTGTCCTATTTATCCTTTCCACTATACCTGAACTCTGTGGATGACAATCTATTTTCAGGATTTTAACTAGTTCCTGGCATTCTTTTTAATATTAAAGCTGCACCATTATTAGAACTAATTCAAAGCAGGCATCCCCATCCAGGAATAATCTCCTGACTGAGAATGCGTGCCACCGTGTGGGCATCTCCCTTTTGTGGCCCTAAAAGCTTCCACTCATCTGCTAAACATGTCCACTATTAACTCTTGTTTCTACCCTGTGTTGGGCTTATGTGTGAAATCTATTTCTAGATGTTCATGTTTGGCCTTATGTGTTTGTTTGTGTTGTTCCTAATACAGGTGATGCACCTAGCAACATATGCTTTCACTAATTTAGGCCTGTAAATGCAAAAAAAACTTCAGTAATACTTCATATGTTCTTTCCCACCCCTGTGTCCTATTCCATCATACTAGGCAATAGACAGTGGGGCGCTAGCTGCGGGGATACAAGATCTCCCCTCTTTTAGAAAAAGGCCATTCTCAACTTTTTCTAAACCATCACCTAATTCCTTAAACCTGTTCTGTAGCATGCGTTTGTAGCTCTAATAATGTGTGATCTTTTGGCCTGACTTTCAGCTCCACAACCAGGAACCATCTACAAAAACATCCTCTGCTCCCTCTATGGCTGTCTAGATATATTATGTCTATACAATCATGTTGTTGTGTAACACACCCTTTAATCCCAGTACCCATTTAAAACTGGGGCCTACCTAGGGCAAAAGATGTGGCCATCCCTATTACCATCTCACAAGATGCTATGTTTGGAGTCACCTCAGGCATGCCTTAGACCTGGACTGCGACCATCTTTGGACAAAAACTATAGGGCAAAGTCCACCACCATACTCCTGGGCAAGTACACCTGTCATGGTCTTACAATTGTCCCTTGCATTAACACAAAACATTTTTCCATAATTTGGGAGGCCCAGTGCAGACGCTACAACCATAGCATTTTTCAGATACATAAACGCATTCAACATTACTTGTGACTAGGGTTGAGCGAACACCTAGATGTCCGTGTTCGACGGGTTCGGCCGAACTTTAAAAAAAAGTCCGGGTCCGTGTCCCGGACTTTTACCGAACTTTTCCCGGACACCGAACCCCATTGAAGTCAATGGGGACCCGAACTTTAAGGCACTAAAATGGCTCTAAAACACCAAAGGAAAGGGCTAGAGTGCTGCAAATGGCAGCAAAACGTAATTAAGAGCATGGCAAGTGCTCTGCAAACAAATGTGGATAGGGAAATAACTTAAAACAACAAAAAAAAAACAGAAAAATAAAACAATGTTCTTCTTCATCTCTGAAGGACGAGGCCCATATGGAGTAGGAGGGAGGTTGAGGTGGTGGTGGATGTGGCGGTGACATAGGCGTGCGCACAGGGTGTGCTGGGTGTGCCTGGGCACACCCTAATCACCTAGGGCACATAGCATTGCCAGTGAGGAGATGGGAAAGATCTCCCTGGGACCTGCTCTGCTCTATTTCTCCTTGCCTACAGGTACATGGCCCCGATACATTACTCTCCCTGCTGGCAAACACATGCATGTGTATTTCAACTTTGGGGTGCACACCTTAATGCAATAGGCTGCGCACACCTATGGGCGGTGTAGGTGGAAGCGGCGGTGGAGGAGGACCAGGGCCGGATTAACAGCATCATGGGCTTGGTGCTGAGGATTTTGAAGGGCCTTAAGGGCCGTGCCTTGCCATGCACCCAGAGGAGGAAGGGTGCAGCCATGCATGCCTAATTCAACATGGGATGCTGTCTCTGAAGCCCATAAACACATCCATGCATCGCCAACTGTCCCTCCTTGTCCGGCCTTCACGCTGTGTGGGGAGGTTCTGAGGGTGCTGCCTGGGGAAGCGAGCATAGAAGCCAGACTTCTGTGTTTACAAGTGACAGAAGAGCGGTAACAGTGAATATGGCCAACCCGGGGCCTATATAAAAGGTAGGGGCCTGGAGCTGCAGCTCCAATAGCCCCTACATTAATCTGGCCCTGAGGAGGAGGACGAGGTAGCCAACACTGCTTCTTTTCAAAAATTTTAAATGAGGGTACACCCCAAAAGAGTGAGAAAGAGCAAAAATGGAACAATGGGTGGGTAAGGTCGGTATCCATTGCTATTCTGCATAAGGTACGGAAAAGTCCCGTGGGATCCATGCCTGGTTCATTTTAATGAACGTGAGCTTGTCCACATTGTCTCTGGACAGGCGGCTGCGCTTGTCTGTTAT
Source organism: Pelophylax lessonae (assembly GCF_965119305.1). Taxonomy (NCBI): domain Eukaryota; kingdom Metazoa; phylum Chordata; class Amphibia; order Anura; family Ranidae; genus Pelophylax; species Pelophylax lessonae. Next base: position 111,592,734 of record NC_138778.1, read on the forward strand.
AACGCCCCCAGCCGTGCTAAATACCCGTTCAGATAATACACTGGCTGCAGGGCACGCCAGCACCTCCAAGGCGTAAAGGGCAAGCTCAGGCCATGTGCCCAATTTGGAGACCCAGAAGTTGAAGGGGGCAGACCCGTCATTCACTACATGTAGGCGTGTGCACACATACTGCTCCACCATGTTGGTAAAATGCTGCCTCCTGCTAAGACGTTCCATCTGAGCTGCTGGTGCTGCTGTTTGTTGTGGCGTGCTGACAAAGCTTTTCCACATTTCGGCCATGCTAACCCTGCCTTCTGAGGTGCTGGCGGTGCCCTGGTTGCGTTGGCGACCTCCTCCTCCTCCTCCTCCTCTGCCTTGTGCTTCCACTGTGGCCCCGCTGTCAGATGGGAATGCCAGCAGCATGGCGTCTACCAGCGTGCGCTTGTACTCGCGCATCTTGCGATCGCGCTCCAGTGAGTGAATTAAGGACGGTACGTTGTCCTTGTAACGGGGATCCAGCAGCGTGGCCACCCAGTAATCAGCACAAGTTAGAATGTGGGCAACTCGGCGGTCGTTGTGGAGACACTGCAGCATGTAATCGCTCATGTGTGCCAGGCTGCCCAGAGGCGACGAAAGGCTGTCCTCTGTGGGAGGTGTATCGTCCGTGTCCTCTGTATCCCCCCAGCCACGCACCAGTGATGGCCATGAGCTGGCCTGGGTGCCACCCTGCTGTGAACATGGTTCCATCTCCTCCTCCAGCTCCTCCTCCTCCTCATCCTCCTCATCCTCCAGAACTGTGCCCCTGCTGGACAATTGCGTCCCTGGCGTTTGCGTGTGCAGGAACCCACCCTCGGAGCCCCTTGCGAATGACTGCCCTGAAAGCCTTGGAAATGTTACCTCTTCATCCTCCTCCTCCTCCTCATCCTGTGCCACATCCTCTTCCATCATCGCCCAAATTGTTTTTTCAAGGAGGCATAGAAGTGGGATAGTTAAGCTGAGAACGGCGTCATTGCCACTGGCCATGTTGGTGGAGTACTCAAAACAGCGCAACAAGGCACACAGGTCTCGCATGGAGGCCCAGTTATTGGTGGTGAAGTGGTGCTGTTCCGCAGAGCGACTCACGCGTGCGTGCTGCAGCTGAAACTCCACTATGGCCTGCTGCTGCTCGCACAGTCTTTCCAGCATGTGCAAGGTGGAGTTCCACCTTGTGGGCACGTCACATATGAGGCGGTGAGCGGGAAGGCCGAAGTTACGCTGCAGCGCTGCCAGGCGAGCAGCAGCAGGGTGAGAACGCCGAAAGTGCGCACAAACGGCCCGCACTTTCTGCAGCAGCTCTGACATATCGGGGTAGTTTTTAAGGAACCTCTGCACCACCAAATTCAGCACATGCGCCAGGCAAGGGATGTGCGTCAAACCGGCTAGGCCCAGAGCTGCTATGAGATTTCGCCCGTTATCACACACCACCAGGCCGGGCTTGAGGCTCGCTGGCAGCAACCACTCATTTGTCTGCTGTTCCATGCTCCTCCACAACTCCTGCGCGGTGTGTGGTTTGTCCCCCAAACAGGCAAGTTGTAAAACTGCCTGCTGTCGTTTACCCCTGGCCGTGCTGAAGTTGGTGGTGAAGGTGTTACGCTGTCCGGATGAGGAGGCGGTAGAGGATGAGGAAGCGGAGTAGGAGGAGTTACGAACAGGAGGCAAACTGAAGCGCCCTGCAATCCTCGGTGGTGGAAGGACATGCGCCAAATTGCTATCCGCCTCAGGCCCATCCGCCACTGCATTTACCCAGTGTGCCGTTAGGGAGATATAACGCCCCTGACCGTGCTTACTGGTCCACGTATCCGTAGTTAGGTGGACCTTGGCACAGATGGCGTTGCGCAGTGCACACCTGATATTTTCCCCCACTTGGTTGTGCAGGGAAGGGATGGCTTGCCTGGAAAAGTAGTGGCGGCTGGGCACGACGTACTGTGGGACAGCCACCGACATAAGGTTTTTAAAACTGTGCGTCTCCACCAGACGGAATGACAGCATTTCAAAGGCCAATAATTTTGAAATGCTGGCATTCAGGGCCAGGGATCGCGGGTGGGTAGGGGGGTACTTCCTCTTCCTCTCAAGTGTTTGGGAGATGGAAAGCTGAACGCTTCCACGGGACATTGTGGAGATGGTTGTTGGTGACCCAGGTGGTGGTGTTGCTGACAGATCGTCTGTTTGCGGGGTGGCAGGTGCCGGTATCACTACAGATGTGGCTGGAGCGGCCGAGACTGCAGCAGAAGAGGAAGCAGGATGAGCCAGAGACGTTTCTTGGTTTTGAAGGTGTGTACTCCACTGCAGCTCGTGCTTTGCACTTAGATGCCTGATCATGCAGGTTGTGCTCAGGTTGAGAAGGTTCATGCCTCGCTTCAAGCTCTGATTGCACAGGGTGCAAACCACTCGTGTCCTGTCATCAGCACATTTTCTAAAGAACTTCCACGCTAGAGAACTCCTTTGAGCTGACTTTGGTGCGCTCGTTCCCTTGCTGCGTTGGGCAGTAGCGGGCGTAGTGTCTAGGGCACGGCCGCTCCGCTTCTGCACCCTGCTCCCTCTTCTGCTGTGCTGGTGGCTCTGTGCGACCACCGCCTCTTCCTCCAAACTACTCAGGTCACCTGCATGACGTTCATTCCATGTGGGGTCGAGGACCTCATCGTCCTCCACATCATCTTCCACCCAGTCTTCACCCCTGCCCTCCTTGTCGGTCTCCACAATGCTGAACGCCGCAGCAGTTGGCACCTGCGTTTCGTCATCATCGGAGACGTGCTGCGATGATCCTTGCATGTACTCATCTTGAGAAATAAGTGGTTGGGCATCGCTGCACTCAATCTCTTCCACTTCTGGGGCAGGGCTAGGTGGATGGCCCTGGGAAACCCTGCTGACAGAGTCCTCAAAAAGAATAAGAGACTGCTGTATGGCTTGGGGCTCAGACTGCTGGCCTGATTTGCAAGGGGGTGAGGTGAAAGACGGTTGGACATTGGCTGCAGGTGCCAACTCTGACCTTTCTGCAGTAGACTGGGTGGGAGACAATGTGAAGGAACTGGAGGCACTGTCAGCAGCAAACCAATCTACTATCGCCTCAACTTGTTCTGGCCTCATCACTTCTAGGGGCGTTTGATGCCCTACCAAATACTGATGCAGGTTCTGTCGCCTACTCACACTTGAGGAAGGTGTTTCACTTGTGCGTGTAGCTGGCACAGATCGACCATGTCCTCTCCTTGCAACAGGAGCTCTACCAGCAGCACCACGACCCAGGCCACGGCCCTTATTTGACGGTCTCCTCATATTTCTGTAATTTAAGATCTTGCCCTAGAAAGGTTTTTATTGAATAGCGGAATAGAAAATATGATCCAAAAAAAGTGTATGTATATCACACGTACACAACCACACTAGGCCCCAATTACTATTGTTTGTACCCCTAAAAGGCTAGATGAGGAGTAGGGGGAGTATGGAACAGGCAGCACCCTCAAACCTTCAGAAGTATGAGATGAACCCCAACAACTTGGAAAGGTGGATCTCTCTCACACGTACCGACACAGACTATCCCGCAATTCAATTGATCCTCAAAGGTTTTTATTGAATAGCGGAATAGAAAATATGATCCAAAAAAAGTGTATGTATATCACACGTACACAACCACACTAGGCCCCAATTACTATTGTTTGTACCCCTAAAAGGCTAGATGAGGAGTAGGGGGAGTATGGAACAGGCAGCACCCTCAAACCTTCAGAAGTATGAGATGAACCCCAACAACTTGGAAAGGTGGATCTCTCTCACACGTACCGACACAGACTATCCCGCAATTCAATTGATCCTCAAAGGTTTTTATTGAATAGCGGAATAGGAAATATGATCAAAAAAAGTGTATGTATCTCGCACGTACACAACCACACTAGGCCCCAATTACTATTGTTTGTACCCCTAAAAGGCTAGATGAGGAGTAGGGGGAGTATGGAACAGGCAGCACCCTCAAACCTTCAGAAGTATGAGATGAACCCCAACAACTTGGAAAGGTGGATCTCTCTCACACGTACCGACACAGACTATCCCGCAATTCAATTGATCCTCAAAGGTTTTTATTGAATAGCGGAATAGGAAATATGATCAAAAAAAGTGTATGTATCTCGCACGTACACAACCACACTAGGCCCCAATTACTATTGTTTGTACCCCTAAAAGGCTAGATGAGGAGTAGGGGGAGTATGGAACAGGCAGCACCCTCAAACCTTCAGAAGTATGAGATGAACCCCAACAACTTGGAAAGGTGGATCTCTCTCACACGTACCAACACAGACTATCCCCCAATTTAACTGATCCCCAAAGGTTTTTGATTAAATAGCGGAATAGAAAATATGATCCCAAAAAAGTGTATGTATATCACACGTACACAACCACACTAGGCCCCAATTACTATTGTTTGTACCCCTAAAAGGCTAGGAGTAGGGGGAGTATGGAACAGGCAGCACCCTCAAACCTTCAGAAGTATGAGATGAACCCCAACAACTTGGAAAGGTGGATCTCTCTCACACGTACCAACACAGACTATCCCCCAATTTAACTGATCCCCAAAGGTTTTTGATTAAATAGCGGAATAGAAAATATGATCCCAAAAAAGTGTATGTATATCACACGTACACAACCACACTAGGCCCCAATTACTATTGTTTGTACCCCTAAAAGGCTAGGAGTAGGGGGAGTATGGAACAGGCAGCACCCTCAAACCTTCAGAAGTATGAGATGAACCCCAACAACTTGGAAAGGTGGATCTCTCTCACACGTACCAACACAGACTATCCCCCAATTTAACTGATCCCCAAAGGTTTTTGATTAAATAGCGGAATAGAAAATATGATCCCAAAAAAGTGTATGTATATCACACGTACACAACCACACTAGGCCCCAATTACTATTGTTTGTACCCCTAAAAGGCTAGGAGTAGGGGGAGTATGGAACAGGCAGCACCCTCAAACCTTCAGAAGTATGAGATGAACCCCAACAACTTGGAAAGGTGGATCTCTCTCACACGTACCAACACAGACTATCCCCCAATTTAACTGATCCCCAAAGGTTTTTGATTAAATAGCGGAATAGAAAATATGATCCCAAAAAAGTGTATGTATATCACACGTACACAACCACACTAGGCCCCAATTACTATTGTTTGTACCCCTAAAAGGCTAGGAGTAGGGGGAGTATGGAACAGGCAGCACCCTCAAACCTTCAGAAGTATGAGATGAACCCCAACAACTTGGAAAGGTGGATCTCTCTCACACGTACCAACACAGACTATCCCCCAATTTAACTGATCCCCAAAGGTTTTTGATTAAATAGCGGAATAGAAAATATGATCCCAAAAAAGTGTATGTATATCACACGTACACAACCACACTAGGCCCCAATTACTATTGTTTGTACCCCTAAAAGGCTAGGAGTAGGGGGAGTATGGAACAGGCAGCACCCTCAAACCTTCAGAAGTATGAGATGAACCCCAACAACTTGGAAAGGTGGATCTCTCTCACACGTACCAACACAGACTATCCCCCAATTTAACTGATCCCCAAAGGTTTTTGATTAAATAGCGGAATAGAAAATATGATCCCAAAAAAGTGTATGTATATCACACGTACACAACCACACTAGGCCCCAATTACTATTGTTTGTACCCCTAAAAGGCTAGGAGTAGGGGGAGTATGGAACAGGCAGCACCCTCAAACCTTCAGAAGTATGAGATGAACCCCAACAACTTGGAAAGGTGGATCTCTCTCACACGTACCAACACAGACTATCCCCCAATTTAACTGATCCCCAAAGGTTTTTGATTAAATAGCGGAATAGAAAATATGATCCCAAAAAAGTGTATGTATATCACACGTACACAACCACACTAGGCCCCAATTACTATTGTTTGTACCCCTAAAAGGCTAGGAGTAGGGGGAGTATGGAACAGGCAGCACCCTCAAACCTTCAGAAGTATGAGATGAACCCCAACAACTTGGAAAGGTGGATCTCTCTCACACGTACCAACACAGACTATCCCCCAATTTAACTGATCCCCAAAGGTTTTTGATTAAATAGCGGAATAGAAAATATGATCCCAAAAAAGTGTATGTATATCACACGTACACAACCACACTAGGCCCCAATTACTATTGTTTGTACCCCTAAAAGGCTAGGAGTAGGGGGAGTATGGAACAGGCAGCACCCTCAAACCTTCAGAAGTATGAGATGAACCCCAACAACTTGGAAAGGTGGATCTCTCTCACACGTACCAACACAGACTATCCCCCAATTTAACTGATCCCCAAAGGTTTTTGATTAAATAGCGGAATAGAAAATATGATCCCAAAAAAGTGTATGTATATCACACGTACACAACCACACTAGGCCCCAATTACTATTGTTTGTACCCCTAAAAGGCTAGGAGTAGGGGGAGTATGGAACAGGCAGCACCCTCAAACCTTCAGAAGTATGAGATGAACCCCAACAACTTGGAAAGGTGGATCTCTCTCACACGTACCAACACAGACTATCCCCCAATTTAACTGATCCCCAAAGGTTTTTGATTAAATAGCGGAATAGAAAATATGATCCCAAAAAAGTGTATGTATATCACACGTACACAACCACACTAGGCCCCAATTACTATTGTTTGTACCCCTAAAAGGCTAGGAGTAGGGGGAGTATGGAACAGGCAGCACCCTCAAACCTTCAGAAGTATGAGATGAACCCCAACAACTTGGAAAGGTGGATCTCTCTCACACGTACCAACACAGACTATCCCCCAATTTAACTGATCCCCAAAGGTTTTTGATTAAATAGCGGAATAGAAAATATGATCCCAAAAAAGTGTATGTATATCACACGTACACAACCACACTAGGCCCCAATTACTATTGTTTGTACCCCTAAAAGGCTAGATGAGGAGTAGGGGGAGTATGGAACAGGCAGCACCCTCAAACCTTCAGAAGTATGAGATTGTGTTCACTGTACCCCACAAAGATTGAGTTCACTGCACCCCACAATGATTGTGTTCACTGCACCCCACAAAGATTGTGTTCACTGCACCTCACAAAGATTGTGTTCACTGTACCCCCCAAAGATTGTGTTCACTGCACCCCACAAAGATTCTGTTCACTGTACCCCACAAAGATTGTGTTCACTGCACCCCAAAAAGATTGTGTTCACTGCACCCCAAAAAGGATGTTGTTCACTGCACCCCAAAAAGGATGTTGTTCACTCCACCCCAAAAAGATTGTGTTCACTGCACCCCACAAAGATTGTGTTCACTGCACCCCAAAAAGATTGTGTTCACTGCACCCCAAAAATGATTTTGTTCACTGCACCCCAAAAAGGATTTTGTTCACTGCACCCCAAAAAGGATGTTGTTCACTCCACCCCAAAAAGATTGTGTTCACTGCACCCCAAAAAGATTGTGTTCACTGCACCCCACAAAGGATTTTGTTCACTGCACCCCAAAAAGATTGTGTTCACTGCACCCCAAAAAGGATGTTGTTCACTGCACCCCAAAAAGGATTTTGTTCACTGCACCCCAAAAAGATTGTGTTCACTGCACCCCACAAAGGATTTTGTTCACTGCACCCCACAAAGATTGTGTTCACTGCACACCAAAAAGGATTGTGTTCACTGCACCCCAAAAAGATTTTGTTCACTGCACCCCAAAAAGATTGTGTTCACTGCAGCCCAAAAAGATTGTGTTCACTGCAGCCCAAAAAGATTGTGTTCACTGCAGCCCAAAAAGATTGTGTTCACTGCAGCCCAAAAAGATTGTGTTCACTGCAGCCCAAAAAGATTGTGTTCACTGCAGCTCACACACAGAAAAATGGATGTGGATCACTGACACCTGCCTATCTCCAATCCCACACCACACAGCAATATCGATTGTAGTTTGTAGAACACAGTTTCCCTAAAATTCAGCAGACTCTGTCCCTAACAGGATTGAGAAGAGATCGTAGATCAGGATTGAGTGCAGACCCCACCCCCCACACAGCAATATCGATTGTAGTTTGTAGAAGACACTGACCCTATAATTCAGCAGACTCTATCCCTAAAATGCCTACAACTCGCCCTGCCTAAACACTCCGACCTGTCCCTCAATTCTATCCGGACACAAATGGTTTTTTCCTGCCTATCTTTCCCTAATCAGCAGCCAGCACGTTGATGTGTGCTCTGTCCCTGAATCTAAGCAGCATAATGACGCCGCTGCGGCTGCCTCGAACTTATAAAGACTTGGTCACATGCTTCAGACGGCCAATCACAGCTACTGAGACATTTGCAGGCATGGCTGGGATGGCTTAAGGCACACCAGTTAAACGATTGTCGATTGGCTGTTGAAAGCCCGCCATGAAAAGAGCGCCAAAGCATGCAAAACCCGGAAATAAAACGACCGAACACGGATTTTTACCCGAACATACAGTAAAGTGTCCGTGTCCGTGTTCGGGTACAAAAAATCCAATTATTCGGTACGAACACGAATAATACAGTCCGTGTTCGCTCAACACTACTTGTGACATTTCTGGACCTGTGGCTTGTCTCAAAATGTTGTCATAAAATAGGAGCAGTCGGATCCATTGCAATCAATGATCCTGGTTTTGTGGGCGGGCAAGACCCACTGTGGGCTGGCAAGACCCACGTGACTGACTCTCCTTTTCCCCCTCTGTGAGAACAAAACCAAGGTAAACAACACTTTCCTGACACCATTGTCATTATTCCTGTGACACTTTGTGTCCACATACATGTACATTTCTCAATGAACTCACTCGCTCTGACTGGCCTCCACAGAGTGACTACATATGTTATCCACATATTGTAGCGGGACTGACTCATGAGCAGGTGTCCATCCCCTCTTGCGTGGTCTGGAGAACTATAGAGCAGACAACTAAAACTGTCTATTTAGCCCTGAGGCATTTCTACACCAGGTCAGTTACCTGGACTGATTATCAAAACAAGAAACAAAGATGGCTGTGTCTCCTCGTCCACTAGGACGGTAAAAAAAAAGCATTACTTCAACCAATCACGGTAAAGTGGGTAGCATCGGATGGTATGGCTATCAGTAGAGATGGCACATCAGATACCACTTGCATACTACATACTACAGTCAGATAAAACTAAAACTTTTTGGCTCTGTGCCAATCTTACTAAAAAAAACTTTTTTATTTTTTTTCTTCTGCCAATCTAACAAAAACCTGTCCAGAGGTTCCCCTCCCTCAATAGAGGACTCCCCTAAAATATCACCCAAAAACTGAAATCAGATAAAAAGTTAATCTGATTTGAAACTTTTGGCTCGGTGCCAATAGGGTCCAATGGTCACACTAATTGCGGTAACCCTTTCTGTCCCAAAATAAATTCCATAACTTATAACAGGAATGAAAATATTTAAGTTTGAACCCTTTCTTGGCAAGTAGCCAATTTTCAAAATTTTGCACCAGAGCTCCCTTTTACGTTTAGGGACACAAGGGACCCATTTGTAAAATGTAATTTCTCATTATTAGGGTTGAGCGGACACCTAGATGTCCATGTTCGACGGGTTCGGCCGAACTTTAAAAAAAAGTCCGGGTCCGTGTCCCGGACTTTTACCGAACTTTTCCCGGACACCGAACCCCATTGAAGTCAATGGGGACCCGAACTTTAAGGCACTAAAATGGCTCTAAAACACCAAAGGAAAGGGCTAGAGTGCTGCAAATGGCAGCAAAACGTAATTAAGAGCATGGCAAGTGCTCTGCAAACAAATGTGGATAGGGAAATAACTTAAAACAACAAAAAAAAACAGAAAAATAAAACAATGTTCTTCTTCATCTCTGAAGGACGAGGCCCATATGGAGTAGGAGGGAGGTTGAGGTGGTGGTGGATGTGGCGGTGACATAGGCGTGCGCACAGGGTGTGCTGGGTGTGCCTGGGCACACCCTAATCACCTAGGGCACATAGCATTGCCAGTGAGGAGATGGGAAAGATCTCCCTGGGACCTGCTCTGCTCTATTTCTCCTTGCCTACAGGTACATGGCCCCGATACATTACTCTCCCTGCTGGCAAACACATGCATGTGTATTTCAACTTTGGGGTGCACACCTTAATGCAATAGGCTGCGCACACCTATGGGCGGTGTAGGTGGAAGCGGCGGTGGAGAAGGACCAGGGCCGGATTAACAGCATCATGGGCTTGGTGCTGAGGATTTTGAAGGGCCTTAAGGGCCGTGCCTTGCCATGCACCCAGAGGAGGAAGGGTGCAGCCATGCATGCCTAATTCAACATGGGATGCTGTCTCTGAAGCCCATAAACACATCCATGCATCGCCAACTGTCCCTCCTTGTCCGGCCTTCACGCTGTGTGGGGAGGTTCTGAGGGTGCTGCCTGGGGAAGCGAGCATAGAAGCCAGACTTCTGTGTTTACAAGTGACAGAAGAGCGGTAACAGTGAATATGGCCAACCCGGGGCCTATATAAAAGGTAGGGGCCTGGAGCTGCAGCTCCAATAGCCCCTACATTAATCTGGCCCTGAGGAGGAGGACGAGGTAGCCAACACTGCTTCTTTTCAAAAATTTTAAATGAGGGTACACCCCAAAAGAGTGAGAAAGAGCAAAAATGGAACAATGGGTGGGTAAGGTCGGTATCCATTGCTATTCTGCATAAGGTACGGAAAAGTCCCGTGGGATCCATGCCTGGTTCATTTTAATGAACGTGAGCTTGTCCACATTGTCTCTGGACAGGCGGCTGCGCTTGTCTGTTATAACGCCCCCAGCCGTGCTAAATACCCGTTCAGATAATACACTGGCTGCAGGGCACGCCAGCACCTCCAAGGCGTAAAGGGCAAGCTCAGGCCATGTGCCCAATTTGGAGACCCAGAAGTTGAAGGGGGCAGACCCGTCATTCACTACATGTAGGCGTGTGCACACATACTGCTCCACCATGTTGGTAAAATGCTGCCTCCTGCTAAGACGTTCCATCTGAGCTGCTGGTGCTGCTGTTTGTTGTGGCGTGCTGACAAAGCTTTTCCACATTTCGGCCATGCTAACCCTGCCTTCTGAGGTGCTGGCGGTGCCCTGGTTGCGTTGGCGACCTCCTCCTCCTCCTCCTCTGCCTTGTGCTTCCACTGTGGCCCCGCTGTCAGATGGGAATGCCAGCAGCATGGCGTCTACCAGCGTGCGCTTGTACTCGCGCATCTTGCGATCGCGCTCCAGTGAGTGAATTAAGGACGGTACGTTGTCCTTGTAACGGGGATCCAGCAGCGTGGCCACCCAGTAATCAGCACAAGTTAGAATGTGGGCAACTCGGCGGTCGTTGTGGAGACACTGCAGCATGTAATCGCTCATGTGTGCCAGGCTGCCCAGAGGCAACGAAAGGCTGTCCTCTGTGGGAGGTGTATCGTCCGTGTCCTCTGTATCCCCCCAGCCACGCACCAGTGATGGCCATGAGCTGGCCTGGGTGCCACCCTGCTGTGAACATGGTTCCATCTCCTCCTCCAGCTCCTCCTCCTCCTCATCCTCCTCATCCTCCAGAACTGTGCCCCTGCTGGACAATTGCGTCCCTGGCGTTTGCGTGTGCAGGAACCCACCCTCGGAGCCCCTTGCGAATGACTGCCCTGAAAGCCTTGGAAATGTTACCTCTTCATCCTCCTCCTCCTCCTCATCCTGTGCCACATCCTCTTCCATCATCGCCCGAATTGTTTTTTCAAGGAGGCATAGAAGTGGGATAGTTAAGCTGAGAACGGCGTCATTGCCACTGGCCATGTTGGTGGAGTACTCAAAACAGCGCAACAAGGCACACAGGTCTCGCATGGAGGCCCAGTTATTGGTGGTGAAGTGGTGCTGTTCCGCAGAGCGACTCACGCGTGCGTGCTGGAGCTGAAACTCCACTATGGCCTGCTGCTGCTCGCACAGTCTTTCCAGCATGTGCAAGGTGGAGTTCCACCTTGTGGGCACGTCACATATGAGGCGGTGAGCGGGAAGGCCGAAGTTACGCTGCAGCGCTGCCAGGCGAGCAGCAGCAGGGTGAGAACGCCGAAAGTGCGCACAAACGGCCCGCACTTTCTGCAGCAGCTCTGACATATCGGGGTAGTTTTTAAGGAACCTCTGCACCACCAAATTCAGCACATGCGCCAGGCAAGGGATGTGCGTCAAACCGGCTAGGCCCAGAGCTGCTATGAGATTTCGCCCGTTATCACACACCACCAGGCCGGGCTTGAGGCTCGCTGGCAGCAACCACTCATTTGTCTGCTGTTCCATGCTCCTCCACAACTCCTGCGCGGTGTGTGGTTTGTCCCCCAAACAGGCAAGTTGTAAAACTGCCTGCTGTCGTTTACCCCTGGCCGTGCTGAAGTTGGTGGTGAAGGTGTTACGCTGTCCGGATGAGGAGGCGGTAGAGGATGAGGAAGCGGAGTAGGAGGAGTTAGGAACAGGAGGCAAACTGAAGCGCCCTGCAATCCTCGGTGGTGGAAGGACATGCGCCAAATTGCTATCCGCCTCAGGCCCATCCGCCACTGCATTTACCCAGTGTGCCGTTAGGGAGATATAACGCCCCTGACCGTGCTTACTGGTCCACGTATCCGTAGTTAGGTGGACCTTGGCACAGATGGCGTTGCGCAGTGCACACCTGATATTTTCCCCCACTTGGTTGTGCAGGGAAGGGATGGCTTGCCTGGAAAAGTAGTGGCGGCTGGGCACGACGTACTGTGGGACAGCCACCGACATAAGGTTTTTAAAACTGTGCGTCTCCACCAGACGGAATGACAGCATTTCAAAGGCCAATAATTTTGAAATGCTGGCATTCAGGGCCAGGGATCGCGGGTGGGTAGGGGGGTACTTCCTCTTCCTCTCAAGTGTTTGGGAGATGGAAAGCTGAACGCTTCCACGGGACATTGTGGAGATGGTTGTTGGTGACCCAGGTGGTGGTGTTGCTGACAGATCGTCTGTTTGCGGGGTGGCAGGTGCCGGTATCACTACAGATGTGGCTGGAGCGGCCGAGACTGCAGCAGAAGAGGAAGCAGGATGAGCCAGAGACGTTTCTTGGTTTTGAAGGTGTGTACTCCACTGCAGCTCGTGCTTTGCACTTAGATGCCTGATCATGCAGGTTGTGCTCAGGTTGAGAAGGTTTATGCCTCGCTTCAAGCTCTGATTGCACAGGGTGCAAACCACTCGTGTCCTGTCATCAGCACATTTTCTAAAGAACTTCCACGCTAGAGAACTCCTTTGAGCTGACTTTGGTGCGCTCGTTCCCTTGCTGCGTTGGGCAGTAGCGGGCGTAGTGTCTAGGGCACGGCCGCTCCGCTTCTGCACCCTGCTCCCTCTTCTGCTGTGCTGGTGGCTCTGTGCGACCACCGCCTCTTCCTCCAAACTACTCAGGTCACCTGCATGACGTTCATTCCATGTGGGGTCGAGGACCTCATCGTCCTCCACATCATCTTCCACCCAGTCTTCACCCCTGCCCTCCTTGTCGGTCTCCACAATGCTGAACGCCGCAGCAGTTGGCACCTGCGTTTCGTCATCATCGGAGACGTGCTGCGATGATCCTTGCATGTACTCATCTTGAGAAATAAGTGGTTGGGCATCGCTGCACTCAATCTCTTCCACTTCTGGGGCAGGGCTAGGTGGATGGCCCTGGGAAACCCTGCTGACAGAGTCCTCAAAAAGAATAAGAGACTGCTGTATGGCTTGGGGCTCAGACTGCTGGCCTGATTTGCAAGGGGGTGAGGTGAAAGACGGTTGGACATTGGCTGCAGGTGCCAACTCTGACCTTTCTGCAGTAGACTGGGTGGGAGACAATGTGAAGGAACTGGAGGCACTGTCAGCAGCAAACCAATCTACTATCGCCTCAACTTGTTCTGGCCTCATCACTTCTAGGGGCGTTTGATGCCCTACCAAATACTGATGCAGGTTCTGTCGCCTACTCACACTTGAGGAAGGTGTTTCACTTGTGCGTGTAGCTGGCACAGATCGACCACGTCCTCTCCTTGCAACAGGAGCTCTACCAGCAGCACCACGACCCAGGCCACGGCCCTTATTTGACGGTCTCCTCATATTTCTGTAATTTAAGATCTTGCCCTAGAAAGGTTTTTATTGAATAGCGGAATAGGAAATATGATCCAAAAAAGTGTATGTATCTCGCACGTACAAAACCACACTAGGCCCCAATTACTATTGTTTCTACCCCTAAAAGGATGGATGAGGAGTAGGAGGAGTATGGAACAGACAGCACCCTCAAATCTTCAGAAGTATGAGATGAACCCCAAAAACTTGGAAAGGTGGATCTCACACGTACCGACACAGACTATCCCGCAATTCAATTGATCCTCAAAGGTTTTTATTGAATAGCGGAATAGGAAATATGATCAAAAAAAGTGTATGTATCTCGCACGTACACAACCACACTAGGCCCCAATTACTATTGTTTGTACCCCTAAAAGGATGGATGAGGAGTAGGAGGAGGAGTATGGAACAGGCAGCACCCTCAAATCTTCAGAAGTATGAGATGAACCCCAAAAACTTGGAAAGGTGGATCTCACACGTACCGACACAGACTATCCCGCAATTCAATTGATCCTCAAAGGTTTTTATTGAATAGCGGAATAGGAAATATGATCAAAAAAAGTGTATGTATCTCGCACGTACACAACCACACTAGGCCCCAATTACTATTGTTTGTACCCCTAAAAGGATGGTTGAGCAGTAGGAGCAGGAGTATGGAACAGGCAGCACCCTCAAATCTTCAGAAGTATGAGATGAACCCCAACAACTTGGAAAGGTGGATCTCACACGTACCGACACAGACTATCTCGCAATTGAATTGATCCCCAAAGGTTTTAATTGAATAGCGGAATAGAAAATATGATCAAAAAGAAAGTGTATGTATCTCGCACGTACACCACCACACTAGGCCCCAACTACTATTGTTTGTACCCCTAAAAGGATGGTTGAGCAGTAGGAGGAGGAGTATGGAACAGGCAGCACCCTCAAACCTTCAGAAGTATGAGATGAACCCCAACAACTTGGAAAGGTGGATCTCTCTCACACGTACCAACACAGACTATCCCCCAATTTAACTGATCCCCAAAGGTTTTTGATTAAATAGCGGAATAGAAAATATGATCCATAAAAAGTGTATGTATATCACACGTACACAACCACACTAGGCCCCAATTACTATTGTTTGTACCCCTAAAAGGCTAGATGAGGAGTAGGGGGGGTATGGAACAGGCAGCACCCTCAAACCTTCAGAAGTATGAGATGAACCCCAACAACTTGGAAAGGTGGATCTCTCTCACACGTACCAACACAGACTATCCCCCAATTTAACTGATCCCCAAAGGTTTTTGATTAAATAGCGGAATAGAAAATATGATCCAAAAAAAGTGTATGTATATCACACGTACACAACCACACTAGGCCCCAATTACTATTGTTTGTACCCCTAAAAGGCTAGGAGTAGGGGGAGTATGGAACAGGCAGCACCCTCAAACCTTCAGAAGTATGAGATGAACCCCAACAACTTGGAAAGGTGGATCTCTCTCACACGTACCAACACAGACTATCCCCCAATTTAACTGATCCCCAAAGGTTTTTGATTAAATAGCGGAATAGAAAATATGATCCAAAAAAAGTGTATGTATATCACACGTACACAACCACACTGGGCCCCAATTACTATTGTTTGTACCCCTAAAAGGCTAGATGAGGAGTAGGGGGGGTATGGAACAGGCAGCACCCTCAAACCTTCAGAAGTATGAGATGAACCCCAACAACTTGGAAAGGTGGATCTCTCTCACACGTACCAACACAGACTATCCCCCAATTTAACTGATCCCCAAAGGTTTTTGATTAAATAGCGGAATAGAAAATATGATCCAAAAAAAGTGTATGTATATCACACGTACACAACCACACTAGGCCCCAATTACTATTGTTTGTACCCCTAAAAGGCTAGGAGTAGGGGGAGTATGGAACAGGCAGCACCCTCAAACCTTCAGAAGTATGAGATGAACCCCAACAACTTGGAAAGGTGGATCTCTCTCACACGTACCAACACAGACTATCCCCCAATTTAACTGATCCCCAAAGGTTTTTGATTAAATAGCGGAATAGAAAATATGATCCAAAAAAAGTGTATGTATATCACACGTACACAACCACACTAGGCCCCAATTACTATTGTTTGTACCCCTAAAAGGCTAGATGAGGAGTAGGGGGAGTATGGAACAGGCAGCACCCTCAAATCTTCAGAAGTATGAGATTGTGTTCACTGTACCCCACAAAGATTGAGTTCACTGCACCCCACAATGATTGTGTTCACTGCACCCCACAAAGATTGTGTTCACTGCACCTCACAAAGATTGTGTTCACTGTACCCCCCAAAGATTGTGTTCACTGCACCCCACAAAGATTCTGTTCACTGTACCCCACAAAGATTGTGTTCACTGCACCCTAAAAGGATGTTGTTCACTGCACCCCACAAAGATTGTGTTCACTGCACCCTAAAAGCATGTTGTTCACTGCACCCCAAAAAGATTGTGTTCACTGTACCCCCCCAAAGATTGTGTTCACTGCACCCCACAAAGATTGTGTTCACTGCACCCCAAAAAGATTGTGTTCACTGTACCCCCCAAAGATTGTGTTCACTGCACCCCAAAAAGATTGTGTTCACTGTACCCCCCAAAGATTGTGTTCACTGCACCCCACAAAGATTCTCTTCACTGTACCCCACAAAGATTGTGTTCACTGCACCCCAAAAAGATTGTGTTCACTGTACCCCCCCAAAGATTGTGTTCACTGCACCCCACAAAGATTCTGTTCACTGCACCCCACAAAGGATTTTGTTCACTGCACCCCAAAAAGATTGTGTTCACTGCACCCCAAAAAGGATTTTGATCACTGCACCCCAAAAAGGATGTTGTTCACTGCACCCCAAAAATGATTTTGTTCACTCCACCCCAAAAAGATTGTGTTCACTGCACCCCACAAAGATTGTGTTCACTGCACCCCAAAAAGATTGTGTTCACTGTACCCCCCAAAGATTGTGTTCACTGCACCCCACAAAGATTCTGTTCACTGTACCCCACAAAGATTGTGTTCACTGCACCCCAAAAAGATTGTGTTCACTGCACCCCAAAAAGGATGTTGTTCACTGCACCCCAAAAAGGATGTTGTTCACTCCACCCCAAAAAGATTGTGTTCACTGCACCCCACAAAGATTGTGTTCACTGCACCCCAAAAAGATTGTGTTCACTGCACCCCAAAAATGATTTTGTTCACTGCACCCCAAAAAGGATTTTGTTCACTGCACCCCAAAAAGGATGTTGTTCACTCCACCCCAAAAAGATTGTGTTCACTGCACCCCAAAAAGATTGTGTTCACTGCACCCCACAAAGGATTTTGTTCACTGCACCCCAAAAAGATTGTGTTCACTGCACCCCAAAAAGGATGTTGTTCACTGCACCCCAAAAAGGATTTTGTTCACTGCACCCCAAAAAGATTGTGTTCACTGCACCCCACAAAGGATTTTGTTCACTGCACCCCACAAAGATTGTGTTCACTGCACACCAAAAAGGATTGTGTTCACTGCACCCCAAAAAGATTTTGTTCACTGCACCCCAAAAAGATTGTGTTCACTGCAGCCCAAAAAGATTGTGTTCACTGCAGCCCAAAAAGATTGTGTTCACTGCAGCTCACACACAGAAAAATGGATGTGGATCACTGACACCTGCCTATCTCCAATCCCACACCACACAGCAATATCGATTGTAGTTTGTAGAACACAGTTTCCCTAAAATTCAGCAGACTCTGTCCCTAACAGGATTGAGAAGAGATCGTAGATCAGGATTGAGTGCAGATTCACCCCACCCCCCACACAGCAATATCGATTGTAGTTTGTAGAAGACACTGACCCTATAATTCAGCAGACTCTATCCCTAAAATGCCTACAACTCGCCCTGCCTAAACACTCCAACCTGTCCCTCAATTCTATCCGGACACAAATGGTTTTTTCCTGCCTATCTTTCCCTAATCAGCAGCCAGCACATTGATGTGTGCTCTGTCCCTTAGCTAAGCAGCAGAATGACGCTGCTGCGGCGGCTGCCTCGAACTTATAAAGACTTGGTCACATGCTTCAGACGGCCAATCACAGCTACTAAGACATTTGCAGGCATGGCTGGGATGGCTTAAGGCACACCAGTTAAACGATTGTTGATTGGCTGTTGAAAGCCCGCCATGAAAAGAGCGCCAAAGCATGCAAAACCCGGAAATAAAACGACCGAACACGGATTTTTACCCGAACATACAGTAAAGTGTCCGTGTCCGTGTTCGGGTAAAAAAAATCCAATTATTCGGTACGAACACGAATAATACAGTCCGTGTTCGCTCAACACTACTCATTATCTATAATTCTATAAAAAATAACCTCAAAATATCTTGCCGACTACGGCGAACTATGTTTTGCCTGATAAAAACTGTATTTGTTCACTATTATTACTCTTCCCAGAGGTTCCTATGCTTTATGCACAAATGTATTAATGGCAAAACTCCAAAAATTCCATAAAAAGGTAATTGCATATGTTTGGTAATGCTGGTGGCCGTGAGAAAACCAGGTGCTGCTGTACTGTCTAATGTTTGCCTGACTCCATACATTTTTAAACCTTGATTAAATCTCCAGGACAGTTTCACCTTCTGCTTACAAGCAATTGGACTTTACTCTTAAAAGCCCTAGTTAACTCTTTATTATTCTTATTACTTTTCAGCCTTCTAGTCTTTTCAACTGTTTTATTATTCTACAAGGGGGCATAGGTTAACCATTTTTCATCTCCCCTTATTCCATATACGCCTGATCCCATTGTGGATCAGGCCCATAATAGGGCCACACTGTTGTATCTAAAAGGCATAGTCCTTTGACCATATCCATATGGAATGTGTCATTAGCGCCCTCTCGTGGGAAAGGACTGGAACTTTTCATTGTTTCAGTCCACTCTGCTTATTTTATCTATCCATGGGTTGATTAAATAGTAGTCAGTGCCGCAGACTCGCGCCACATATTCCTTACAGTTTTCTCCTGCTTGGGGAGGTGGGGGTGGCTTGCTGCCTCCGTGACCCATTGCTGCAGACAACGGGGTTCACGGACCGAGCGCTTATTAGACTAAATCAATCTAATTCTAAGTTCCCTGTCTATTTATAACTGGCAATTTTATTTATTATAAAAGATTGTTGTCTGCGTCTGGTAAATATTTTTTAAGTTGTCTATATGTTACCCCTACTAGGTCAAAATCTATCTGTCCGTGAAAGTTGACTCTATGATGCACAATTTTTTTTTACATTCAGGGTTACTAGAAACAAACTGACTTCCTAAAAATCTTTTTCTCTTCAGTGGCAAAATACAGACTAATTTAGCAGAGTCTAAGTTATGGTGAGTTATATCAAAATCTAAACAATGGGTGCAGATTGGACAGGGCATCTGCTACAATCTATCACAGAGTCATGGAACGTTCACAGTGCTCGACTGCCACCCAGGTTGCCCTGTGTGCGTCTTCCCAAAACGTGAACTAGTCACAGTGTATTTCAGCCGTGCTGACAATACGGAGCGTTTTCGAATGCAGCGTGACTACTCTGGCATTCTCATCAGAGAAAGAACATTCAGTAAATGACTCAGGTCTGTTCACTTACCACCCAGACTCATTGAATCATACAAACAGATTATCTTATACTTCTATGCGACAGAGAAGGAAAGCTTAAAGATTTTTCAGACACAAAACGAGCAATTTTCTAACACTTCTTAAGTCTCCCTGAGACTAAATATTTCCCTGAAATATTTCAATTATAGGTATGTTGCGTGTGTTCCCGGAACACACCAACCCCTGTGGTTCAATTGGATATGAGTCTAGCCAGTGTCCCCCCGGAGCCGCACTACAATCGGTTACATAGAAAGGAGTTTTCTACTTACCGGGTGAGTGTGGGTGTCCGCGGAGAGTGACTCTCATATCTCGGACGAGCCCCCAAAACTGTTGGTTGCTGAGACCCCTGGTCCCAATGATAGTCCCGGACTATCTATAATTTCTTTGCTCGTTTTGTGTCTGGCAGGCCTGGGAGGCTGGTTTCTGGAAATAACACAGACGGAGACAGATGTATAGTGAAACCAAGCTCTCAGTTTATTATAGGCTCGTTGCGGCTTATATAGTAAAGATAAAGGCATATAATCATAGGTATAGGGCACTTGTTACGTTCTTATTGGTTAAACAGCTTAAGGAGACAAAAGGTCACCTTGGGGAATAATACCATATAGGACATATATCGTGTGACTAGAATCACCTGACACAGCCTTATCGCGAACTGCAGAAACTTTCCATGGCACGTAGACACTTTTCATATCTTGTGTAACTAAGGTCACATACACACACAAACACACAGCTTATAAGACATTAATGCATACAAAATGGGGTAGGGACATACAAAATGGAGGACACATAGAATTTGATATCTCCCCATCTCCCACAGCGCAGAATCGCAAAAAGTGTCCCAGACGTAAGACAGCAAAATCCTCTGGTGGTAAAGTGGTTAACATAATTTGGCCACACCCACTGTTAACCACGGCATGCTACGTGAACCGCATTATTCTTCTACTTGGTGTGCCCAAAGGTACCCCAGGTCTCTTACAATCCTAGCACCACCCCTGGCACAATGAACGCCATGCTTACTCTTCACTGTGCCACACTAAGTACACCACTTTTTTTATTTTTTTAACAGAAAAAAAAAAAAAACACTTTTTTTATTTTTAATTAAGCAGCCAAGCCCAACTTATGATTTTGCACACAGGCCCACCGATTTCATAAAACGCCCCTCATATGACAGAATCAGTCCTGTGATTGGCTGGTCCCTCCTGCCCTCCCCCTACTGGGGTAAAGATTCTGTCAAAGGGGGGTTAAGCATAACTAATATATAGCAATTGAAGGAACAGCATGAATATCTATAAAACAATGATAAGAATATAGGAAACCATACATTACTATTCCTACTACATTAGTCACTTTTTTTCTCTCCCGGCCAATGCAAACCTATCAGCTGGTGCCAGGCTGGTGTATGACCCCCATAGCGAGTGACCCCTCTCCTGTCTGATCTCAGGGCTGAGAAATGACAAGCTTTCTGGGCAAAACTGACAGTTAAAGCATCTGATTAGCTGGTCTGATGATTCACAAGCCCCTACCACAATGCAAAGCCAAGCAAGTGACACCAATACCTCCTGTTGCAACTTCTTTTGTGACGCACCCACTCATTTAAACATGAAAGCGCATCATCACACCACTAAAAATACTTGTTACCAGCTTCCTGAGGCATTGAAATTTAGTGGATTGGCATAGCTGCCAGGCAACCAGAATTTTTATACGAAGGCCAACAGTAGTGATCCCTGTGTCCCTGTCATGTTGTGTTTATTTATTGTTCCTTGAACTGAATTTTTCTCTATATAATTTGATGTTTTATGAAGAAAATATATATGAAATGTAGATGAATGTGCTAAATCTAATTCTTCTTTTCTATTGCAGATGAAGGCAGAATTTTATTGCAGACGGATCCGACGCAGCAGGCCTTCCCCAGTGAGCAACAACGTGACATCCACATTGAGGGCCAACCAAAATGTAATGTACACATTAAGACTCCAGAAGAATGTGACGTTCCTGTTGAGGCTTCAACAGAATGTGGCATTCCCACTGAGACTCAGGCAGAATGTGACATTCCTGTTGTGACATCACCAGAATGTGACGTTCTCCATGAGACTGCAGAAGAAAGAGACGTTCATGTTGAAACTTCATCACAATATGAAGTTCACATTGAGACTGCTCCAGAATGTGACATTCACAATGGTACTCCTCCAGAATGTGATGTTCACAATGAGACTAATCAAGAATGTGACTTTCACATTAAGACCTCTCCAGAAATTCATCATCACAATGAGTCTCCTCCAGAATGTGATGTTCCTGCTGAGACTCAGGAAGAATGTGATAGTCCTACTGAGACTCAGGCTGAATGTGACATTCCTGTTGTGACATCACCAGAATGTTACGTTCACGTTGAGACTACAGTAGAAAGAGACGTTTATGTTGAAACTTCATCACAATATGACGTTGACATTGAGAGTGCTCCAGAATGTGAAGTTCACAATGGTACTCCTCCAGAATGTGATGTTCACAATGAGACGTCTCCCGAATTTCATCATCACAATGAGTCTCCTCCAGAATGTGATGCTCCCGCTGAGACTCCAACAGAATGTGATGTTCCCTCATATACTTCGGAAGAATGTGATGTTCTCGCTGACACTCCGGAAGAATGTGATGTTCACATTGAAACTCCAAAACAATGTGACATTTACACTAAGACACCTCCAGAATGTGAGGTTCACACTGAGACTTCTCCTGAATATGAGGTTCACGAAAAGAATCCACCAGAATGTCACATTCACATTGAGATTTTACCAGAATGTGACATTCCCTTTGAAACACCACCAGAATGTGATGTTCACGTTAAGACTGTAGCACAATGTGATGTTCATGTTGAGACTACAGCACAATGTGACGTTCATGTTGAGAATGCACCAAAATACCAGGGGAGCCATGGGATCACCTCCTCCAGTGAAGATGGGAGCAAGCTTACAAAAATAGAGAGGCAAATACTGGTGGTAGGGGATTCAGTTATTAAAGGGACAGAGAGAGCAATCTGTCAGAAAGACTGTGATCAACGAAAAGTATGTTTTTTCCCGAATGCACGGGTTCGGGACATTGCAGAACAGATGGACAAATTGTTGGATGAGGCTGGGGAGGACCCAGCTGTCATGGTACATATTGGCACCAACGACAACATCAGAAGAAGATGGAGCATTCTACAAAATGATTTCAGGGCCTTAGGGGCTATATTGAAGAAAAGGACCTCCAAGGTAGTATTTTCAGAAATACTGCCTGTACCTCGAGCCACAACAAGGAGACAGCAGGAGCTTATGGGGCTTAACAGGTGGCTGAAGAACTGGTGCAAGAAGGAGGGTTTTGGCTTCATGGAGAACTGGACTGACTTTTCAATTAATTACCTGCTCTACAGCAGGGACGGATTTCACTTAAATGAGCAGGGTGCAACTCTGTTAGGAAAGAAAATGGCCAAAAAGTTGGAAAAAATGTTGAATTCACCAAAATGTGTTGTTCACGTTGAGAATTCTCCACAATGTAACATTCCCGCCGAGACACTGGCAGAATGTGACGTTCCGGCTAAGACTACAGCAGATTGTGACGTTTCCGCTGACACTCCAGCAGATTGTGACGTTCCCACTAGGTCTTCGGCAGTATGTGAGGATCTCGTTGAGACCCCAGCAGAATGCGACATTCCCAATGAGACCCCAGCAGAATGCGACATTCCCAATAAGACTCCAGCTGAATGCGACATTCCCAATGAGACTCCAGCTGAATGCGACATTCCCAATGAGACTCCAGCTGAATGCGACATTCCCAATGAGACTCCAGCTGAATGCGACATTCCCAATGAGACTCCAGCAAAATGCGACATTCCCAATGAGACTCCAGCAAAATGCGACATTCCCAATGAGACTCCAGCTGAATGCGACATTCCCAATGAGACTCCAGCAAAATGCGACATTCCCAATGAGACTCCGGCAGAATGTGACATTCCCAATGAGACTCCGGCAGAATGTGACATTCCCATCGAAACTCTACCACAATGTGATGTTCACATTGCGACTTCACCTGCATGCGACATTCACATTGCGACTCCACCAGAATGTGATGTTCATGTTGAGACTCCACCAAAATGCCAGGGGAACATCTTCTTCAGTGAAGTCGGAGCCACGGTTACAAGAAAGGATTGGCAGATACTTGTGGTAGGGGACGAAATCATTAGAAGGATAGAGAGGGCAATCTGTCACAAAGATCGTTATCGCCGAACAGTATGTTGTTTAACAGGCGCTCATGTTCAGGACATTGTGGATTGCATGGACAGATTGTTGGATGGAGCTGGAGAGGACCCAGCTGTCATGGTACATATTGGTACTAACGACAAAGTTAGAGGAAGATGGAACGCCCTACAAAATGATTTCAAAGACTTAGGGACTATACTGAAGAAAAGGACCTCCAAGGCCGTATTTTCAGAAATTCTGCCCATACCTGGAGCCACACCAGAGAGGCAGCAAGAGCTTGGTGCACTTAACAAGTGGCTGAGGAACTGGTGCAGGGAGGAAGGATTTGGGTTTCTGGAAAACTGGGCTGACTTTTCATACCGTTACTGGCTCTATACCAGAGATGGGCTGCACTTAAATGAGCAGGGTGCTGCTCTATTGGGAGAGAAGATGACCAAAAAGCTGGAAGAAATTCAAGTTGAGGCTCCACCAAAATACCAGAGGAACCTTGGGAACAACTCCTCCAGTGAAGATGGGGGCAAGGATACAGGAAAGAATAGGCAGATACTTGTGGTAGGGGATTCTATTATTAGAGGAACAGAGAGGGCAATCTGTCACAAAGATCGTTCTCGCCGAACAGTATGTTGTTTACCGGGCTCTCGAGTTCGGGACATTGTAGACTGCATGGACAGATTGTTGGATGGCGCTGGGGAGGACCCAGCTGTCATGGTACATATTGGTACTAACGACAAAGTTAGAGGAAGGTGGAACGCCGTAAAAAGTGATTTCAAGGACTTAGGAGCTATATTGAAGAAAAGGATCTCCAAGGCAGTATTTTCAGAAATACTGCCTGTACCTCGAGCCACACCAGAGAGGCAACAGGAGCTTAAGGAGCTTAATAAGTGGCTTAGGAACTGGTGCAGGGAGGAGGGGTTTGGCTTCATGGAGAACTGGGCTGACTTTTCAGTCAATTACCATCACTATGGCATCGATGGAATGCACTTAAATGGGACAGGTGCAGCTTTTTTGGGAGTGAAGATGGCCAAAATGTTGGAAGAAATTTTAAACTAGGTATCAGGGCTTGAACTTGAACCTGGGACCTTTGCTGTGTCTATCAAAGACTATTCTCACTGAGCTTGTTTACCAACTACAGCTCTGTTTACATCTTCTATATATGCTACTGGACCCTGGCTTGCTTACCTCCTAGTGGGGGGGGGGGCAATCCTGAGGACAGCGACCTGGTACAAACACGCTGCAAAACCCATCTCCGCCATCAGGAGCTCTGGTGAACACCAGTTAGTACTTAAACTCCGCACCTCAGGTGAATTCATGTCATCCGCCAGGGTGACCTGCTTCTACACCTATCCTGCTGGTGGGTGTGAGACCAACTACTGCTATAGCTACTGGTCTCAGAGCCTGACCCGTGATTGTGACCGAATAATCCGAGTCAAAACATGTAGACCACTATAGCAAATGTGTGTGTGGTGTGTAGGGATCGACCGATTATCGGCAACACTGATAATGGGGGGTCGATATGTACTTTCCCCGATATATCGGAATATCTATCTATCTATATCTATATCTCTATCTATTCCATATCTATATCTCTATCTATCTACACAGTGACAGTATATGGTAATAGGTAGATACTTGCAGAGATTTGCTTGTAGTAGGCTAGTGGCTCTGTGTCTGTCTGCCTGAGCCCAGGAGAAAGCATGCGGCTGCAGTATAGAGCAAAGTAACTGTGATAGGTTGTTTCCAGCATGTCAGTGTGCTGGGAGCCATCTGATTGGTTACAGCGAGGAGCTAAGCTCTCTCACTCTAGGATCATATTACCAGACCTGTCTCTATTGAATGAGTGAACGAGTCATCCAGTTCACTGAAAATAATCAATTCTAAAAGCAGACTTGGAGAGCAGAAAAACACGGTATTTTAAAAATAACCACAATAACAATACCGTGTGTATGCGATACCGCGATATATCGCATTACCGAAAACCGGCATATCTCTACACCCACCACAGTGCTCCAGCAAGCCAGCCACCCACAACAGGGCGACACCAAGCCAGCCACCCACAACAGTGTTCGAGCAAGCCACCCACAACAGGGTGACACCAAGCCAGCCACCCACCCACCACAGTGTCCCAGCAAGCAAGCCACCCACAACAGGGTGACAACAAATCAGCCACCCACCACAGTGTTCCAGCAAGCAAGCCACCCACCCACAACAGGGTGATACCAAGCCAGTCACCCACCACAGTGTTCCAGCAAGCAAGCCAGCCACCCCCAACAGGGTGACACCAAGCCAGCCACCTACCACAGTGTTCCAGCAAGCAAGCCACCCACAACAGGGTGACAACAAGCCAGCCACCCACCACAGTGTCCCAGCAAGCAAGCCACCCACAACAGGGTGACAACAAGTCAGCCACCCACCACAGTGTTCCAGCAAGCAAGCCACCCACCCACAACAGGGTGACACCAAGCCAGTCACCCACCACAGTGTTCCAGCAAGCAAGTCAGCCACCCCCAACAGGGTGACACCAAGCCAGCCACCTACCACAGTTTTCCAGCAAGCAAGCCACCCACAACAGGGTGACAACAAGCCAGCCACCAACCACAGCATTCCAGCAAGCAAGCCACCCACAACAGGGTGACACCAAGCCACCCACCCACCACAGCGTTCCAGCAAGCAATCCAGGCAGCCACCCCCAACAGGGTGACACCAAGCCAGCCACCTACCACAGTGTTCCAGCAAGCAAGCCACCGACAACAGGGTGACAACAAGCCAGCCACCCACCACAGTGTTCCATCAAGCCAGCCACCCACAACAGGGTGACACCAAGCCAGCCACCCACCACAGTGTTCCAGCAAGCAAGCCACCCACAACAGGGTGACAACAAGCCAGCCACCCACCACAGTGTTCCAGCAAACCAGCCATCCACAACAGGGTGACACCAAGCCAGCCACCCACCACAGTGTTCCAGCAAGCCAGCCACCTACCACAGTGTTCCAGCAAGCAAGCCACCCACAACAGGGTGACACCAGGCCAGCCACCCACCACAGTGTTCCAGCAAGCAAGCCACCCACAACAGGGTGACACCAAGCCAGCCACCCACCACAATGTTCCAGCAAGCAAGCCACCCACCAAAGTGTTCCAGCAAGCCAGCCACCCACCACAGTGTTCCAGCAAGCCAGCCAGCCACCCACCACAGTGTTCCAGCAAGCCAGCCAGCCAGCCAGCCACCCACCCACCCACCCCAGTGTTCCAGCAAGCCAGCCACCCGCAACAGGGTGACTCTAAGCCAGCCAAGTGTTCCAGCAAGCAAGCCACCCACAACAGGGTGACACCAAGCCAGCCACCCACCACAGTGTTCCAGCAAGCAAGCCACCCACAACAGGGTGACCCCAAGGCAGCCAACCACCACAGTGTTCCAGCAAGCAAGCCACCCACAACAGGGTGACACCAAGCCAGCCACCCACCACAGTGTTCCAATAAGCAAGCCACCCACAACAGGGTGACCCCAAGCCAGCCACCCACCACAGTGCTCCAGCAAGCAAGCCACCCACAACAGGGTGACACCAAGTCAGCCACCCACCACAGTGTTCCAGCAAGCCAGAAACCCACAAAAGGGTGACACCAAGCCAGTCACCCACCACATTGTTCCAGCAAGCCAGCTAGCCACCCACCACAGTGTTGCAGCAAGCCGGCCACCCACGACAGTGTTCCAGCAAGCCAGCCACCCACAACAGGGTGACACCAGGCAAGCCACCCACCAAAGTGTTCCAGCAAGCCAGCCAGCCACAACAGGGTGCCAGCAAGTCACCCACACTGCCAGGCATCAGCCACCGACCCACAACAGTGTGACAGCAGCCAGCCACCCACAACAGGGTGACACCAGGCAAGCCACCCACCAAAGTGTTCCAGCAAGCCAGCCAGCCACAACAGGGTGCCAGCAAGTCATCCACACTGCCAGGCATCAGCCACCGACCCACAACAGTGTGACAGCAGCCAGCCACCCCAAAACAGGGGGCCAGCAAGCCAACCACACTGCCAGGTGTCAGCCACCGACCCACAACAGGCTACCCGCAAGCCACCCAAACTGCCAGGCGTCAGCTACTGACCCACAACAGGGTGACAGCAGCCAGCCACCCCACAACAGGGTGCCAGCAAGCCACCCACACTGCCAGGCATCAATAACAGATATGTTTATGAAAAAAAACAGGTGTCACTGTCTAGATTTAGATGGAAGATCCCAACTGCTGGACAGAGTAATCACAGAGATAATTGTCACTGATAACCAGCCATTTACAATGGTGTCTGACTCAGGATTTAAGTGGTTGATGTCCATACTTGAGCCAAGCTACACACTGAAGAGTGATAAGTATTATCGAACCAAAATGCTGCGAAAGATTCACCAAAAGGTCGACGAGAAAGTAAAAGGCTATGCTGCAACCAGAGAATGCTGGCAACTCACTCTCATTCACGGCTGACTGCTGGTCAGGACAAAAAGTCAGGCGAGTCATTAACGATTCTTACATGCCACTTCATTGACAGTGGATGGACATAAAGCCAATTGGTGTTGGATACAAAAGTGATGCACGGATCCCACACTGAGTACAGTAGAGAAATGTTTCTAGGCATGCTTGAAGACTGGGGAATCAACAAAGACTGAGTGATGCTTGTGCTTCTTCGAGACAATGGAGCAAACATGCAGAAAGGAATGAGGCTTGCTGATATGTCAGACTTCAGTGTCATGGCACACAACACCCTCCAACTTTCAAATGATGGTCTGTCAAGCCAAAGAGCTTTGGTTGATATATGTTTTGAGAAGCATGAAGAGATTAAAAATGTTGTGCTTGCAAGTCTTTTGAATCCTTGATACAAAAACCATGCTTTCTCTTCTGATGATGTATTGGCTAAGGCAAAACAATGGCTGACAGAAGATATTCAACAGGAAGTCCAGAACAGCATTTTTATAATGTGAAAGAGCAGCATGCTGCAAAAACAGAAAAATGTCCAAAAAGGCCGGTATTTTTCAGGCATGTGTTGGACCAGCTATGAGGGGAGGGGAGGTTGGAGGCCGGTAGTTTTTCTTTTTATGTGTGTGTTGGACTGGCTATAAAGGGAGATTGGAGACCGGTACTTATTTTTTACAGGTGTGTGTTGGACCGGCTATGAGGGGAGGTTGGAGGCCGGTATTTTTTTTAGGCGTGTGTTGGACTGGCTATAGGGGAGGTTGGAGGCCAGTACTTTTTTCCCCAGGTGTGTGTTGGACCGGCTATGAGGGGAGGTTGGAGGCCGGTATTTTTTTTAGGCGTGTGTTGGACTGGCTATAGGGGAGGTTGGAGGCCAGTACTTTTTTCCCCAGGTGTGTGTTGGACCGGCTATGAGGGGAGGTTGGAGGCCGTTATTTTTTCAGGTGTGTTTGACCGGCTATAAGGGAAGGTTGGAGGCTAGTATTTTTTCAGGGATGTGTTGGACCGGCTATGAGGAGAGGTTGGAGGCCGGTATTTTTCAGGCGTGTGTTGGACCGGATATGAGGGGGGGGAGGTTGGAGGTCGGTATTTTTTTTTTAGGCGTTTGTTGGACTGGCTATGAGGGGAGGTTGGAGGACGGTATTTTTCCAGGTGTGTGTTGGACCAGCTATAAGGGGGGGTTGGAGGCTGGTATTTTTCTCAGACAGGTTTTGTGGAAGGTAATTTCACATATGATTGCAAATATATGTAACCAAAACCTCTGTTTTGAATGAAATTATCTAACTAGTTTAGACTTTTTTTTTACTTTGTATATCATAATTTGGAAATGACAGTAGAGTAGAGTTAGGGACTGCACTTTGCAGAGGGGCCTTGACGTGGCAGTGCAGCTTCATATATATTTGCAAATGTATCCAACATAAATCCAATACAAATTGCTGAAACATTGTAGATTTTTTCTTATTTTGCTGATTGGCTGCCCATGCGCACCTTACTTTAACCAGTTCCTGACCACCCGCCGCCTTTTACTGCGGCAGGGTGGCTCGTGCAGGAAAAGCGAGGGTCTACGGGGCCTATGGGGCGCCCTCCCGCATGCCCTCAGTCCCCGCGATGGTCTGATTCGGTATAGAACTGATAAGTCATCAGGTCCAGGCCAATGATGATTTTTGGCCTGGACCTGGTGATCGGTTCTGACCAATGACAAACCGACCTGTGTAATGTAAACACAGGCACAGGAAAAGGTCCTCCCTTCCCTCCTGGAGTCTTTTTTGG
The DNA here is from genome assembly GCF_965119305.1 of Pelophylax lessonae. Taxonomy (NCBI): domain Eukaryota; kingdom Metazoa; phylum Chordata; class Amphibia; order Anura; family Ranidae; genus Pelophylax; species Pelophylax lessonae. The sequence continues at coordinate 111,622,850 of NC_138778.1, forward strand.
ATTCCAAGGTGAGAGAAGAGAGGATTAAACTGAGTACACCAACAGCACATATACACACACCTAGCTAGGCACATTTAACGCCCCGATCACCCCCCAGTTAACCCCTACACCCCCTGTCACATTGAACACTATATACAGTATATAGTGGTTTTGCTGATTTCTGTAATAGTGTGCCTGGTGACTTCATTTAGCGTTAGCAACAGTTAGTTTCTGTCCCAAATAGGTTTAGGGTACCCACCATCCCCCCAATAAAGATTTAACCCCCTGATCACCCCCAGTTAACCCCTTCATTGCCCTGTCACAGTGTCACTTTTATAGTGTACAGTTTTTTTTCTGATCACTATTATTAGTGTCACAGGTGACATTAGTTAGCATTAACGCTAGTTAGCGTCAGTCTAGGACAGCACAGATCCCCGCCGCATAGTTAGAAATATAATTTAACCCTTTGATTACCAGTAACACACACATACACACACACTAAACACCTCCATTACTAGTATAGTATATGAACGGATCAATATCTTTTATCTGATTAGAACTATACTAGCAATAGTTTTAGGGTTACCAAAATGCAGCATTAGCAGGATCGACCACGACACCTGCCAGCACCTACGCTTAGCCCCTCCGCCCAGCCCACTCCACCCAGGCAAGAGCAGTAATCAATAGATTACTGTCACTTCCAAAACACACAAAATCGCAGCGTTAGCAGAGTCAGGCCTGATCTCTGCTAGCACTAGCAGTTCTTTTTTTGTAGCATTTCAAATAGTCCTGGACAACCAGGTGCTTTTTTACTTGTGAGTCACACTAAGTACCTATAAATGTTGTGGCTAAAATGTCCAAACGGAGGTACACTAGTGAAGAGGCCTACTGGATACTGTCCATGTCAGATGAGGGGAAGCCTCACTGGCAGAATCAGGGTCAGTATACGAACCTGTAGAGAGCAGTGGCTCCCTGACAGATAGCTCAGACAACGGAGGGGTCCCTGCTAAGGTCAGGCATACCTGACCCCGTTCTGGAGATGCTGAGGTGCAGAGATCGCAGGGTGCTAGTATGCAGCAGAGTGTTGGTACTAGTGCCGCTCAAACGTCAGGTGAACTGGCAAGCACCAGCGGCCTAGTACACCCTGGTCGTAGACAAACCAGCACTGCAGTAACACTTGGTGATGTGATGAGTCCCATAAGTGCAGTTAGAGCTGGTGCGGTGGCTAGCACAAGTTGTGGACCGCAGCCACCAAGAATTTGAACACAGGCCCGTAGAGCCCATAGTGTCCTCCCTGATGCGCTGGCATATCTTAATTGGCAGCCCACAGATTCTACAGCGCCCGTACTTCCCCCATTCACTGCCCAACCCGGAATTCCGGTGGAAACAGCCAATTTTAATTCCCTAGACTTCTATGAGCTGTTTTTCACGGAAGATCTCTTACAGATATATGACCGGCTCCACAAAATTCAACCCCTCGTAAACCCCTTCAATCAGCGGTTTGCAGCCTTGTTTACCCCCCAACAAGTTGTCTGCGTTGATGAGTCCCCTGATTAGGTTTTCTGGCCGCCTTGCTTTCAAGCAGTTTCTCCCCAGCAAACGTGTCAGATACGGGTTCAAGCTGTATAAGCTTTGTGACAGGCCCTGTCACCCTGTCACGACATTGGATCTGTTATGTCCAATGACAGCTGATTACACATAAACAGACTTACCAGTTATCATCTCTCCTTTCCTCATATGCCGTGACTGTGTTAGAAAAGGAGACCCGATAAACAGCAAGGCTGTAAGTACATTGTTTACACTGAGAATCAAGGTCAGTGCCCTGATTATCAGTGCAGCCCCATCAGTGCCAATCAGTGCTGCCCCTCAGTGCAGTCTCATCAGCGTCCATCAGTGCAGCCTCTTCAGTGCCCATCAGTGCAGCCTCTTCAGCGCCCATCAGTGCAGCCTCATCAGCACACGTCAGAGAAGAAGAAAAATGACTTATGACATGGTATATGGATTTACAGGATGATATCTAAGAGCAGGGGAGGGCTGGCAGCCTTAGGCCTGGGGGACAAGTCCAGTCAAGTGGCCCATTGAACCACCGAATCAACTCACCATCCATGCCCACCTGGTTTTAAAACGGATATTCATCTTATATAGCAAGACAATTTTGATACATGTGTGGTATCATAATTAAATTATAAAAAATTAAATTTTTGATCAATTTAGATCAGTATGTATTCTGCTACATATTTTTGGTAAAAAAAAACCAAAAAATAATAAGTGTATATTGATTGGTTTGTGCAAATTTTATTGTGTCTACAAACTATGGGATACATTTATGGATTATTTTTTTATTTTTAATTGTTTTTACTAGTAATGGCGGCAATTAGTGCTTTTTAGTGGGACTGCGACATTGCGATGGACAAAGCTGACACTTTGTGACACTTTTTGGGGACCAGTGACACTAATACAGTGATCAGTGCTAAAAAAAATGCACTGCTACTGTATAAATGACAATGGCAGGAAAGGGGTTAACACTAGGGGTGATCAAGGGGTTAAATTTGCTCCTAGGGAATGCTTTCTTACTGTGTGGGGGATGGATGTACTAGAGAAAAAAAAAGATCCGTGTTTCCGCTTAGCTGAAACACAGATCTCCATCTTCCTGTGACAGAACAGCTGTCTGCCTTGTTTACAAAGGCAGACCGCCATTCTGTCATTCTCCTGCATGATCGTGGGTGACCTGCTGATTGGCTCCCGCTGTGTCGCGCCCCCTAGAACCCATGCACAAAATCATGCACTAGTATGTGATTTTGCGCAGCCAGGCCGCCCTGCAACACTATATATGCGGTGGGCGGTCTGGAAGTGGTTAAGCTGGAAGAGTGGGTCCTGTAGTCCTTCATTAGTTGGGGGATCGGGGGTGTGTGACAAATGCTGAGCTCTGAGGGGCTTATGCTGGGACCTGTAGTCCTTCACTTTTGGGGGGGTTACATCCCCAAAAGCAAAGGACTACAAGTCCCAGCATGAACCCTGGCTGAGATCTAATCATGTGACCTCCTCCTTTGCGGCCAGCTTACGCTCCCATGACACAAGGGGGAGCCCTATGGGACCTCAGGGACCCAATACCTTTAACTGGACTGTATACAGCCTGTATACTGATGTCTAGCTGCTCCTGGCTCTATATACCTGTCTCATACCTGTATAATACAGGTATGAGACAGGTATATAGTGTCAGGAACAGCTAGACATCAATATACATGTATACAGTGCCAGGGGGTAGCAGAGTACAGGGAAATATGCTCCACATGTCCATACATGACACTTTTTTTTTTGGCACTCACTGCTCTTCTCCGACTCGAGTCCTGACCACCTCACCTCAGCAGGTTGACTCTGGCGACTTGAGAGGTGCTACGGATGGTGGATCTGCTGCTGGCTGCTGCACCTGCGGAGTGCGGAGTGTCTTCAATTCTGGATTGCAGCTTTAGTTTACCAGCCAGGCCCTCTCTTCTGCATCGGCCGGCCCCGTGTTGGAAAATGGATGGAGGGAGCGAGGAGCCGGAGGTGGGTGGGGGCCAGTAATTGGCGCAGAGGACAAGGAAGGAAGATCCTCCCTCCGCTGACCGCTTTGCATTGGTGGGTCCTCTCTGCTCTCTCCACTCTGCCTCGCTTTCGTCCTCTGCTCTGGAGACCGTGACGTCACTGGTTGCTAGACGCTAAGCAGCTGGAGATCTAGCAACCAGGAGGTCTCCGGGGCAGTCGCCGGCCGCGGCCAATCAGTGAGTGACTCCATTTCAATTTCAAAGTAATGCATACTGAGAGTGAGTGAGTGACCCCTTAATGAAGAGAAACTGAGCGGCCTTTTCTGGGGGGGATCAGATCGGCCCAGGGGAAAATTTCCACCCTGCCCCCCGACCCAGAGAGGTACAGTATATATGGATGAATAGAATAGTACATAAGAGAGGTATATAGATGAATAGGATGGTATATAAGAGAGATATATGGATGTGCAGGATGATATAGAGAGTGTGTGTGTGTGTGTATATATATATATATATATATATATATATATATATATATATATATACAGTATATATATACTGTATATACATATACACACACACAGTATCTCACAAAAATTAGTACACCCCTCACATTTTTGTAAATATTTTATTCTATCTTTTCATGTGACAACACTGAAGAAATGACACTTTGCTACAATGTAAAGTAGTGAGTGTACAGCTTGTATAAATTGTGTAGATTTGCTGTCCCCTCAAAATAACTCAACACACAGCCATTAATGTGTAAATCGCTGCCAACAAAAGTGAATACACCCCTAAGGCCCCTTTCACACATACGGTCCGATCAGATCCGCCTGTCAGTTTTTCAGGCGAACTTGATCGGATACCCCATGCATCCCTATGGGGCAGCGGATGTCAGCGGAGACATGCCTGCTGACATCCAATCCGATCCTGTCTGTCAAATCCGGACGGATCGAAACCCTATTTTCCATCCATCTGGCGGATCGGATGAGAACGAAAAGGTGGTCCGTTCTCATCCGATTCCCCCATAGAGGACAGCGGGGATCTGAAACCTCTGTCTCCGCCCACACAGTGTGGAGACGGAGCTGTCATCTGCCTGCTCAGCGGGGATCGGCGGATAGATCCCCGCTGAGAGAAAACTGAATTTTTGTAAAATCTTACCGTAAAATTCCTTTCTTCGAGTCCTCTGACAGTCGCCGCCCCTCATAGAGTCTTCACCAATGGGTATTGACCTTTTATCCACAGGAGCAAGCTAGGCATAAGACTTGTTAAAAACACAAACAATTTGCATAGGCACACCTGTAGGGTGCTGTCCCACTGGTCCAATACCCCCCTGCTATCAGCATTCCCAACTCAGTTTGGTAGCAAGCAGAAGATAGTCCAAAAAAACCCACAAAAGAGGGGCGGGGGCGGCGACTGTCAGAGGACTCAGAGAAAGGAATTTTACGGTAAGATTTTACAAAAATTCAGTTTTCTCTTACGTCCTCTGACAGTCGCCGCCCCTCATATAGTCTTCACCAATGGGATGTCCCAAAGCAGTGTAGACATGAGGGGTGGGAAGCGCAACCGTCACAAAGGCAACGCAGCACCCAGGTTGGAGAAAGGAACCTTATCTGAACCAGAAAAGTAAACTCTGGGTAACAAGAAAGCTCAATAGGAGCAACAAACCCAGGAAAGCAAATCAACAAAGGGGAAAACAACCCCAACAGACAGGGACAGGTAAATGCCTTGTTCCCCTCAAGGCACGGCCAGGGACAGGACTTTGCGGCCAAAACGTCAAGTTTGTAAAATTTGGAAAAGGTGTGCATGGACGACCAAGTCGCTGCCTTGCACACCTGGGCCACTGAAGCTTGATGCCGGAAGGCCCAGGACGCACTCACCGCTCTGGTAGAGTGCGCCTTGACAGGGAAGGGCGGTACCAGTTCCCTAATCGAGTACAATTGTCTGTCTAATCCATCTTGAAATGGTTGCCGCAGACGCAGCCGTACCCTTCCGAGGGAAGGACAAAAAGAGAATCCGACCTACGGAAGGATTCAGTAGACGACAGATACACCCTGATCGCCCGGACTACATCCAAGGAATGCAAAGCAAACTCCTTAGGATGCTTAGGATTCGCACACAGCGAAGGCAAGACAATATCCTTGTTAAGCTGAAAATCGGATACCACCTTAGGAAGAAAAGATTGGTGAGGTCGCAAGACCACCTTATCCTTATGAACAACCAGGTAAGGAGAGCGGCAAGACAGGGCCGCCAACTCCGACACTCTGCGGGCAGATGTGATCGCCACCAGAAAGGCAACCTTCCGTGACAGCACAGGCAGAGGAATCTCCCTGATGTTCTCAAAGGAAGGATCCTTGAGGTCGATTGAAGCCAGGAAATCTCCCGGGCTCAGAGAGGCTACCACTGAACGGAGGGATTCCATACGGAACTTCTGAACCCGCACAAAGCCGTTCAGAGCCTTCAAGTCCAGAATCGGACGTACCTTGCCCTCCTTTCTGGGCACAGTGAACAGATTCGAGTAAAACCCCCGAAATCTGTCCCGATGCGGCACCGGTACGATTACCCCCTCGGCGAGGAGATCCTGAACAGCCCGTTGAAGATCTTGCAAATGATCTGAGGTCAAATGAAGATTTGAGGGAAAGAACCTGTCCGCTGGACGCGAAAGGAATTCGATCTTGTAACCTGATCGAATGATTTCCTGAACCCACCTGTCCGGAATCCGGAGCAGCCAAGGTTCGAGAAAACCGCGCATACAATTTCATAACTTGCATGAAAAATACAAGGGCTACAAGACTGTGGAATCCTCTACCACAAATGGTGGTTACTGCGGGGAGTATGGCTACTTTTAAAAGACTCTTGGACATATATCTGAAGGATAAAAACATCCGGGGGTATGGGAAATAAATACATCCACACACACCTACACGCGTTGAGCCAGATGGACTATTGTCTTTATTCAACCTTAGCTACTATGTTACTATGTTATATCTTGGTATGCTGACGCCTTAAGAGTTCCCTTCACTACTGGAACTAAGGGGCCAAACCCAACCCCTGAAAAACACCCCCACACCAAAATCCAAATGATTTGGGCCAGTGCACAAAACAAGGTCCATAAAGACATGGATGACGAGTTTGAGGTGGAGGAACTTGACCGGCCTGTACATCCATCCCGATAGAACATCTTTGGGATGAATTAGAGTGGAGACCGTGAGCCTGACCTTCTCTCCAACATCAGTGCCTGACCTCACAAATGCGCTTCTGGAAGAATGGTCAAACATTCCCATAGACACACTCCTAAACCTTGTGGACAGCCTTCCCAGAAGAGTTGAAGCTGTTATAGCTGCAAAGAGCAGGCGTCCCAATACTTTTGGTAAGATAGTGTATGAATGAATGAATAAACATTCCGTATTCTTATATCCGTTCTTTAAGTGCAAAAATGTAAGTTTTGGTTCTGCAGTAAATATCAAGAGCTGATAACTTTCTGGTCTCATTGCCTCTGGACTGTTTTCAGTCAGCATTGTTCCCAGTTCTCTATGTGCACTGCAGAACATCACTTCACTATGGTATAGACAGGGGGAAGTATTCTGTAGTCCTAACACACTTCCTGTCCTAGGGTGACAACACAGCTTCTCCATAGATTCAGTACAGTGAGTGTTGTCACCCTAGGACAGGAAGTGAGTTACTGGCAGAAACACAAGGTGAAAACAAAGGAAAAAGAAAACGAATGCAGCCACCATATCTAAGGACTGCTCAGCTGTAGTGTATTACATTTTTGTGTTTGGGTTTAGATGTTCTTTAGTGATGTTCTAATGCACATGATGGTGGGAAAGACAGGAATGAGATCAGTGGATGAGGAATGACACAATGGTAAAGTATGCGGCTCTCACCCAATCAAGGTTTATCCTGAAGGTGTGGCATATTGGTGAAGATTTGTCCCTGGATTCCATGCTGAATACATTCCCCATTATTCCCCGCCGTTTGCTTTCTATGCTGTTTTCAGGGTCAGCAGCTTTTTGAAGAATCAGAACTACTATGTAATACTTCAGGACTTTTCAGGTTCTAAAAATCAGACAAATCTTTATAAAAATTGAAAAGAGATCTTTCATTTGTAAAGAATAAAATCTTGATAGAAATCTCCTGGAAGAGTAATAATGGCGAGTGTTCGGATCCATTCAGGTCTCATCACTACATCTCTATAGAAGTGTGTCCGATGTTTCCATTGTATCAATACAATTTCCACATTTCCACATTCCAGAAATGGAGGCTGATCAGAACGATTGAGAGTAACCTCCAGTCCTCTGGGTGTACAGACCCCCCACTTGGAGGAGGAACGGACCACCCTATGAAAGGGTCAGATATTCTCATATCCTTATCACAGATTTGTCCGGTCGCCGTCTCTGCACAGCTGGCTGGTGTCTGTGATGAGCCAATGATGTGAAAGGGAGAAAATGGCTGACTACAGATGACAGGGCTAGGCTGGGCTGCCATTAGAAATGATGGGGCACTGGAGAACTGACCAGACACCCCCCACCTATCCACAGGCAGCCTCTGTTGGCGCCCCCTGCTGACCATATGGGAAGTACTGCCTGTACCTAGGGATCAAGTCCTGGGAAAAAAAAGTGTTGGAACTAAAGAAAGTACCTAAAATGGCCATTTTTTTGTGCTAAACAGTGCAAATATCATTATTTAAACTATAAACATGTAGATAGCACTATTAGCAATGTGTTTAAGTTAAAAAAAGTAAAAAAACATATTTCTCCATTTACATGAAGGTCAGGTTAAAATAACCCAGCCAGCACAGAGTTCCTCCTTACGTCAGAGTGTGCAGAAATCCCCCTTACAGTACAAGGGAAGGGGAATGCTGCAGATTATGATCTAAAGGGGAACTCTTATATAAGGGGGGCTCTGGTGACCAGAGACCCCCTTATATCAGAGTCCACTGCGTTCCCCTTTCCATCAGAGTTCCCACTTACATCAGGGTCTGCAGCATTGCCCCTTACATCAGAGTTCCCCTTCACATCAGCGTCCACAGAGTTCCCTCTTGCACTGTAAGGGGGAATCCTGCAGACTGATGTAAAGGGGAATGCTGGGAACTCTGATGTGGGGGGGAAGGGGGACTCTGGTGACCAGAGACCACCTTCCACAGAGTGAATGCACTAAGGTGAGGGGTCCTGATATAAGGGGGAACCTTTATATTAGTGTCCCCTTACATTCTTGTATTCACTCCCCTTTACATCAGTGAACCCCCCCCCCCCAGACTGGCCTGGCAGCACGGTCACTGACCTCCTCTCAGGTGCACCGTGCAGGGCTCAGTCAGTCAGCTCCAGTTCGCTCCAGTGGCTCTGGTTTTATCCTATAGTCTCTTCTCCACAGTCCACACATGTCTGACTTCTCCCGTGACCACCATCCCGACGGCGCTCCCACTCTTGAGTCCTCTCCAGACTCCCCCTCAGAGACTGCAGACATGATAAAAGACAAGATATGGTCAGAGATTGCAGACATGATAAAAGAGATGGTTAGAGGCTGCAGACATGGTACAGGAGAGGTGGTTAGAGGCTGTGGACATGATGCAGGAGGTGGTTAGAGGCTAAGGACATGATACAGGAGGTGGTCAGAAGCTACAGACATGGTACAGGAGATGGTCAGAAGCTGCGGACATGGTACAAGAGATGGTCAGAAGCTGAAGACATGATACAAGAGATGGTCAGAAGCTGCAGATATGGTACAAGAGATGGTCAGAAGCTGCGGACATGGTACAAGCGATGGTCAGAAGCTGAAGACATGATACAAGAGATGGTCAGAAGCTGCAGATATGGTACAGGAGATGGTCAGAAGCTGCAGAAATGGTACAGGAGCTGGCTAGAGGATGCGGACATGGTACAAGAGATGGTTAGAGGCTGTGGACAGCCATATTTTTTATGGGCGCCGCTGCCGGTAACAGACATTTACGGGCAGCCTGTAAATTAACAGGTGGTTGGCAACACTGCCCCACACAATAGTGTCCTCCTCTGCCTCCTTCCTTCCCCCTCCCCTACAGTAATGTCCTCCCCTGCCCCCTCAAGTAGTGTCCTTCTCTGCCCACTTCATATCATGACCCCCCACTGCCGTGTCCTGCTGTGCCCCTTTCACCTCTCCACATCAGTGTCCTCCTCTGCCCCCTTCACCCCCTCCCTGCACAGTAATGTCCTCCTCTGCCCTCTCCATAAAGCGCTAGGAGGAAGTAATGTCACTTTAGAGCAGCGGTCCGCAACCTTGTTGACATGGGGGACTGATTTTGTAGAAGACAAAAGGACTGGGGGGGGGGGAATGTAGTTTCATGGTTGACTGGGAATTCGGTCGCTGTGATTTGTCGGGCAAATGGCTGGTATTAGCACTTAAATCATCCCGACACCATGCTTGATATGGTGTCGGGATGATTGAAGCACATTATTTCTTTTATTACATTGTAATATATAATAAAATAGTTCAACTCACCATAATGCAGAATCAGTGGGAACCCTGAGCTTGTCACTTGCCACCAGATGCAGTGTGCCACTGTCACCTGCTACCAGATGCAGCTTGTCACTTGCCACCAGATACAGCTTGCCACCATCACCATCAACCAGATACAGCCTGTCACTTGCCACCGTCGCCTGCCATCAGATGCAGCGTGTCACTTGCCCCTGTTGTCTGCCATCAGATGCAGCGTGTCACTTGCCGCTGTCGCCTTCTGCCAGATGCAGCGTGTCACTTGCCACCATTGCCTGTCACCAGATGTAGCGTGTCACTTGCAGCTGTCGCCTTCTGCCAGATGCAGCGTGTCACTTGCCACCATTGCCTGTCCCCAGATGTAGCGTGTCACTTGCCACTGTCGCCTTCTGCTAGATGCAGCGTGTCAATTGCCACTGTCGCCTTCTGCCAAATGCAGCGTGTCACTTGCCACCATTGCCTGTCCCCAGATGTAGCGTGTCACTTGCCATCGTCACCTTCTGCCAGATGCAGCGTGTCACTTGCCACGGTCGCCTTCTGCCAGATGCAGCATGTCACTTGCCACCATTGCCTGTCCCCAGATGCAGCGTGTCATTTGCCACTGTCGCCTGCCATCAGATGCAGCGTGTCTCTGGCTGTGCCCTTTTATTCTGTCCTTCCACAAACAACTATTTTTACCAGAAACAAGATGGAAGACAAAGAAATAACTCTTTAATAAAACATAAAAGTAGGCCAATCACATCCATATTTCAAGTGAAAGAAAATAGAACCACTTCACATCAGGTGTCTCCATTTGAGTTCCCCATAAATCAAGAACCCCAATCAGAGTACCTTTATATATCAGTTGCCACCACATATCAGATGCCCCATCAGAATATTGTCTTAGATCAGTTACCCCAATCAAGGTACCCCTTTATATCAGGTGTACCCTTACATCCAGTGTCCCCTTAACAGTGCCCCCTTACATCAGGTGTTCCCATAACAGTGCCCCCTTACACCAGGTGTCCCCTTACATCCAGTGTCGTCATAGCAGTGCCCCCTTACACCTGATGTCCCCCATAACAGTGCCCCCTTACATCAGGTGTTCCCATAACAGTGCCCCCTTACATCAGGTGTCCACATAACAGTGCCCCCTTACATCAGGTATTCCCATAAAAGTGCCCCCTTACATCAGGTGTTCCCATAACAGTGCCCCCTTACATCAGGTGTTCCCATAACAGAACCCCCTTACATCAGGTGTTCCCATAACAGAACCCCCTTACATCAGGTGTCCCCTTACATCCAGTGTCCTCATAACAGTGCCCCCTTACATCAGGTGTCCCCCATAACAGTGCCCCCTTACATCAGGTGTTCCCATAAGAGTGCCCCCTTACATCAGGTGTTCTCATAACAGTGCCCCCTTACATCAGGTGTTCCCATAACAGAACCCCCTTATATCAGGTGTCCCCTTGCATCCAGTGTCCTCATAACAGTGCCCCCTTACATCAGGTGTCCACATAACAGTGCCCCCTTACATCAGGTGTCCCCATAACAGTGCCCCCTTACATCAGGTGTTCCCATAACAGTGCCCCCTTACATCAGGTGTTCCCATAACAGAACCCCCCTACATCAGGTGTCCCCTTACATCCAGTGTCCTCATAACAGTGCCCCCTTACATCAGGTGTCCCCCATAACAGTGCCCCCTTACATCAGGTGTTCCCATAACAGTGCCCCCTTACATCAGGTGTTCCCATAACAGAACCCCCTTATATCAGGTGTCCCCTTACATCCAGTGTCCTCATAACAGTGCCCCCTTACATCAGGTGTCCACATAACAGTGCCCCCTTACATCAGGTGTCCCCATAACAGTGCCCCCTTACATCAGGTGTTCCCATAACAGTGCCCCCTTACATCAGGTGTCCCCATAACAGTGCCCCCTTACATCAGGTGTTCCCATAACAGTGCCCCCTTACATCAGGTGTCCCCATAACAGTGCCCCCTTACATCAGGTGTTCCCATAACAGTGCCCCCTTACATCAGGTGTCCCCATAACAGTGCCCCCTTACATCAGGTGTTCCCATAACAGTGCCCCCTTACATCAGGTGTTCCCATAACAGAACCCCCTACATCAGGTGTCCCCTTACATCCAGTGTCCTCATAACAGTGCCCCCTTACATCAGGTGTCCACATAACAGTGCCCCCTTACATCAGGTGTTCCCATAACAGTGCCCCCTTACATCAGGTGTTCCCATAACAGTGCCCCCTTACATCAGGTGTCCCCATAACAGTGCCCCCTTACATCAGGTGTCCCCATAACAGTGCCCCCTTACATCAGGTGTCCACAAAACAGTGCCCCCTTACATCAGGTGTTCCCATAACAGTGCCCCCTTACATCAGGTGTCCCCATAACAGTGCCCCCTTACATCAGGTGTCCCCATAATAGTGCCCCCTTACATCAGGTGTTCTCATAACAGTGTCCCCTTACATCAGGAGTTCCCATAACAGTGCCCCCTTACATCAGGTGTTCTCATAACAGTGTCCCCTTACATCAGGTGTTCTCATATCAGTGTCCCCTTACTTCCAGTGTCCTCATAACAGTGTCCCCTTACATCAGGTGTTCCCATAACAGTGTCCCCTTACATCAGGTGTTCTCATATCAGTGTCCCCTTACTTCCAGTGTCCTCATAACAGTGTCCCCTTACATCAGGTGTCCCCATAACAGTGCCCCCTTACATCAGGTGTTCTCATAACAGTGTCCCCTTACATCAGGTGTTCCCAAACAGTGCCCCCTTACATCAGGTGTTCTCATAACAGTGTCCCCTTACATCAGGTGTTCCCATAACAGTGTCCCCTTACATCAGGTGTTCTCATAACAGTGCCCCCTTACATCAGGTGTTCCCCTAACAGTGCCCCCTTACATCAGGTGTTCTCATAACAGTGTCCCCTTACATCAGGTGTCCCCATAACAGTGCCCCCTTACATCAGATGTTCTCATAACAGTGTCCCCTTACATCAGGTGTTCCCAAACAGTGCCCCCTTACATCAGGTGTTCTCATAACAGTGTCCCCTTACATCAGGTGTTCCCATAACAGTGTCCCCTTACATCAGGTGTCCCCATAACAGTGTCCCCTTACATCAGGTGTTCTCATAACAGTGTCCCCTTACATCAGGAGTTCCCATAACAGTGCCCCCTTACATCAGGTGTCCCCATAACAGTGCCCCCTTACATCAGGTATTCTCATAACAGTGCCCCCTTACATCAGGTATTCTCATAACAGTGCCCCCTTACATCAGGTGTTCTCATAACAGTGTCCCCTTACATCAGGTGTTCTCATAACAGTGCCCCCTTACATCAGGTGTTCTCATAACAGTGTCCCCTTACATCAGGTGTCCCCATAACAGTGCCCCCTTACATCAGGTGTCCCCATAACAGTGCCCCCTTACATCAGGTGTCCACATAACAGTGCCCCCTTACATCAGGTGTTCCCATAACAGTGCCCCCTTACATCAGGTGTCCCCATAACAGTGCCCCCTTACATCAGGTGTCCCCATAATAGTGCCCCCTTACATCAGGAGTTCCCATAACAGTGCCCCCTTACATCAGGTGTTCTCATAACAGTGTCCCCTTACATCAGGTGTTCTCATAACAGTGTTCCCTTACATCAGCTGTTCCCATAACAGTGCCCCCTTACATCAGGTGTTCTCATAACAGTGCCCCCTTACATCAGGTGTTCTCATAACAGTGTCCCCTTACATCAGGTGTCCTCATAACAGTGTCCCCTTACATCAGGTGTTCCCATAACAGTGCCCCCTTACATCAGGAGTTCCCATAACAGTGCCCCCTTACATCAGGTGTTCTCATAACAGTGTCCCCTTACATCAGGTGTTCTCATAACAGTGTTCCCTTACATCAGCTGTTCCCATAACAGTGCCCCCTTACATCAGGTGTTCTCATAACAGTGCCCCCTTACATCAGGTGTTCTCATAACAGTGTCCCCTTACATCAGGTGTCCTCATAACAGTGTCCCCTTACATCAGGTGTTCCCATAACAGTGCCCCCTTACATCAGGTGTCCCCATAACAGTGCCCCCTTACATCAGGTGTTCCCATAACAGTGCCCCCTTACATCAGGTGTCCCCATAACAGTGCCCCCTTACATCAGGTGTTCCCATAACAGTGCCCCCTTACATCAGGTGTCCCCATAACAGTGCCCCCTTACATCAGGTGTTCCCATAACAGTGCCCCCTTACATCAGGTGTCCCCATAACAGTGCCCCCTTACATCAGGTGTTCCCATAACAGTGCCCCCTTACATCAGGTGTTCCCATAACAGAACCCCCTACATCAGGTGTCCCCTTACATCCAGTGTCCTCATAACAGTGCCCCCTTACATCAGGTGTCCACATAACAGTGCCCCCTTACATCAGGTGTTCCCATAACAGTGCCCCCTTACATCAGGTGTTCCCATAACAGTGCCCCCTTACATCAGGTGTCCCCATAACAGTGCCCCCTTACATCAGGTGTCCCCATAACAGTGCCCCCTTACATCAGGTGTCCACAAAACAGTGCCCCCTTACATCAGGTGTTCCCATAACAGTGCCCCCTTACATCAGGTGTCCCCATAACAGTGCCCCCTTACATCAGGTGTCCCCATAATAGTGCCCCCTTACATCAGGTGTTCTCATAACAGTGTCCCCTTACATCAGGAGTTCCCATAACAGTGCCCCCTTACATCAGGTGTTCTCATAACAGTGTCCCCTTACATCAGGTGTTCTCATATCAGTGTCCCCTTACTTCCAGTGTCCTCATAACAGTGTCCCCTTACATCAGGTGTTCCCATAACAGTGTCCCCTTACATCAGGTGTTCTCATATCAGTGTCCCCTTACTTCCAGTGTCCTCATAACAGTGTCCCCTTACATCAGGTGTCCCCATAACAGTGCCCCCTTACATCAGGTGTTCTCATAACAGTGTCCCCTTACATCAGGTGTTCCCAAACAGTGCCCCCTTACATCAGGTGTTCTCATAACAGTGTCCCCTTACATCAGGTGTTCCCATAACAGTGTCCCCTTACATCAGGTGTTCTCATAACAGTGCCCCCTTACATCAGGTGTTCCCCTAACAGTGCCCCCTTACATCAGGTGTTCTCATAACAGTGTCCCCTTACATCAGGTGTCCCCATAACAGTGCCCCCTTACATCAGATGTTCTCATAACAGTGTCCCCTTACATCAGGTGTTCCCAAACAGTGCCCCCTTACATCAGGTGTTCTCATAACAGTGTCCCCTTACATCAGGTGTTCCCATAACAGTGTCCCCTTACATCAGGTGTCCCCATAACAGTGTCCCCTTACATCAGGTGTTCTCATAACAGTGTCCCCTTACATCAGGAGTTCCCATAACAGTGCCCCCTTACATCAGGTGTCCCCATAACAGTGCCCCCTTACATCAGGTATTCTCATAACAGTGCCCCCTTACATCAGGTATTCTCATAACAGTGCCCCCTTACATCAGGTGTTCTCATAACAGTGTCCCCTTACATCAGGTGTTCTCATAACAGTGCCCCCTTACATCAGGTGTTCTCATAACAGTGTCCCCTTACATCAGGTGTCCCCATAACAGTGCCCCCTTACATCAGGTGTCCCCATAACAGTGCCCCCTTACATCAGGTGTCCACATAACAGTGCCCCCTTACATCAGGTGTTCCCATAACAGTGCCCCCTTACATCAGGTGTCCCCATAACAGTGCCCCCTTACATCAGGTGTCCCCATAATAGTGCCCCCTTACATCAGGAGTTCCCATAACAGTGCCCCCTTACATCAGGTGTTCTCATAACAGTGTCCCCTTACATCAGGTGTTCTCATAACAGTGTTCCCTTACATCAGCTGTTCCCATAACAGTGCCCCCTTACATCAGGTGTTCTCATAACAGTGCCCCCTTACATCAGGTGTTCTCATAACAGTGTCCCCTTACATCAGGTGTCCTCATAACAGTGTCCCCTTACATCAGGTGTTCCCATAACAGTGCCCCCTTACATCAGGTGTTCCCATAACAGTGCCTCCTTACATCAGGTGTCCCCATAACAGTGCCCCCTTACATCAGGTGTTCCCATAACAGTGCCCCCATAACAGTGCCCCCTTACATCAGGTGTCCCCATAACAGTGTCCCCTTACATCAGGTGTCCCCATAACAGTGCCTCCTTACATCAGGTGTTCTCATAACAGTGCCCCCTTACATCAGGTGTTCCCATAACAGTGCCCCCTTACATCAGGTGTTCCCATAACAGTGCCCCCTTACATCAGGTGTTCCCATAACAGTGCCCCCTTACATCAGGTGTTCTCATAACAGTGCCCCCTTATATCAGGTGTTCCCATAACAGTGCCCCCATATCAGTGCCCCCTTACATCAGGTGTTCCCATAACAGTGCCCCCTTACATCAGGTGTTCCCATAACAGTGCCCCCATAACAGTGTCCCCTTACATCAGGTGTTCCCATAACAGTGTCCCCTTACATCAGTTGTCCCCATAACAGTGCCCCCTTACATCAGGTGTTCCCATAACAGTGCCCCCTTACATCAGGTGTTCCCATAACAGTGCCCCCATAACAGTGCCCCCTTATATCAGGTGTCCCCATAACAGTGTCCCCTTACATCAGGTGTCCCCATAACAGTGCCTCCTTACATCAGGTGTTCTCATAACAGTGCCCCCTTACATCAGGTGTCCCCATAACAGTGCCCCCTTACATCAGGTGTCCCCATAACAGTGCCCCCTTACATCAGGTGTCCACAAAACAGTGCCCCCTTACATCAGGTGTTCCCATAACAGTGCCCCCTTACATCAGGTGTCCCCATAACAGTGCCCCCTTACATCAGGTGTCCCCATAATAGTGCCCCCTTACATCAGGTGTTCTCATAACAGTGTCCCCTTACATCAGGAGTTCCCATAACAGTGCCCCCTTACATCAGGTGTTCTCATAACAGTGTCCCCTTACATCAGGTGTTCTCATATCAGTGTCCCCTTACTTCCAGTGTCCTCATAACAGTGTCCCCTTACATCAGGTGTTCCCATAACAGTGTCCCCTTACATCAGGTGTTCTCATATCAGTGTCCCCTTACTTCCAGTGTCCTCATAACAGTGTCCCCTTACATCAGGTGTCCCCATAACAGTGCCCCCTTACATCAGGTGTTCTCATAACAGTGTCCCCTTACATCAGGTGTTCCCAAACAGTGCCCCCTTACATCAGGTGTTCTCATAACAGTGTCCCCTTACATCAGGTGTTCCCATAACAGTGTCCCCTTACATCAGGTGTTCTCATAACAGTGCCCCCTTACATCAGGTGTTCCCCTAACAGTGCCCCCTTACATCAGGTGTTCTCATAACAGTGTCCCCTTACATCAGGTGTCCCCATAACAGTGCCCCCTTACATCAGATGTTCTCATAACAGTGTCCCCTTACATCAGGTGTTCCCAAACAGTGCCCCCTTACATCAGGTGTTCTCATAACAGTGTCCCCTTACATCAGGTGTTCCCATAACAGTGTCCCCTTACATCAGGTGTCCCCATAACAGTGTCCCCTTACATCAGGTGTTCTCATAACAGTGTCCCCTTACATCAGGAGTTCCCATAACAGTGCCCCCTTACATCAGGTGTCCCCATAACAGTGCCCCCTTACATCAGGTATTCTCATAACAGTGCCCCCTTACATCAGGTATTCTCATAACAGTGCCCCCTTACATCAGGTGTTCTCATAACAGTGTCCCCTTACATCAGGTGTTCTCATAACAGTGCCCCCTTACATCAGGTGTTCTCATAACAGTGTCCCCTTACATCAGGTGTCCCCATAACAGTGCCCCCTTACATCAGGTGTCCCCATAACAGTGCCCCCTTACATCAGGTGTCCACATAACAGTGCCCCCTTACATCAGGTGTTCCCATAACAGTGCCCCCTTACATCAGGTGTCCCCATAACAGTGCCCCCTTACATCAGGTGTCCCCATAATAGTGCCCCCTTACATCAGGAGTTCCCATAACAGTGCCCCCTTACATCAGGTGTTCTCATAACAGTGTCCCCTTACATCAGGTGTTCTCATAACAGTGTTCCCTTACATCAGCTGTTCCCATAACAGTGCCCCCTTACATCAGGTGTTCTCATAACAGTGCCCCCTTACATCAGGTGTTCTCATAACAGTGTCCCCTTACATCAGGTGTCCTCATAACAGTGTCCCCTTACATCAGGTGTTCCCATAACAGTGCCCCCTTACATCAGGTGTTCCCATAACAGTGCCTCCTTACATCAGGTGTCCCCATAACAGTGCCCCCTTACATCAGGTGTTCCCATAACAGTGCCCCCATAACAGTGCCCCCTTACATCAGGTGTCCCCATAACAGTGTCCCCTTACATCAGGTGTCCCCATAACAGTGCCTCCTTACATCAGGTGTTCTCATAACAGTGCCCCCTTACATCAGGTGTTCCCATAACAGTGCCCCCTTACATCAGGTGTTCCCATAACAGTGCCCCCTTACATCAGGTGTTCTCATAACAGTGCCCCCTTATATCAGGTGTTCCCATAACAGTGCCCCCATATCAGTGCCCCCTTACATCAGGTGTTCCCATAACAGTGCCCCCTTACATCAGGTGTTCCCATAACAGTGCCCCCATAACAGTGTCCCCTTACATCAGGTGTTCCCATAACAGTGTCCCCTTACATCAGTTGTCCCCATAACAGTGCCCCCTTACATCAGGTGTTCCCATAACAGTGCCCCCTTACATCAGGTGTTCCCATAACAGTGCCCCCATAACAGTGCCCCCTTATATCAGGTGTCCCCATAACAGTGTCCCCTTACATCAGGTGTCCCCATAACAGTGCCTCCTTACATCAGGTGTTCTCATAACAGTGCCCCCTTACATCAGGTGTCCCCATAACAGTGCCCCCTTACATCAGGTGTCCCCATAACAGTGCCCCCTTACATCAGGTGTTCCCATAACAGTGCCCCCTTACATCAGGTGTTCTCATAACAGTGTCCCCTTACATCAGGTGTCCCCATAACAGTGCCCCCTTACATCAGGTGTTCCCATAACAGTGTCCCCTTACATCAGGTGTTCTCATAACAGTGTCCCCTTACATCAGGTGTCCTCATAACAGTGTCCCCTTACATCAGGTGTCCTCATAACAGTGCCCCCTTACATCAGGTGTTCCCATAACAGTGCCCCCTTACATCAGGTGTTCTCATAACAGTGTCCCCTTACATCAGGTGTCCCCATAACAGTGTCCCCTTACATCAGGTGTTCTCATAACAGTGCCCCCTTACATCAGGTGTTCTCATAACAGTGTCCCCTTACATCAGGTGTCCTCATAACAGTGTCCCCTTACATCAGGTGTCCTCATAACAGTGCCCCCTTACATCAGGTGTTCCCATAACAGTGCCCCCTTACATCAGGTGTTCTCATAACAGTGTCCCCTTACATCAGGTGTCCCCATAACAGTGTCCCCTTACATCAGGTGTTCTCATAACAGTGTCCCCTTACATCAGGTGTCCCCATAACAGTGCCCCCTTACATCAGGTGTTCTCATAACAGTGTCCCCTTACATCAGGTGTCCCCATAACAGTGCCCCCTTACATCAGGTGTTCTCATAACAGTGCCCCCTTACATTAGGTGTTCTCATAACAGTGTCCCCTTACATCAGGTGTCCTCATAACAGTGCCCCCTTACATCAGGTGTCCCCATAACAGTGCCCCCTTACATCAGGTGTTCCCATAACAGTGCCCCCTTACATCAGGTGTTCTCATAACAGTGTCCCCTTACATCAGGTGTCCCCATAACAGTGTCCCCTTACATCAGGTGTTCTCATAACAGTGTCCCCTTACATCAGGTGTCCCCATAACAGTGCCCCCTTACATCAGGTGTTCTCATAACAGTGTCCCCTTACATCAGGTGTCCCCATAACAGTGCCCCCTTACATCAGGTGTTCTCATAACAGTGCCCCCTTACATTAGGTGTTCTCATAACAGTGTCCCCTTACATCAGGTGTCCTCATAACAGTGCCCCCTTACATCAGGTGTTCTCATAACAGTGCCCCCTTACATCAGGTGTTCCCATAACAGTGCCTCCTTACATCAGGTGTTCTCATAACAGTGCCCTCTTACATCAGGTGTTCCCATAACAGTGCCTCCTTACATCAGGTGTTCTCATAACAGTGCCCCTAGAAATCCAAAACCCCAATCAGAATATCAGATATCAAATATTCATATATCAGTTGCCCCCTTCACTGAGCCCCCAGATATCTGTAGCACTGCCCCCTAGGGAGCTGCTCAGTGTGGATTCCCCTGGGTTACCCATAGCAACAGTCTGTAAAACTTATCACTTTAAGACTTGGCTCAGACAATGAACAGTCCAGGGGATTTGGTTTTTGTGTTTTATTTTATAACTTGGATGGGAGAAGGGATGAGTGGAATACTCCAACTTGAACTATGCACAATTTCTGAGGAAAACTGACTGTAGTGTGTGCGGCAAGGCCGCTGCTTCACCTTGCCACTTAAGTGAAGTAAAAGATATGTACCTGAATAAATTCCTCTTCAGGGTCCTAACCTGGCACCCCCTTTCTCACTTCCCATGCATGCTAGCCCTTGTCCACTGACTCTCCACTGGAGTGGTCCCCTTCCTGGGCAGACCCCTGTCAAGCTTCCCAGTACTCAAAAACACTGTTTTTCCCTGGGTTGCTCTGCCTTCAGCTCCACTCATCAATATCCTGGCCCTCCTGGCTCAGCATTACACACTTGGTCCACTAGGCCGACCGCCTGTGACCACCTTCCTTGCTGACAGCCATCACCCTCCTCCTGGGACCTGACATCCTGCCCAAAGACACCCTGTCACATGTGCTCCCGGCTTTTATGACCTATCTCAGAATGCACCACTGTTGTGCCAACCCATTGGGACAGCCACAAAAGCCTGTGTGTCACTGGCTGGGTTTCCTCCACTGTCCAACAGGCTCTCCCATTGGATACAGCGGGGACACTCCCTCAGCCCAGATGAATCACACCCTGGACACATGCAACAGGCAGAACTAACAATCGGGCTCCCCTGATAAGCAGATAGAGCTGCTAAGCTAGGAGGGTACTACATCCACCCCCCCACCAAAATTGAGCCATGTCCCCATTGGCCCTGGGGCAGCTGCCCCCTATAAAAATCCCTACTGGAAAAAAAAATCCTAAGTAGTATTCCACAAACCTGGAAAGGGAGAAAAGGGAAAAACTAATGTACAAAATAAGTTAAGTAGAAAAATATAGACATTTGCTATACAGATATGATACAGCTTTCGGGGTGCATTTGAAACAATGCACCCCCCCACAAAGCAAACCTTGCTCCGGTGGCCAACACAGCATTCTAGCTAACTATCTACAACAG
Organism: Pelophylax lessonae; assembly: GCF_965119305.1. NCBI lineage: Eukaryota > Metazoa > Chordata > Amphibia > Anura > Ranidae > Pelophylax > Pelophylax lessonae. The sequence goes on from NC_138778.1 coordinate 111,644,198, forward strand.
TTTTGCGCATCTTGAAAAGGAGAAAAGAAAAAGTTAGACACTTCTGCATTTGGCAGGTACAGGTCTAGCTTATAGGGGCGGCCTTCTCATCCAACATCCCTAGCTAAAAAATTTGTTAGGCATTAACTTATAACCTTGACACGCCGTTCCTCCTGGGCAGGTTTCTCTGTATCCTGTCACTAACTATCTAACAAGTCCATTGTGCAAAGTGGGCGTCTGCAATATCACTTTTATCACAGTCTCCAACACCCAGTCTTTCTTCCCTGCAGGAACTTGATTGTTGGAGCCTTAACAACCATTCACCCTGTAGGGGCTTGTAGCAACCTCTTCAGGGGCCCCTGGCACCAGGGCACCCCCCATCAAAAACTCCCAAGACACCGCCCACTTCCTCCTGGCGGCCCTGGAAAAGTTCCACTGTTGGCCCCATTGGGCCAAGGATAGTCCTTTTGGGACTTCAAATAATTTGTAATCCCAGATCCCGGCCTGATGGCCCAAAGGATCTCCAGAATAGCAGCTGGTAGTCTTTTACGTTCTCCTGAGAGGGTCGGCCCTCTGTTATAAGTCCACTAACCAGTGGTATCTGAAATTGTCCTCAACCCCTTTCTGCAAGGATAGAAAGAGGAGAGGTAATGGACATAAGGCATAAGCCCCAACAATAACTGGACTGAAATGTTCCTTAGCGGTAGTATATATATATATATATATATATTTATTTTTTTCTCCAGACAGAAAGCTTAGGCTAGCAAGCCTTAACCGTCCTAGCGGTATTTCCGAGCGTGGCTTGGGGTTAAATTTCAGAGGCAAATGCGATAACCCCGAGCCACACTCGGGGTACCGCCAGAAGCATCGCTGGATCCTGTAATAGAGGTTTCTTACCTTGTCACCAGGATCCAGCGATGTGTCTCTGCGGTGTCTCACAGCGGATCTTCCTCCCGATCGTCTCCGTGCCCCGGTTTCCGTCTCCTGCGACGTGACGTTCGCAGGGGGGTGGAACCGGCGGCAAATTCAAATGTAAAAACACACCAAACACACTGATACAATTCAAAATAAAAAAAAATCACATTAGTTTGCCCTCCAGTGCCCTTTCCTGCAGTTTTACTGTACTTTTTATGTAAATATATATATATATATATATATATATATATATATATATACATACCTATATATATATATATATATATATATACTTAACTCTTGTGAATGAGCAGCCCAAACCAACTGTATAATATATATATATATATAATAAATGTATACAGTTGGTTTGGGCTGCTCATTCACAAGAATTACATGCAAAATAATGGTACCGCTTTCAGCACCTAAAATCCAAAAGAATCATACCGCCAGGGAGGTTGATTGAATTTTGTATATTTTCTTCAGTAATAGAAGTCTGGATGGGGAATCAGCACAGTCTTCCCATCCTTTTCCCGAATTCGGATCGACCAGGCCTGGCCTGAACCATCTGTGCGAGACCCCCTCAGTTGGACATCCTGGATTTGCAGAGTGGGTGGATATTGGGGGACCCTTCAGTCAGACGTTGTGTATTAGAGTGATAGGCTATCAGGGGGGGCCCCCTTAGTTGGACATTCTGTATTAGCAGATGGGATGGAAAATGGGGGACCCCCTAAGTCAGAAGTTGTGTATTGGCAGAGTGAATAGCTATCAGGGGGCCCCCTTAGTTGCACATTCTGTATATGCAGAGGGGGTGGATATTGGGGGGCCCCAACCACCCCCACTTCAATCAGTCCAATAATTCACCAATCAACCACAAAGAAAAAAAGAAGTGTTTTATTGGGTCAGAGTTTAGCGGCAGCAGTGATGTGCTGCACCAGGAAGGCGCTCAGCTTGGAGATGTGGACGGTGTCTTTGATGGTGGTGTCTCTGCTGCAGAGGTGAAGCAGTCCGCTCTCCAGCGTGACGTCACTGACCAGCGCGGTGAACAGGACGCCCATCTCGTCGTACCTGGAAGGAGAGGGTTTTCAGAAAACTATACCACATTTTGGCCACTAGCTGGAGCTGACGATACAGACAATAATCTCTTAGCTAAAATATGGTGACGTTTTCATTCCGCCTGAACAAATGATTCTGACATTTGTGCAACGAATGTTTCATAATCAGACCCCTTGAATTACCGGTATTTAACCACTTCCCGCCCGCCCATCATTTTGCAATTGACCAGACAGGAAGTGGTTAAATATCTGTAATTTAGGGGTCTGGTTATAAAACATTCGTTTAAGAGGAATGAAAATGTCACCATATTTTAGGTAAGAGATTAATGCCTATATCATCAGCTCCACCTATTGGCCAAAATGATTAGATGTTATATGACGTCCTCCTGAGAGGCGTCCCTGGGGGTGCTACCTGTCCACCATTACAGCCAAACACAGAACAGCACACCGGCCCCCTGCCATGTGATCGCTATGACCAATCACAGCAGATCACACGACAGTTGTAGACAATGGATGGCTTCCTTTCATGCCATCCATTGTGTACAACTGTATTGCTAGCTGTGATTGGTCACAGTGATCACATGGTACAGACAGGGTCAATCACAGCTAATCACAACAAAACACACTGACATTCGTTTATTTTCTCCTGTTTGTTTAAAAATCGCTGTCATCTACCGGCCCCCTGGACCAGTATCCACATTCCTTGATGACTTTTCGGCCTGGCTACCCTACTTTCTCTGTTCTGATATGCCCACAATCATTCTTGGTGACTTTAACAGCCCAGTTAATGCCAATACTACTACTGCTTCTAAATTTCTCAGCCTAACCTCATCTCTTGACCTAAAGCAATGGATACAGTCTCCTACACACTCCACTGGCAACACCCTTGACCTTGTCTTCTCCTATCTATGCACTCCATGCAACCCCTCCAATAAACCTCTCCCACTCTCTGATCACCCCCTTATTAGTTTTTCTCCCTGTCTTCCACCTCCTCTCCCTCCAACCGCCTAACAGTTATCCGTAGAAACCTTCGCCACCTTAACCCTTCTATGCTCTATTCTGCCACTGACCATCTATATGACAAAATATCACCCTTGTAATGCCCCAACCTAGCCAATTCCGTCTATAACAGCTCACTGTCATCCTCCCTAGACAAGCTCGCTCCCCTCACTACACGCAGAATTTGGCCCCGACCCCTACAACCCTGGCAAACAGACGACACCCGAAGTCTCAGAAAACATAGCCGTGCTCTTGAGCGCCTATGGCGTAAGACTAAGTCCCTGGAAGACTTCAACAAATATAAATCTGCCCTCCTAAAATACTATTCCTGCCTCCTCACTGCCAAGCAAACCTACTTTACCACACTCATCCAAACATTCTCTTCTAGTCCCCGTCATCTCTTCTCTACCTTTAACTCTTTACTCTGTCCTCCACCAACTCCACCCTCTAACTCGCTCACTGCCCAGGAGATCGTCAATAACTTCAAGAATAAGATAGATACAATTCGCGAGGAGATCTCCCCAATGTGCAAAAACCTCCCCCACTTACCAACCCATATCCACAGGTACAATCATTACTTCCCTCGTTCCACCCTACTAGTATTAACAAGGTTGCTGTACTTTTATCTAAGTATGTGTGGGGAGGGTGCGCTGATAGGGGTTAAAGCTGCTACCGATATTCAGTGCCTAGTGCAGGGCTTGACAAATTTTCCTGAAATCTAGGAGCCAGCTAAAAAAGTTAGGAGCCATTTTTTTTTTTTAAACTAACAACCAAGCTTTATTTAATAAAACGGATACTAAATTTACACATAAATACGACTAGAACCCCACTCTCCTCTATAGCGCAATTGGATGAAAACAGACTGTCTGTCTCTTTCCATCCGATGCCATCTGATACGATCCACGGGATGGATAGAAAATAGAACCACCATCCGTCTGCTTTTGGCGGACAGGATCAGATGGCGGCAGATTACTGCTCCATAGAGGAGAATGAAGGGTCCGATCAGGTCTACCTGAAAAACTGACAGGTGGACCTGACCAGACAGCCCGTGTGAAAGGCGCCTTCGGCTGTGGCATGGCGATGAGGAAAAAAGAAATATTTTTTTTTTATTTTTTTTAATAATTAAAAAAAATATTATTTTTTTTTTTTACATTAAAAAAATTAATTTAATTAATAATAGTAACCACACTCCCTGTCAAAGGTAACTAACTGGACAGGGAGATGGTAATGCATTGAGAACAAACAGGCAGTGGAAACAATCATTACAACAGACATTACTCCTGGACACCACAAGAGGGCGGCAGTTCCCCATTGGAAGCCTCTCATCTCAAGTAGGCCGAAAAGCCGGGGCCTCAATTTTCGGACGGCGCGGAAGTCCGTGCAAAAATGACAGGACACCTTCTGCAGGGCACCCCAGGTCGCTAATTCTAGTCGCAAATGCGACCTGGCGCCCAGGTTTTGTCGAGCCCTGGCCTAGTGAATATAAATGAAAATGATGAAGGTGCGCTAAAACAAATGAATCCAACCTGAACAAATCAAAGTAACATTCAAACATAAATGTTGGATAATAGGTGCATGATTTTGGAAAATATATGTTTCAAAAGTCCATAATAAATAAATCATGAGTGTCCATATGTGATGAATTCCAACTGATGATTCACGAAATACAGTGCTTCTTAAACTTCAGTGTGAAGAACCCACCACCAAGTGAAATTCCTCCTTACCAGACGGAAATAAGGTGCAAGCAAAATACAAATCAACTGATAACCACCAAATTCGAAGTGCTTCCAATCTCCAAGTGAAAAACACCCAAATGAGTCCCTTACCAGACAGCAGGTAATAAGCGCTTGTAATTCCAATAGTGTCCACTAGCTCCTCCTCTGTATCCAGCCTATAGCAGGGTAATTCTCAGACCACAAAGCCGATGATCCCCAATCATAGGATGGAAAAGATAAAGCAGCCAATAGCGTGATATCTTCTAGACAATTTATTGAAAAAAGCAGTATTGCACTTACAAGAGATGAGTAGTAAATCAGCATAAGATGGGATTTCATGCAGGAAATTTCTAAGCAAACTCGCGTCCGGCTGCAGCACGGACCAAGAGCGAACGTACGTGATGGTTACGCCTCCTTTCTGACGCGTTTCTTCCTATTGGACATCGACTCCTATCTCGGTGATGCTGATTTACTACTCATCTCCACACAAATCTCCCCACTTTCACAGCGTTCCTCTCCGCACAAATCTCCCCACTTTCCCAGCCTTCCTCTCCGCACAAATCTCCCCCACCTTCCCAGCGTTCCTCTCCGCACAAATCTCCCCCACCTTCCCAGCCTTCCTCTCTGCACAAATCTCCCCCACCTTCCCAGCCTTCCTCTCCGCACAAATCTCCCCCACCTTCCTCTCCGCACAAATCTCCCCCACCTTCCCAGCCTTCCTCTCCGCACAAATCTCCCCCACCTTCCCAGCCTTCCTCTCCACACAAATCTCCCCACTTTTCAGCTGCCATATATTTCAGTGCAAATAGACTTGCATCAAATATAAAGAAACTTAAATATCACATTTTGAATTAAAAAAAAAAAAAAAAAAAAAACAGAAAAAGATAATAAACTGCTGAATATCTATGCAACTATTATTTGTGCATGCAGATTCTGTATACATTATTGCTTGTTTAAATTTATACTGTATGTAATGCATGAATGTACTTCCTATATCAGGTGTGGGGAAAATGGGTAGTCAGTGCTGTCATTTGGGTACTTTCTGTCTTTTGAACATGTAAAACTTTATTTAGAATGATTTATTTGATGAGCAATGTTGCGCAGTGACCTATAATATCCAAAGATAGGCTGTGAGCAGTTTAGTAAGGAAACATTATTTTAAGTCAAACTCAGGCCAAAACCTTTTTGTTTTTTTTATCAATAAAAACTTGATAGAAAAAAAAAAGTTTTTGCATAAGTTCAACAATGGCTAAAAACACAAAGCCTTAAAATTATATAAAAAAAAAAAAACATAAACACTGATTAAAAAATGTATAAAAACAGGCATTTTGAAAGCCAGATCCACCTAAAGCACATTTTAGTGTCACATGTTTGCATTGGCTCCTTATGCCTCGCCAGTCTGGTGGTAAATTATCTCTACTAAAATGACCAGTTCCACCAAATGGCCACCATCCTGATCAGGACCTGTATACCGTGTAGCAACCATTCAATACGATGACAATCGAATTACAGGTTAGGGGGGGTTAGATCAGTGAAATTCTGATTGGCTGCAATGGGCTATTTGAAGTGGTTGTAAACCCTTACATATACCCAGTGAAGGGACTGGTCTCAGGTGATGCACAAAGATGAAAAAAATCCTCCTACATAAATTGTACCTGTTTTTCTGCAGTCTTCTCTTCTCTACAGCCGTTCAAAGTGATATATTTTAAAGTTGAGAGTTCTGAAAAAAAAAGGGGATGGGGAGCTGAAGTTACACTCTGCAGAGCTCAGAGAGGAGAGCTCTGACAGCTGATTGGAGGGAAGGGACACCCCCCTCCCCTTCACGGAGTACACAGGTACAGAGCTGAGGCTGTCAATCTGCTGGAGTTCCCTCCCTTGTTACCATTTTTCTCTTGGTGTCAGAAAAACTTATCAGAAGTGGATCATGCTGATAGCAGAGGAACGAAGTAACAGAAAGAAATGACACTTAATGCTCTGGATTGAGACAAGTACACACTATAGAGGGATATGCTATGTTCATATTTCCAGTCTGAGATTTACAACCACTTCAAGTATTGGAGAATTCCTAGAGGAAAGATTAAGGTTGTTTTCCCAATAGCTCTCCTCTATGGTTTGGCTCGCCAAAATTTATGTGAGTGGGAATACCTAGATTGAAGCGGTGAAAGATTTTCCCAGTGGGGGCTCTACTCTGCAACCTGGACCCGATTCAGTTTTGTATTTGATTTTTCAGTAGCCCTATTTAAAGGGGGGGGGGGAAGCAGTGACATCATCCACCTGGGTAAGCTCAGACACCATAAGCTACTCATCGGGGAGGCAACAAAGGAACATGGATAGGTGAGCATATTGTGCTTGGGGAGGGCGGTTCAATCAGGAGACAAGGTAACTTTGCTCTCAACCGTTTCTTTTGAGTTTGACATGTCAGATGTAGATTCTTCATTTCCAGCAATTCCCAGATCACTGAGCTATACCAAGTCACATCAGTCCTCCTGTTCTGTATACAACTAAGCCTATGACCAAGGCAGCACTTGCTTAGCCTATAGCCATTGTATAGCAAGTATCAGCAACTGATTATTTAGGGACAACTATCTTCTTCCTTATAAAGATTGAAATTTGCAAATAAATAAAACTGGCCTGTCACGACTTAGCATATACAGTATAAATACAATTTTAAACTTAAATTCTTATGGCTCCTAATATTTCACATTCTGGCTCAATTTGCAGTTTGAAATGTCGGGCTTCATATGTTAAACATTTCTTAACCACTTCCCGCCCGCCCTATAACAGAATGACGGCGGGAATGGGGTTGTGTTATCCTGACCTGACGTCATATGACGGCGGCAGGATAACACAGCTCTGGGCGCCCCCCGGGGGCGCGCAGAGCGGCGATCGGTGATGCGAGGTGTCAGTCTGACACCCTGCATCTCCGATCTCGGTAAAGAGCCTCTGACGGAGGCTCTTTACAATGTGATCAGCCGTGTCCAATCACGGCTGGTCACATAGTAAATAGGAACAGCCGTTGATCGGCTTTCCTTAGTTCGTGCCTGACAGGCACGAGTAAAGGAGCGCCGATCAGCGGCTCCCCTGACAGGGGGGGTCGGCACTGGTAATCAGATCATTGATTACCAGTGCAGACCCTCGGGGGGATGCCACTAGATCCACCAGGGATGCCCACTATGACCCCAGGGATGCCCACCATGACAACAGGGATGCCCACTATGGCCACCAGGGATGGCAATCAGGGCTCAGGGAGCCCCCCATTGCCCTCCCCATCAGTGCTGCCTGCCAGTGTCCTCCCTATCAGTGCTGCCCACAAGTGCCCATCATTCCCATCCTTTAGTGTTGCCCACCAGTGCCCATTATTGCCCACCAGTGCCGCCTATCAGTGCCCATTAGTGCCCATCAGTGCCGCCCGTCAGTGCCGATCAGTGCCGCTCCATCAGTGCCCATCAGTGCCCACCAGTGCCGCCTATCAGTGCCCATTAGTGCCCGTCAGGGCCACCTATCAGTGCCCATCAGTGCCACCTATCAGTGTCCATCAATGCCGCCTATCAGTGCCCAGCAGTGCCGCCTATCAGTGCCCACCAATGCTGCATATCTGTGCTACCTATCAGTGCCACATATCAGTGCCTATCAGTGCCGCATATCAGTGCCGCCTATCAGTGCCGCCTATCAGTGCCACCCCATCAGTGCCACCCCATCAGTGCCACCCCATCAGTGCCTCCTCATCAGTGCCTGTCAGTGCAGTCTCATCAGTGCTCATCAGTGCAGGAAAAAACTTATTTATTTACAAAATTGTATAACATAAACAAAAAAAACTTTTTTTTTTTTTCAAACTTTTCGGACTTTTTTTATTTGTTTAGCAAAAAGGAAAAAACCCACAGGTGATCAAATACCACCAAAAGAAAGCTCTATTTGTGGGGGGAAAATGACATAAATTTGGTGTAGGTACAGTGTTGCATGACCGCGCAATTGTCATTCAAAATGCAACAGCGCTAAAAGGGGAAAATTGGCCTGGGCAGGAAGGGAGGGAAGTGCCCTGTATTAAAGTGGTTAAAGTGGGCCTAACTTGACAATCACATAAAAACCCAAATATTCCTATATTTTCCTGTGTAGGATGATATTCTGGAGCTGCCATATTTGAGCAGCCTCAGACAGTCTGCATAGAAAGATATTACCTCCTGCTTTCCTTTTCACCAAGAGACTTCAAGTATAAGCTTAATTATTATTTTTTTTTAAATCTGGAAAAGGATTGGTACTTAAATTCAATGAGAAGTGTCCATTGTGCTGGTGGCTGCTGTGTTAGCTGATGTCAAAAATCCTTTGCCCCCACCCCTCCCAATGGCAGTAATCTTCTGGTGCTGCAGAGGTTAATAAAACCACTGGACCTGTCGTAGGCACTCATCAAGAGTGACAACCATGCTCGCCCTTTCCACCTCCCTCCTTTATTCATAGAAGCCAAACTATAGCTTCCATCAGTATAAAGTGCTCTATGAATAGAGGAGGTGGACCTTGCATTCATCTGTCCATCTTCCATCCATACAGAGCTTTTCACTGATGCAAGCTATAGTACATCTTGTTTGAATGGAGGAGCAGGGGGCAGAAAGAGTGGGCATTGTTGGCACTCTTGACAAGTGCCTCTAACAGTTCAGTGGTGGTTTGAACCCCTGCAGTACTGGAAGATTACTGCTGCAGGGGTGGAGTGGCAGAGGACTTTCAACTAATGCAGCATCCACCAGCATAAGGGACACTTCCCATTTAACATAAGTACCATCCCTCTGCTGATTAAAAAAAATAAACTTTGATGATTGTGGATAACAGAGACTGCCAACATTACAAATCACATATCCAGAAGATCAGAAACACTGGTATATCATAACAGATTGGTCTAAGATGTGCTAAGTTGTCATGTAGCAGCATGCAGTCAATGAGGGAAATGTGAGAAGGATGATCTGCTATGAGCAGAACTGTTCCTCCTTGAGTCATGTTTGTACATGATGCCAAACGTGGTTTGCTCATTTATTTACATTGGACTACGAACATTATGTTCTGACCTTAATGGACATCAGTGCATACAGATGCGCTAGCATTTGTAGTGGTGTAAAATTTTAGGAAAACTCCACTCATTGGTTTTGGTTGGAAAGGAAAGACGTGGGGTTGATGTAGGAACAGGTCTCATAAACGAGCCCCAGTTGTTCCAGTCTTATGGCAGAACAAGTCTAGCTTCTTCTACTCAAAGCCTCACAGAAGTCAATGCAAAAATATTGGTACTTGGGCCAATGTCTGTTAATGCCTAAAATACCATGTGTTAAGATGTATGGTGTACATTGTACGTAAAAGCAGATGTGTTTTGAGGTGTGCTGCTAAGTTGCATTTGGATGTCACTAAAATGAAATGCCACTGCGCGGTACCGCTGCAAGCAGATGTAAAAGTTAGGTTTGAGGCTTAGGTTGAGGTAGGCCACCAATAGGGGAGTTTAGGCAGTCCTACCATACCAGGTCCAAGTGGGTAAGATAGAGGGTCTGGAACAGGCAGTTAGGCTGTATGGGGCCCCATGATCTCATATGGTGGGGGCTAAGGTATGGAACAGACCTTGCACTGCAGGAATGGGTGCTGTAGCAGAAGGATTATTAAGATTGGTTAGGAAGGTTCTTTGGGAACGATCTCTGACATTCAGGGCCATTTGAAGGAATTTGGGGGCCCCAAGCAAAATGGACACGGAGGCCCCCCCGCACACATGCAGATTTGGGGCAATGAGGGAGGGAATGCAGTAATTGAGGCAGGCACTGATATAGAAATGGAGGGCTATGAAGGAGGGCAGTAGAAGGCAAGGCAGACTGGTATCCACTAAGATCTCTGATCATCTTATACAGCTTTATATTTTTCATTAAAAACTTAAGTGACCCCTATACAACAAGTTGCCAGATATCGCCCCTCCCGTTCCCCCACCATGTGCCCTAGATGATACCAGGGGGACTTTTTTCTTATGCTATGGGACTATCCAGCTGTCTGTTAACAGGTAGGTATTGTTCCCAGTTGGACAAATGTTCCAATTTTTGCATGAAAAAATGGAGTGACAGACTGTCAGTGTGATCATACCTGTCGCTGGCCTGGTCCGGTCCACGTGTGTGAGGAGAATGTGATGACTCGTGGTGTGTCTCTCTCTGGCAAAGTTTGCGGGCCTGGTGGGGTGGCCCCACTCCCACGCACGCTTTAGGCCGCCTAGGCTGGGCTGGTGCGCACTGCGCAGATGCGCGCCACCGCTGCACACTCTCCCCCTAGCGAGCCGGCGCCGCGTGACATGCCGCTCCTCCGATGTGCGCCCGCGCGCCCGCCGGCCTGTCACAGGCCGCCTGTGTGTTGTGAGGCCGGCCTGTGTGTGTGAGGCACGGCGTGCGGCCGCAGCGTTTGTGTTTTGGGTTTTTGGGATAATGTCAGTCTGTGTCTTGGGTCTTGGGGCCCCAGGCCAGCTCGGGGCCCCAAGCAATTGCTTGTTTTGCCTGCCTTGACGCGACGGGCCTGCTGACATTCTCCACAAAACTGGCACTAAGGGGCCTACAGGGCTCAGGATGGGAGCTAATGAGGTGCAAAGGAAAGTGAGAGATCTAAGGGTATGGAGGCTGAAGGAGGGACAAAAGAAAGGGAGGGGTGTCATGATTTCTAATGGAGGCCCCTGGTTGAGGAACAACTTTAGGTTAAAGTGTCAGGTTGAAACTATCAAATGGACTCGGGGGGAGGTGAGCGGAGCATGTAAATTACACACATCCTTCACCAGTCCTCCTTCATCCCACCGAGTGTAGGTTTGGCAATACAATTTCTACAGTGCTGACACCTAGAAAATGGTAAAACACATTACTGAGTCATCGATCCTATGGGTCCATCACACTGGTATAGCCAAAGAGAGCCAAGGGACAATGAAAACATACTATTTATAAAGTGTAGTCTCCCGATTCTCTGATTCTCAGTTGGAAACAATGCATGGACTAGCCCTTTAAAACGTCTGCCCCATCCCTCCTACTCAAAAGTCACTAAGTAGAGTTCGTATTTAAACACCAACCCTGGAACAAAACAAAAAAATCACCCAAGAGTTGAAAATGCAACTGTTTTTCAATGGCTGACAGCACCACATTAGCAACAAAGCCCTTACAGAAAACTACAAAAAAATAAAAAACAACTGTAAAGCTGAGGCTGGGTTCACACTTAAAATGGTTGTGGCTGACAGCAGGGGGTCTCTGTTTTAGGCCCAAATTTTTGGCTGAATTCAGACCTGGATCGGAGCCAAAGATGTACAGAACCCCTGTGCAATTCACTCCGCAGCCGCCCCGGAGATGTGTGAACCGGCTCTATTGAGAGACGGTCACAATCTTCTTTCATGCGAATTGGATGCAGTGAAGCCCGCATCCAATTCAGTTTGAACCCAGCCTTAAAGATAATCTGGTTGGACACTATAGGAGGTCACAAACTCTCCTGATTTAAATAAAATAATCAAGGGTAGGTCCACTTAGAAAAGATCTTGGCTGGGTAGTCACTGAGCCCATGGCAAGCAGCTGAGCTGGGGTGGAGCCTGGACTCAGAGAGCCGGCAAGTGACCACACCAACTACAACCTAAAATGACGTAACCAATTCTAGGTAGGTTTAAAGGCTTGGTTCACCCAAAATTGACATTTTAGTTAAAAAGAAGAAGTAAGTAATCTAACCTGCCAGACAAAATTTTGAGCAGACTTTCCCTTGAATTTTAGAATTTCTTTGTACTGTATCTTTTTATTGGTGTCATTTCTTGTCATCTTCCTTTCACGCACCAATGGTAACAATAGTACAGTGGTCTCCAAACTGCAGCCCAGGGGCCTGAGGCGGCCCTTTGCTTGCTTTTATCTGGCCCAGCAACAGTGGGGCATAGTTCCTACCACTGACACCAACAATGGGGCACTATTCTTCCCACTGACACCAATAATGGAGCACTGTTCCTCCCACTGACACCAACAATGGGGCACTATTCTTCCCACTGAAACCAATAATGGAGCACTGTTCCTCCCACTGACACCAATGATGGGACACTGTTCTTCCCACTGACACCAATAACGGAGTACTGTTTTTCCCACTGACACCAATGATGATGCACTATTCCTCCCACTGCCACCAATGATGGGATACTGTTCTTCCAACTATCATCAACGATGGGGCACTGTTCTTCCCACTGACACCAATGGATGGGGCACTGTAAACTGGGTCTTTGTTTATAAAGTTTGTAGACCCCTGCAGTAGTACATCAATGTAATGGAAGAATGACATCCCCCAATGCAGCCCCCGACGGACTCTTGCTATTGGCCAAAGCTGTTACAACAGACATCTGCTGGACAAACCAATATTACACTCTATCAAATCACTGACCAAATATACAACAAACTAGACACAAACAACACAATACGAGCATGTCACCAGTGACTGATGTGTATTAAGGCACAATGATCTGTACCTGGCCAGATATTGGATTAGTGATACTTTGCTCATGCTGCTTCACCTTAAACATTAAGAATACAAAAAGAAAAATATATATATATATAATAGTTTTCTCCATCTTGCCTTTTGATCTTCTCTAAGGATGAAATAACACCTTACACTTAAATCTGAAATGTATATGTAAAGAAATTCCCTTGCAATGGTGATCCCCTTGCACTGAAAGGGTTATATGCTTGTTGACCAGGGTAACAATAAAAAGCAGTTACACTTACCTTATCCCACTCTCCTGCAGGCTCTTCCTTGCTCCTTGCTGCCAGATCCCCAAAACTTTTTCTCAACAGCTCTCCATCGTTAGCTCTTTAACATCATTACGTACAATGCAGGTCTACTGGTAGTGCACTATATGTAAGGACGTCTCCATCGGTAGCACTTTAATGTAATTACGTACAATGCAGGACTGCTGGTAGTACATTGTATATAAGGACATCTCCATTAGTAGCACCCTGATGTCATTATGTACAATGCAGGACCAGCAGTTCTGTATTAGTAGGTGAGGACACTAAGCCTCCCCACCCACAACCAGGAGGACCAGAGGTTAGAGGAGAGTTCCAGGAGCCGGGAAGTAAGGAATAAGGCAACTAAAACTGCTTCCTAATGTTCCCCTAGAAAAAAAAATTTGCATTTAACCCTTGTAATGAAAGACTGCCCTATTGCAAGGGTATTTTTTAAATGTTCCTGAAATTCAGATTTAAAAATGACGAAACCTTTTTTGTTAAAATAAAGAAAAAGACGGGACCAGCGGAGAGGACACCATAACACCTACCCTTTATATACTCCTGGGACTAATAACACGGAATTTTCAACATTTCGGCAAAATTTTCTATCCATTTATCAACAAGGATGTACCAAACTCCAAGAAAAGTACATTTAAAGCCAAAACCTTTTTTTAAATTTGTATAAAGGAAGGTAAAAACCTGTAGGGTTCTATTGGTTTTTTTTGCCAAGTGTCCCTTCACTTCCTGTCCTACAGATACAACAGGCAATGAGAGGAAATCTCTCCAAGGAGTGTTGGAACAAGTGTTCTCACTGGGAGATTTTCTATCTATTCCGGTTCTGTTGGCAACTCAAAATATTGGATTTCACTCAATTTTTAGTGAGTCACCAAGAAAACTGACGAAGGTGAGTCTCCCTAGGAGGGGCACAGATCATGGTAAATATATGACATGACAGAAGTTCCCAAGTTGCCATTGAAATAAATGGACACAGAATAGCGCCATGTGAAGGGGGGAGGAGCCGGGTCATGGCGCCAGAGCTGAATGCGTGCTAGTGCAGACCTGGGAGCCGCCCGAGACATGCTACTGAACGCCCCAGACCACCCCGCACACATGGAGAACTAAAGCGGACCAAATATCCCTCTACCTGATCTCCAGCAACGCTACCGAAGGACCCGGGGGATCGGTTGATCCCTGCTGAGAAGCAGGTACCTCCGTCGAGCAGTGTCCGAGGGAAGGAAGGACAGCTCCGGGGATGTAGATCCCGTGTAGCCACCAGGGTGCAGTAGCGAGGAAGCGGCAAGCTCGAGCCGGTCGCCCGGACCATCTGCACTCGTCCAGCCGGCACAGAGAGACTCCTCACGTGGTCCCGCACTCGGTCCGCCATCGGGGGGACAGCTCACCAGACCCGGAAACAGCTCTGGGGAAAGAGAGGGGTCCCAGCATCCGAGTAAGGAGGGAATCAACGCCTGAAGGGGGACGCAGTGGCAGCCGGATACCCGACCTAGCACGCAGCTAAGGAGCCATAAACTACACACTACATGAGGCTGAGATCGAGTCCTGGAGGAGTGGTGAGAGGGTGAAAATCCCCCAATTCCTTTCCTTTCATATATGATATATACTATAAGATCTTTAGACTGGGACAAGTGCCAAGGTATACCCCGGGTGAAAAGATACTGATAGACTGCCTTGCACTGTAATAGAAATACTGCTGACACCCCGGGTTACTCCGGGCATACTAAGGCCCCCTCAGGAGGAGGAAAAAAAAGAAAAAACAAAAAAAAAAAACAAAGGGAGAAGGACTTGGTAATAAGGACCCTTCTAGCGTGTTGGAAAACGTTTAATGAGCACTTGGTTTAAAGGGACGGAATGATAAAAAATACCCCAAACCTCCCAAGCCTCCCCGAACCGTATGTCGAATAGGAGATAATTACATGGAGGAATTCTATGGGACCCCCTAAAGGCCCTTCCCCACGGGAGATAAATATTATATATATATGGTGTAGAAGACTACCAATATCTTACAAGGGCTTCCTTTAGCTTATACTTTATTCTATAACTGAACGATGGAAAGACTGTATGAGAATAAAGCAAAATAAAATTACTACCCAACTCGAGTCTTCAAGGGGAAAAAAAGATAAAAAAAAAAAAATAAAAAATAAAAAAGCCAGAGGTAGCTCTACTGGAGATTATTGGTTAGGAGAAGTTGGAAATACTGGACAACTATACCCTCCCATCTTAAAGCAGTACCCCCCTTAAATATACGCCGGGCCCATCCCTGAAATATTATATTTGACCACTGTCTGGTCAGGTAGACAGTTGGCGATAGAGATTTTGCGGAGGAGGACTAGTGGTGACAGGAGTATTGTCTGGAACAGGAAGAGAATAGAGGATCGGAAAGCCCTATACGGGTTAAATACACCACTGGAAAATACATACTCTACTGAACTCTATAGCACCCCATCTCTAGAACTCAAATAGAGCTTAAAAAGTAGAAATATGTCAAAAATAAAGAATAAGCAGACAAAAGATGGGGCGGAGAAACCCGCAAAAATAACAGCTAGCCCCGGAACCATCAGAAAGTATATGACTCAGGATGGGAAGGGACAAAATGAAACAGCAGATAGTCAACCAGCTGTAAAATCAAAACAAAATAATGAGGGGAAAATAAAGACAAAAGGCACAAAAAACTCGGAGTTACCGGGAGAGGAGACCTTGGACTCTTCTAGGGAAAGTACACAAACTTTGGGAGACTACGTATCAGGAAAGGAAGAAGAACAGAGGAGAAAAGACCAGCCACCGACAAAATCTGAAATGATAGAAATGTTCACAAATCTGGAAAAATCAATTAAATCGGAAATGGCTAACCTATATAGGGATTTAGGACATACTCTGGCTAGAGTGGAAGAAATAGAAACGAAAATAAACTCCCATGGGAGGAAGTTAAAAAATTTAAAAGATCAAATGAAAAGAACGCAGCTTGAACAGAGGAATATGGCTTATAAGATGGAAGATCAAGAGAATAGAAACAGAAGGAAAAACTTGCGGATTAGGGGCCTACCGGAAAAGGGCAGAGAGGAAAAACTAGAGGAAATGCTTGAAAACATCTTCAATCCCCTACTAGGAAAGGAAATGGCTGACAAAATAGAATTTGAAAGAGTCCACAGAATACGAAAACCTCAGAACGCTCCAAAAGATAAACCAAGAGATGTAATAGCGAGATTTCATAAATACGATGTAAGAGCTAAAATCTGGGAAAAGATGAGAGACAGACCAATAATGAGATATGAAGATGAAGATATACAAATTTTCCCGGATCTATCTCAGGATACAATCAATAGAAAACGTATTTTGAAACCAGTGGTAGATATTTTGAGGAAGCAAAATATACAATATTTCTGGAGCCACCCGCCAGGCCTAGGAGCACGGAAAGATGGAAAAACGGCCCTGCTAAGGTTTCCAGAAGAGACCCTGACCTTTTGTGAAATTTTGAAAGTACCAGTAGTGGAGATTCCAGGATGGACTCCTCAAGAGTCCCTAGATGAGGACTCAGAAGACGAAAACGAGTGGCAAGAAGAGATAAAGAAGAAAAAGAAGAGCAAAGGGAAAAGTTAAAAACTGTTTTGAGAAATGGGGAGGATATGGGGGAATTGGGAGAAGGATGGAGGGGTTTGAGAGGATAGGAGGTAGGGAGGTGGATAAGGGGCATTATAAAAGAGTTCCAAGAGGGCGGCCCCACGGGGGCACTAGGGTGTACTTCACCCTCAAATCCCAAAATAGGGAGGAGAGGAAGTGATGGCGAGCACGGGCTGAGCTCAACCCCGGGGAAATGTCGATGGAAGGGGAGGAGAGATAAATCGACTAACCTAGTCAGGAGGCAAGGAGAAACTAGGTACCCTTGGAGGCGAAGATGGCCAGGGGGGAGGGGGGAGGGAGGAGGGGGGAATGGGTGGGTGGGAGAGGGAAGGGGGGGGTTTAGAAATAGGGAAAAAGAAAAGGACGACACAAAAATAGATTGTTTGAATATGCCATGCACCCCTAGCTTATATAGAAAACAAAAACCCACATATAAGAAGGAGAGCCCGAACTTTCGAGAACACCAGCCTTATAAATCCAGATGTGATGAAAAGAAAAAAGGTATAGAACCAAAAATTTGGGAAAATAGGAAAACCAAGACAAAGGGATGGATGAGGTAAACATTATATCATATAATATACGGGGAATGAACTCACCGGTGAAGAGACAGAGAATTATGAGAGAAATTAATTATCTGAATGCAGATGTCATATTCTTACAAGAGACTCATATTACACATGATACAAATATTAGACTCTACTCACAAAAACACCCAATATGGTATTACGCAGATTCATCTAAGAAAAAATCTAGGGGAGTAGCAATTGGCTTTGCTAGAGGGACAAGATTCATACTGGAGGAAAGGCTGGTGGACCCGGAGGGAAGGTTCCTCTTCCTGAAAGGAAAATTAAACAAAGAAGATGTTACTCTAGCCAACTTATATAGTCCAAACGAGGGACAAGTACCCTTTCTGGGTAAAATCCTGGGGAAATTGACAAACTTTAGGAAAGGAGGAGTGATCATGGCAGGAGATCTCAACCTGAGCTTAGATCCAAAGATTGATAATACAGCAAGGCACCAAAGAATTTCGATCCATCAGAATAAAGAGATCACGAAAAAATTATTTCAAAATCAATTAGCAGATATATGGAGAATTTTACACCCAAAAGAAAGAGACTACACTTATTCAAATATACATGGGACATACTCAAGAATCGATTACTTTTTGGTGGAACATAGATGGATTGACAAAGTAATTGAGGCGAAGGTTGGGACCAGAACATGGTCAGATCACTCCCCCATTACATTAAAAATGAGATTGGGCAAAAAACAACCCAAAATGAATGTATGGAAAATCAATGAAGATTTAATCAAGGATAAAATATGGGGGAAAGAAATTGAGAAAGAACTGGAATTCTACTTCCAAAATAATGATATAGATGAGACTCCTAAAAACATCATATGGGAGGCACAAAAAGCCTATATGCGGGGGATACTAATAGCTAAGGGAGTGCAAAGGAAGAGAGAAAGAACCCAAAGTAAAGATAGACTGATGAGAGAGGTATATGATCTGGAACAAAAACAAAAAAAAATAATAAAAAATAAAGAGGAGTCCAACACCCTGTTGGAGGGTAAAAAAGAAGAATTAAAAGAATTATTAGAACAGGAAATTAGACAAGACTTTAACAGGGTGACCAGAGAGAAATATGTGGAAGGAAATAAAATTGGAAAAAATCTGGCAAGAATTACTAAGAAAAAAAAAGCAAGAAATTATATAGACAAGATCAAAAATAAAGAAGGGGAATTAGTCCATTCAGTTACTGAAATAGCTCGGGAGTTCCAAAAATACTATAGCAACCTTTATGCGGTAAAAGGAGAAGGGAAGCAAGACGATAGAGGGAATAGAGAAGAGAAGATTAAAACATATCTAGAAAACGCAAAAATGCAAAAAATAGATGAGGAAAAACTAAAATCACTAGAGGCTCCAATTACAAATGCGGAGATACTTAGAGCAATAAAAGAAACGCCCACGGGTAAAAGTCCTGGACCAGATGGATACACCATCGGGTACTATAAACAATTTAAAGACCTACTTGTCCCAAGGCTTGAAAAGTATATGAATGGATTAGGGACCAAATTCAATATGAGTAAGGAAGCCCTCCTAGCATCTATTACAGTCATTTTAAAAGAAGATAAAGACCAAACGCTATGTTCTAGTTATAGACCGATATCTCTTCTAAATGTAGATACCAAATTATTTACAAAAATATTGGCTACAAGAATGAAAAGCCTCATGAATGAATGGATTCATAGCGACCAGGTAGGCTTTATACCCGGAAGGCAAGGCAAGGATAACAGCATCAGAACAATCCTCCTGACAAAACAAATGCTTAAAAATAAGACCCCAAATATGATCCTGTCGATTGATGCTGAGAAAGCATTTGACCGGGTCAATTGGGAGTTCTTAATGAGAACATTAGAGGAATTAGGACTGGGACCGAGGATGATGGCCTGGATAAAGATATTATAAAATCAACCCTCCGCAAGAATAAAAGTAAATGGGATACTATCGGAACCTTTTGAGATGCACAACGGAACGAGACAGGGATGTCCCCTGTCTCCAATGTTGTTCGTGATCTCATTGGAACCACTATTAGCCACTATAAGAGGATGTACTGATATCAAAGGGATAAAAGTGGGAGAGATGGAACATAAGGTCGCGGCTTTTGCAGACGACCTGCTGTTCTACGTCTCCAACCCCAGAATAACCTTGCCAAATTTAATAAAGAACTTGAAATACTATGGAGAACTCTCTAATTTCAAAATCAACCAAACAAAATCAGAGATATTAAGTATAAAGATGGACAAACAGGAAAGGAATAGGTTGGAAAAAGAATTCCCTTTTCTGTGGAGAAAAGGTGAATTAAAATATTTAGGAGTTAAACTAACCCCCCATCCAGAAAAGCTATATAAAATAAATGTTTTGCCCTTACTAAATGAAATTAAAACAGAAATAAACAGACTAATACTGAGAGCTATATCATGGATAGGAAGAGTTAACATTATAAAGATGGCAATTCTTCCCAAAATAATATACAAATTTCAGATGATACCAATACAGATTCCTCAGGCATTTTTCAAAACATTAAAAGCACTAATAACCAAGTTTGTATGGAAAAAAAAAAAACCAAGAATAAAGTACACAACACTGAGTAAAAGTAAAGAAGAAGGGGGCTTAGCACTACCGGACCTTAAAAAATATTACCAGGCATCAATTCTTACACGGGTGTTGGAATGGGGAAAAAAAGAAAGTGGAAAAAAATGGGTTAAAATGGAAAACATAATGAGTGACACAGATTTAGGTAAAATGATTTGGATTCCAACAAAATATAGAAAGCTAAACAATAATACACATATAATCACACGACAGGCACTGAAAATATGGGACACAATAAACACTAGTGAAAAATGGAAATACAACTCACCACTAATACCACTGAAGGACACAAAATATTTCTCACCAGGGGAGGGAAAGGAATATGGAAAATGGATGGGAGAAGGAGACGTAAGGTTAAAGGACATTATGACACAGGGAAAAATAAATACGTTTATAGATTTGAAAAAGAGGGGAGACTGGAACCTCACCGAATGGAGATACCGCCAGCTAAAACACTTCGTGGACTCCCTTCCTCAGCCGATTAGAGGGATAAAAGAACTATTGCCGATGGAACAGATATGTGTATCGGAGAAAATGCGTAATAACGCCTCAAATATTTATAAAATTCTTAATGAGGGGGAGAGGCTGGCGGTACCCCCATTCGCAGAAAAGTGGGAAAAAGAATTGGGTGCACATAGCCAAGGGTTCCAATGGGAAAAAAGTCTGAAACTGATCCACAACTCCGCCATTGACATGAGTACGGCAGAAACTAATTATAAACTGGTCTCCCGATGGTATAATACTCCAGACAAAGTTGGGAATTACCATGGGGAGAACTCAAAAAATTGCTGGAGGGGCTGTCAAGAAACCGGTACAATGACTCACATTTGGTGGAAATGCCCAAAAATTAGAAAATATTGGCAGGATGTATTAGCTACAATTAAAAAAATCACCAATATAGAAATAATGGAAGATCCTTGGGTCTGCCTATTCCATGGGACCCAATTATCAATAAAACAATATAAAAAATCACTGATTCCACACCTCTTAAACGCAGCAAAAAGTTTAATCCCCAGAAATTGGAATGAGATAGAACCTCCATCACATAAAGAATGGCTTATGCGAGTAGAAAAAACTAGAAAGTTGGAATTTTTAAAAGTGTGGGGAGAAGAACGATACGAGAATAGGATTGAAATTTGGGAGACATGGCAAAAATTTAAAGAAAGTTGGAAAGGTCGTTAGATACAAGATAGAGGAGGAAATGGGGTAGGGGGAGTTGGGTGGGGGGGTGGGGGTATGGGAGTCCTAGTGGGGATAAAATGTTTACTTCTAGTGAAAAAGGAAATGATTTGTACCACATTTTTACCTTTGTATTTGTAAAACTTTAATAAAGAAATATAAAAAAAAAAAAAAAAAAGAAATAAATGGACACACAAAAATACTACTCCTTTGAGCCTAGCATCTCTTTAGCTGGGCTTATACACCTGCGGGCAGGAAGGTCTGCCCCATCATGTGCCCATCATTACTAGAGACCTGAAACAGTCTGACAGCTTGGTCTCTGCTGGGAGCACAGAACCCTCTGCTGCCCATGGACTCATATGTGCGGCGAATGGGCATTAACGACCACACTCTTTGCTGCCTCACATATACATTATGTGGATGACAAAAGGATAGGATGCATGCCAACATGTCAGGAGACATGTAAAAGCATAATGACGAACATCCACGGAAATGCACATTAGGATGCATGTTGACCTTCAATACAAAGTGCATTGTGGTGCACATTGAAAGCGCATTTTCATTGATTTCAATAGAAAAACCCGCCAGCAGGATGGTGGCAAGTAGCTGGAGGTGTGAATCCAGCATATGGAAAAAGCTATAGAGGTGCCAATCCAGCCTATGGAAAAATCTATAGAGGAGTCAATCCAGCCTATGGAAAAATCTATAGAGGTGTCAATCCAGCCTATGGAAAAACCTATGGAGGTGTCAATCCAGCCTATGGAAAAACCTACGGAGGTGTGAATCCTGCCTATGGGAAAACCTATAGAGGTGTGAATCCTGCCTATGGGAAAACCTATAGAGGTGTGAATCCTGCCTATGGGAAAACCTAGAGGTGTGAATCCAGCCAATGGAAAAACCCATGGAGGTGTCAATACAGCCTGTGTAAAAACCTACGGAGGTGTCAATCCAGCCTATGGAGAAACCTATGGAGGTGTGAATCCTGCCTATGGAAAAACCTATGGAGGTGTCAACCCAGTCTATGGAAAAACCTATGGAGGTGTCAATCCAGTCTATGCTATGGAGGTGTCAATCCAGTCTATGGAAAAACCTATGGAGGTGTCAACCCAGTCTATAGAAAAACCTATGGAGGTGTCAACCCAGTCTATAGAAAAACCTATGGAGGTGTCAATCCAGCCTATAGAGAACCTTATGGAGGTTTCAATCCAGCCTATGGAGAACCTTATGGAGGTGTCAATCCAGCCTATGGAAAAACCTACTGAGATGTAAATCCTGCCTATGGCAAAACCTATAGAGGTGCTAATCCAGCCAATGGAGAACCTTATGGAGGTGTCAATCCAGCCTATGGAGAAACCTACGGAGTGTGTGAATCCAGTCTATGGAAAACAATGGAGGTGTGAATCCTGCCTATGGAAAAACCTATGGAGGTGTTAATTCAGCCTATGGAAAAATCTACTGAGGTGCAAATCCAGCCCGACACTACCAAGTTTACTTTTCAAACACTCAATTAAGCATTTTCCTTGGCGAAAGCTCACGCACACTGATGAGCTTTGATCTTAGCTATAAACTGGCAAAGTGTATGGAAATGAGAGAGGGTGCTGTGCACACTGACATTTTAAAAAGGGAATTATGATTTTTTTCTTTTTTTACAAATATGTTAAGAACTAAAAAAAAAAAAAAAAAAAAAAAAAAAGAAGAATACAAATATTTAAAAATATTATTTTAGCCAGGTAGACATAAAATATTACATAAAAATATTTTATATACCGCTTTTAGCAAGAGGTACTGGAAAGGAACAGAAAATCTCAGATTACACACACAGGTGAAGGAGTAAAAGGAGGGATGCCCCCCTCCCTCAAGCCTTAGGCCGACCATACATGGGTCGAATTCCAAAATAATTTTCTTTCGAAAATCTCAACTAAGAATTTTCGTTTGAATTTTGCACCATTAGAGGGCCTCAGCAATGGCCAATTTTTTAAGTGGCCATCAAGTTTGAGTGATCGGGCATGTTGGAAAATTTTTTAAAAACAAACTATCTTCTAATCAATGATAGGAGAATCGTGTGAGAAAAATAATCGAAAAAAAAAATGTGCATGAGCAAAAGAAAAGAAAATTCCCAGACAAAAAGAAGATTCCCAGCCATGGAAATTCTTTTCTGTAGCAACATTAGGTGAAATTGAAGGCTTGTTTGGTTAAATTTCAAAATCAATGGCGGCACCATTGGATCACAAAATGCATACAATTTCTGATTTTCAAAAGAAAATTAGATCAAAATTCGACCAATGTATGGCCTGCATTCAATAAATCAGTGAGTAATAAAACATTTTTATGGAAAAAAAAAAAAAAAAAATCAGTGAGTAAGCCTGCACGCATACAGGTAATGCCGGGAAAACTAAGTGTCTATTATGCACCCTAATATTTGTTTTCTTTTTTTTGCGAAATAAAGATACAAAAAACAATTTCATACATTATATAAAATATCAGTTTAAAAACTTGTGAAGCTTATCAAATTAAAATTTGGCCAAAAACCATCATACGTTCTATTAAGTTGTATACCCAGCTGAGTTTTGGAAAGAGCATGAAAGGGTTGGAACCCCTGTCATGTGTTTACCATTGTCTTGGGCTCCGTTACAAAGATTTCCCCTAACTCCCTGTCCTGTTGGCAACATTTTACCAGACAGGAAATGAGGGGAATTTTCCAATAAAATAAAACTCTTTTCCTGGCAGTCTCCATGGCAGCCTACGTGTGGGTTAACCCCGCCTCCTCTCCAATGGTATAGGACCCCCCTCTATAAATTTCAGCTTGCAGGCACAGCCAATGTTCCTTTTTTGTCCTCCTCCAAGGACCAACTATTTGGATTATTTCCTGTTGGAATTTGGTCGGCTTACCTCAGAATGAAAAGTCGGTGTCTATGTCCAGGGCCCAGCCACGGGCGGGTGAGTGACATTTCAAAATCCCCTTTGGCTGATAACTGTGCGGTGCTTCGGATGGCCGACGGATATCCTGACAGGGTCTGAAGATTTGTCTCCTCCATGGCAGTGTTTTTGTTATGTTTGTTTGTCTCCAAACTATCTTTCTTTGCTATCCCTGGTGGCCCAATGGCGGCTGGAACGCTCCGTGCGTTCCAGCCATCTCCTTCCTGCTTCCCCTCCGCTCAGTCCGGCGGACGCATGCGCTGTATGGTAATGGAGCTCCGCTCGCTGCCTGCGCATGCGCACTTCGCCGCGATCGGAAGCGAGGCCTGGTCCGCGCATGCGCACTTGCGATCACGGCCGGCCATCGCTGACGTCATCCTGGCGCGAAAATTTAAACGCCTGTCAGCTCCAGAGCATTTGGGAATGCACTGTGGGCATAGCGACGTCTTCCCGGTACCTTGTCCGTTTGTTTACCAGGTATGTGGGGACCGGATGCTGCATACCTTTTTGTGGTATGCAGGGGGGGGGGGGGGGGAGAGCGGTTGGATGCATATTAGGACAACACCTGAATGTTCCTTATTGCTTTGTAGTGATCCCTGTATGCTCTACTTCCTAGTGAGTTTGTGGTTTTGCCTGAAACATGGATCCTGCTTCACCGCCCTCTTGTGGCCAGCCCTCTCACAACAGGTGAGTGCTGGTACATTTAGAGGGATATGAAGGGAGGGATGCTGGCTCATGATTCATGGCTAAATCCTGTGTCTCCCTGGATTTCTCTTTCTCCCAGCTCCTCCAGGTCTGGTCAAGAAAGAGACCCTGTCAGGCCACGAAGAGAATCATCTTCAAGGTCAAGACGCCGTGAGTCTCCATCTGGGAGCAGACATGAGAGGAGACGCTCACATTCCTCCTCCAGACACCGCACACACCGCCACAGTAGCCATACTGCCCAGAGAGCCTGTTGGGGTTGTGGGGCGCATGTCCCGGAGGACAAGTCCCTTTGCGAGCCCTGTTTCGCTCGTGCAGCTGGTGAAAGAGAGTCTGAAGATCAGAGATTGGAATCCCTGGTGAAACGGATTGTCCAACAATCCATGAAAGAGTGGAATGCTAGTCCCACACCTGGATCTGCTACTCCCAGCTCTCCTGCTGATGCTCCTGAAGAGCAAGGTCCCTCTCAGCCAAGCTTCACTTCCGGGAAATCCTCAGAGAGCGATTCGGAAGAAGAGGAAGGTGCAGTTGGGGGTTTTGATTTTGCCCTTGTTGCACCTCTCATAAGAGCAGTCAAAGAGGCTCTGAAATGGGAAGATCCCAGTACCCCACAAGTAAAACAGAGAAGGTTTTTCAAACATTTGGGGAAAGAGCGGCTAAACTTTCCGCTCCTGTCAGAATTGAAGGATGTCATCCTAGAAGAGTGGAGTAAAGGGGACAGCAAGACCTCCTTATCCTCCAAACTGTCCAAGTTGTATCCTTTTAAATCGGAAGAAGTCAGTCACCTGGAATCAGCTCCTCTGGTTGATGCTGCAGTTTCCAGACTGGCTAAACACGTTACACTCCCGCTGGATAATGCGGTGTCCTTTAAAGACCCTCTGGATAGGAAGATGGACTTGGATTTAAAAAGAATTTATGTCACAGCCGGTGCGGCTTGTAAACCTGTGCTAGCACTAGCAGCCATGTCTAAGGCCATGGAAACCTGGGTTTCTGATGTTGAACTAAAATTAAGAAGTGTGTCTGAAGATGCAGTAGGGAACTCTCCTGTTCAGGAACTGAAGTTAGCTTCTGTGTTTCTTGGAGAAGCATCCATTGATGTGTTACGTCTCTTATCCAGATCCATGTTGGCTTCTGTCACAGCCAAACGGGCCCTGTGGTTGCGTCCCTGGCTGGCAGACCCAGCCTCTAAACAGGCTTGGTGCAAAATCCCTTTTGAAGGTTCCTCTTTATTTGGAAACAAATTGGATAATGCAATTACTAAAGTGACGGGTGGAAAGTCAGGTCTCCTTCCCCAAGATAGGCGCCTCTTTGGCCCTAAGAAGCAGCAACCAAGAAAGCAGTTTGCAGAGCGATCAAAGGATGCCCGCTCATATAGGCCTGGGCGAGATTACAGGAGAAATTGGAAGAGCAGCCAAGCATCCTCTCGTAAGCCGGTCAGAGGCTCAGCACCTTCCGGTCAAGAAACCTTGAAGTCCTTTTGAGATTGGGCCCGTTCAGACATGCCAGGTGGGGGCACGCCTGCTCCGCTTTCAGCGTGTCTGGGCGGCCTCAATCTCAGACTTCTGGACCATCAGGACAGTGTCCACAGGACACACATGGACTTTCTCAACAGATCCCGTGTCCAGATTTATTCCCACTCGCTTGCCTTCTCAGGACGAGAAAAGAAACGTTTTGCTCGACTATGTAAGCACTTTGGTAGCTCAGGGCGCAATAATTCCGGTGCCCGTGCAGGAAAGATTCCAAGGCGTATACTCGCCCCTCTTTCTAGTACAGAAGAAGAATGGATCCTGGCGCCCTGTGATAGATCTCACCTATCTCAACAGGTTCATCAAGAACGAAAAGTTCAAAATGGAAACCTTATCTACTATCCAGAAAGCAGTACTTCCAGGAGACTGGCTAGTGTCAATAGATCTCAAAGACGCGTATTTCCATGTGCCTATAGCAGTAAACTTCCACAAGTACCTTCGTTTCGCGGTAGAACATCAACACTTCCAGTTCATCTGCCTTCCTTTTGGCCTGTCCACATCCCCAAGGGTGTTTTCCAAGGTCCTTCTAGCTGTGGTGGCTCTAATCAGAACAAAGGGTGTACGTCTACATCACTACTTGGACGATCTTCTACTGTTGTCACAAGACCGGGATCAACTTTTGTTCCACAGGGACCTGGTTACTACAACTCTCATGGAGTTCGGGTGGTTGTTGAATCTTCAAAAAAGTCATCTGGAGCCCTCTCAACATCTGGTCTATCTAGGGGCTCAATTCAACACCGTTCAGAATACACTTTCTCTGCCTCTAGAGAAAATCCCGGTGGTTCGGGAGAGGATCCTTCCAGCCCTCTCATCCTCTTTTCTGACGGCATCCCAGTGTCTCAAGATCATCGGCACAATGGTCTCGACGGCCCCTATGGTCAAGTGGGCACTGTGGCGAATGCGGCCCTTTCAGAGGGGCTTCCTTCGGCAGTGGAATCCGGAAGATCACGATCAGCATATCTTTATTTCCCACAGCATGAGGAGCAGCTTATTTTGGTGGCTCCAACGCAAGAACCTGCTCAATTGCCATTCTCTAGTCCCCATCACATGGGTCATCATTACAACCGACGCCAGCAACTCTGGCTGGGGAGCCCATTGCATGACAGAGGTGGCTCAAGGGAAATGGCCCCCGCAAGCCCACTCCCCGGTTTCCAACGTCCTGGAGCTTCGTGCGGCTTTTCTAGCTCTTCAAGCTTTCCATCATCTAATAGAAGGCAAATCCGTACTTCTTCGAATGGACAACACCACGGCAGTGGCTTATGTGAAAAGACAGGGCGGTACCAGGAGTCTCTCCCTTCTTCAAGAAGTAGACCCAATCATGACATGGGCCCAAGCCCATCTGTCCAACATCTCGGCGGCCTACATTCCGGGGCCACAGAATGTTCAGGCAGATTTCCTTTCCAGAGTTCAGTTGAATCACAACGAGTGGTCTCTCCACATAGACTCATTCAAGTGGATTCTGTCCCTAGGGGTCTCACCAGAAGTAGACCTGTTTGCATCTCCATGCAACCACAAGCTAGTCCGGTACTTCACACGCAGCAAGTGTCACCAAGCATGCGGAACGGATGCTCTGACCGACAGATGGGAATTCAGCAGGGCATATGCTTTTCCCCCATTTCCCATCATCCTCAGATTTCTTCAGAGACTCCAAGCAGAAGATGTGGAGATCGTCATGGTAGCCCCTCACTGGCCGAACAGGCCCTGGTTCCCACTTCTCCTGCAACTCAGCTATCGGAGCCCGATTCCCCTGCCCATCAAACCAGACCTTCTCTCGCAGGGAACAACATTACACCCCTGCCCCGCCTTGCTCAGGTTAACGGTCTGGTTCTTGAGAGGGAGAGGTTGGAGTCACTCGGATGCCCTCCTGGGGCAATCCCTACTTTAATGAACTCTAGGAGACCTAGCACGAACAGAGTTTACTGTAGAGTCTGGTCTAGATTCTTGGAATTCATGTACCCGGAGGGAAATCCTTCCCTGAATTTCGGAGTTCAAGAAGTCCTGAAGTTCCTTCAAGCAGGTCTGGATAAGTCCCTATCAGTTGGGACTCTCAGGGTGCAAATATCAGCCTTATCGGTGTTCTCAGGGTTCTCCTGGGCCAAGCATATACTCATACAACAATTCTTCAAAGGTGCGGTCAGACTCAGACCTCAGAGGAAGCCAAGGTTCCCAAAATGGGACCTTCCCCTTGTCCTTAACGTCCTTTCAAGATCTAGTTTGTCGGACTCCATTAAAGATCTTACCATTAAAACAGCCTTTTTAGTAGCAATCACTTCAGCTAAAAGAGTTTCTGAGATCAGTTCTCTTGGTTATAAAGAACCTTTTCTCACGTTTTTCCCGGACCGAGTAGTCCTAATTCCGATGCTCAATTACAATCCGAAGGTATCATCGGTTTTTCATGAGAACCAGGAGATTGTACTTCCTACCTTTCGTTCTTCAGAGGATAATGAACCTCATCCCTTGGATGTAGGGAAAACTCTTATGGAATATCTCCAGTCAACGTCTTCTTTCAGACAATCGGATAATCTCTTCGTCCTTTTCTCAGGCAAGAATAGAGGGAAACGGGCCTCGTCAAGGTCCATTGCGGCCTGGATTGTGTCTGCCATTCAGCGAGCTTACTGTGTAGAGGGTTTGGCTCCTCCGGAGGCGGTGACAGCCCACTCGACGAGAAGCATCTCAACGTCCTGGGCGGCTTCACATCATGTTGCACCAGAAGTAGTCTGCAGAGCAGCTTCATGGTCTTCTGTAAATACGTTCATGACACATTATTGTGTGGAGCCAGCCTCCTTATCTTCAGTTAATTTTGGCTTGACTGTTTTGTCTGCTAATAATTTGAAGTAAAATTTGATTTGAAACATTCCCACCCGTGTGGTTTGGGCTAGTTATTTCCCACACGTAGGCTGCCATGGAGACTGCCAGGAAAACGGAAAATTCCTATCATACTTACCGTAATTTTCCTTTCCTGGTGGTCTCCATGGCAGCCGGAGTTCCCACCCTCTGGTCTTGGATTCGGCTAAGATATGGAACACTGGCTGTGCCTGCAAGCTGAAATTTATAGAGGGGGGTCCTATACCATTGGAGAGGAGGCGGGGTTAACCCACACGTAGGCTGCCATGGAGACCACCAGGAAAGGAAAATTACGGTAAGTATGATAGGAATTTTCCGTTTTCTTCAATGGAGCCGGCAAAAAAGCTAGAACCCATCTCAGATTTGTATTTCCATCTGTGTCCTTGCTGCAAATTTTATTTTTATCCAACTTCCTGTCTGGTGAAACCCTTGTCAGCAGGACAGGAAGTGAGGGGAAATCCCTCCATTGGAGCCCTGGATAGCAGTATCAGTCCAACAGGATTAGGGTCCTTCCTAACTCCATCCAGAACTTGGAAAAAAAAAAAAAAAGTTTTTGGCTTGACATACCGTGCACTTTAAAATTGCTGTATACCAAATCTGGGTTACCTTGCTGTTGAAGCAGGAGGAACACAGAGTTGAAAGGAGGACCCCACAAATATAAAGTGGTTCAAGGGAATTATATGAGATGACCACACTAAAATCATACACATCCAGAGGGCAAAGAATTTTAGAGCATCTACCTAAAGTTCAGTGTGTACAGAGCTTAACCACTTGCTGCCCGCCCGCCGTCAATTGACGGCGGGACGGTGCGACCATTGTTCTGGGAAGACGACGACGTCATATGACGTGATCCCAGAACAGCAGGGCAGGCACGCGATCGTGTGCGCGCCGCCCTGCACTGCCGGTGTCGGGGTGTCCCCGGGACACCCCCCGTCACCGGCAGGGGGGAAACAGCCAATGGGCATGGCTGTTTCCCACGTGATCGGCTGTGTTCCAATGACACAGCCGATCACAATAGCGGAGCCCGGAAGATGACCGCGCATGCGCGATCGGGAGCGCGCAGCGCGGTCATGTTGGTGGCACTGTGTTCCGTAGGAACACAGCTGTCACCGGCGGTAGTAAACAGTCACTGACAGTGACTGTTTACTAAGTGATCGGCTGTGAATCCATTCACAGCCGATCACAAAATGTAAACAAAGAGCAGTAACTCACTGTTACTAGCTCTTCTCCCCTCATACAGCTTCCAGTGTGAGGGGAGCAGAGCTAGAAACAGTGAGTTACTGCTCTGTGTACCTGTAAAAAGTAAAATCACACTAATAAAAAGGTCCCCACACAGTCCTCAGCCCCCCCCCCAATTGCACCTGTCACCCAACAGTCACCTCATCAGTGCCCAGAAATTGACACCCATAAGGCTATGTTCACATGTGAGCGTAGCGATCGCGGGCAGAATCACCGCGATTCTGCCCGCGATCCGGAAATCATTGCAAATTGCGGGACGCCTGTGCGTTGCCCGTGATTTGCAATAGCACCCCAAACGCTGTGCGATGCCGCAATTTCCACCTGCCGAATCGCGGTAACATCGCGCAAACAACGCATGACGCCCAAAAAAGGTACAAGAGCTTCTTTGGGGCGTTATGCGTTGTTTGCGTGATGTTACCGCGATTCGGCAGCGGAAATCGCGGCAACATCGCACAGCGTTTGGGGTGCTATTGCAAATCACGGGCAACGCACTGGTGTCCCGCGATTTGCAATGATTCCTGGATCACGGGCAGAATCGCAGTGATTCTGCCCGCGATCGCTACGCTCACATGTGGACATAGCCTAAAGTTCACCGGTCACCAGAGACTGCCATCAGTACTGTCGTGCACCATCGACCGTCACCCATCAGTGACCATCGCCCGTCACCTGTCACCCCATCAATCACCGTCACCTGTCATCCCATCAGTCATCGTCATCTGTCACCCTATCAATCATCGTCACTTGTCACCCCATCAGTGATCGTCACTTGTCACCCCATCAGTGATCGTTACTTGTCACCCCATCAATCATCGTCACTTGTCACCCCGTCAGTGATTGTCATCTGTCACCCCATCAATCATTGTCACTTGTCACCTCATCAATCATCGTCACCTGTCACCTCATCAGTCATCACCTGTCACCCCATCAGTCATCGTCACCTGTCACCCCATCAGTCATCATCACCTGTTTGCCATATACATGCAACCACTTACCGACCGCCTAACGGCTATATACGTCGGCCATTAAAAGCTAAATACTGGGGTTATGGCAGCAGATAGCTGCCATAACCCCGGTATTTTTTGAAACGGCGGGCGGTCGGCTTTCAGATAAGGGTGGTCCCAGTGGCGGATTCGCCGTGGAATTACCCTTACAGTGCAGTGGAATAGGTGCCCCCCCCCCCCCGACGTTTTCCCAGCTTACCGGACCCGCCGGCAGCGGGGAAAACTATCCGGTCCCGGATCCTCAGACACAGGAAGTCGAGTGAGGGCAAGATGGCCCTTACTCAACTCTATGGTCTTGGAGGACCCGAGCTACGTCAAAAGATGTTGCCTAGCAACCGGTTTAAATGGCCGCTTTTTTTTTTTTTTTTTCCTTTTTCAACAAATTTTTTTTTTTTCTTTTTTAGTGTACGCAGAAGCAAACGCATACGCAAGTCACGCCCACATATGTAAACGGTGCTCAAACCACACATGTGAGGTATCACCGCGATCGTTAGAGCGAGAGCAATAATTTGAGCCCTAGACCTCCTCTGTAACTCTAAGCTGGTAACCTGCAGAAATTTTTAAAATGTTGCCTATGGGGATTTTTAAGTACCAATGTTTGGCACCATTCTGTGAGCATGCGCAATTTTGAAGCATGACATGTTGGGTATCTAATTACTTGGCGTAACATTATCTTTCACATTATGGAAAAAAATTGGGCTAAATTTACTGTTTTCTCATTTTTTAGTTCAAAAAAGTGAATTTTTTTTAAAAAAAATTGCATTTGGAAGACTGCTGCGCAAATATGGTGTGATAAAAAATATTGCAACGATCTCCATTTTATTCCCTAGGGTCTCTGCTAAAAAAAAAATATATAATGTTTGGGGGTTCTAAGTAGTTTTCTAGCAAAAAAACTGAATTTTTGTAAAATCTTACCTGTAAAATTCCTTTCTCTGAGTCCTCCGACAGTCGCCGCCTCTTCATATTCGTCACTAATGGGGTTATTGACCTTTGCTCCGTAGGAGTAGCTAGGCAACAGAATATATTAATATCAAAGCTTTTAGCATATCCCACCCCCAGGGGGTGGTCCCCTCAGTCAATACCTCCCCGCTTCCTGCATACCAACTCAGTTTCAGTAGAATAGCAGTAGAATATATAAACAAACCCCGAAAGAGGGGCGGGGGCGGCGACTGTCGGAGGACTCAGAGAAAGGAATTTTACAGGTAAGATTTTACAAAAATTCAGTTTTCTCTTACGTCCTCCGACAGTCGCCGCCTCTTCATATTCGTCACTAATGGGGACGTCCCAAAGCAGTGTAGACATGAGGGGTGGGAAAACAGCAGCCGCGCCTAAAGCAACGCAATACCCACATCAGAGAAAGGAACCTTACCAAAGTAAGAGAACCAACTGGGCAACAGGAAAACGTGCTCAACAGGAGCAACAACCCAGGAAAAAACAAGTAACCTAGGGGTAAAAACACCCCAACAGCCAAGGGCCCAAACAAGGGACCCTAAGGCACCGCCGCACTAAGGACTTTACAGCCAAAAGAAGCATCTGCCGATGCCTGAACATCCACTTTGTAAAATTTGGAGAAGGTGTGAACGGACGACCAAGTCGCCGCCTTACACACCTGGGCCACAGAAGCCCGATGATGACAGGCCCAAGACGTACTCAGAGATCTGGTAGAGTGCGCCTTCACAGGCACGGGAGGAACCTTCCCCCTCAAAGCATTGGCCTGCTCAATGGTCTGTCTGATCCATTTGGCGATGGACGCAGCCGACGCCGCCATGCCCTTCCGAGATCCCTCAGGAAGGACAAAGAGAGAATCCGACTTGCGAAAGGATTTTGTCGATGACAGGTAAACCCTGATCGCCCTAACAACATCCAAGGAATGTAAAGCCACCTCCTTCGGATGCTTAGGCTTCGCGCAAAGCGAAGGCAAGACAATGTCCTCATTGAGGTGAAATTCAGAAATTCTCTTCGGAAGAAAAGATGGGTTAGGTCGCAAGACCACCTTATCCAAGTGAATCACCAAATACGGAGACTTGCAGGACAAGGCCGCCAGCTCCGATACCCTGCGAGCCAAAGTAATCGCTACTAAGAAGGCAACCTTCTTGGACAACAAAGACAACGAGATCTCCCTGATCTTTTCAAAAGGAGCATGTTGCAACACGGACAGAACAAGGTTCAAATCCCATGGGAGGTAAGGGCTCCCTCCTAGGAGGGACCAAATGTCGCACCCCTTGAACAAAGGTGCTAACCAAAGAGTTAGACGCCACAGGACGCTGAAAAAGAAACGGCCAGCGCAGAAATCTGACCCTTAATCATGGCCAACGCCAAACGCTGGTCCACGCCCGTTTGGAGGAAAGCCAACACTCTCGATACCGAGTATGAGCGAGGGGAATACCCCCTGGACTCACACCAGGCAAAATACGCCTTCCAAGTAGGGTAGTAAAATCTTCCCTGAAGAGGCCTTCCTGGCCTTGATCAAAGTGGGAATGACCTCAGAGGAGAGACCCCTATCCTTCAGGACCTGGCTTTCAACAGCCAGGCCGTTAAAGCCAGCGACTGTAAAGCAGGATGGAATATCGGACCTTGAGACAGAAGGTCCTCTCGAAGAGGCAGACGCCACGGAGCGTCGACCGCCAGATTCATGAGGTCTGCGTACCAAGACCGGCGAGGCCAGTCCGGAGCCACCAGAATCACCGTTTTCGGTTCCGAGGCCAACCTGCGAAGGAACCTGGACAGCAGCTAAATCGGTGGAAAGGCATACATCAGGCGATACTGATGCCAGGGCGTCACTAACGCGTCCGAGGCGACTGCCCGAGGATCGCGCGTCCTTGCCACGAACCTTTCCACCTTGTGATTTAGACGAGACGCGAACAGGTCCACATCTGGGGACCCCCACTTCGCGCACAACATCTGGAAGACATCCGGGTGAAGAGACCATTCCCCCTGGTCCAGGGTCTGACGGCTCAGATAATCCGCCTGCCAGTTTTCCACCCCCGGAATGTGAACTGCAGAGATCGCCGGGACGTGCGTCTCGGCCCAAGACAGAATGTCGGCTACTTCCCGAGCCGCCCGGGCACTCCTGGTGCCCCCTTGGTGGTTGATGTAGGCCACCGCTGTGGCATTGTCCGTTTGTACCCGAACTGGACGGCCCTGAAGCCTGTCCGTCCAACGCAAAAGACAGAGATTTATCGCTCGCAATTCCAGAATGTTGAACGGAAGGGAGGATTCCTCCTCCGACCAAGTTCCCTGGGCGGACAAAACGCCCAGAACACCACCCCAGCCCGACAGGCTGGCATCCGTGGTGATCACCGTCCACGACAAAGGACGAAAGGACTTGCCCCCCGACACCGCCGGGGACTGGAGCCACCACAAAAGACCCCTTCGGGTGAGATGGCTTAACGACAGCCGCAGATCCAGAGATTGCGGAAGCCCGTCCCACTTGGCCAGGACCTCCGCCTGAAGCTCCCGTGTGTGAAACTGGGCGAAGGGAATTGCCTCGAAGGCCGAAACCATCAATCCCAGACACCTCATACACATCCGGAGGGACGAGCACTGATTGTCCCTGAGGGACCTGACTTTGCACTGAAGTGTCCGAAGCTTGTCTTCCGGCAGGAAGACCTTCGCCTGAACAGAGTCCAGAATCATCCCCAGGTAGGGAAGACGAACCGACGGACACAACGTCGATTTTGGAAAATTTATCGTCCAGCCGAATTCCTGCAGAGTCTGCATCGTGATGGACAGGTCGTTCACCAGACCCTGACTGGTCGCGGACCGAATCAGGATATCGTCCAGATACCCCAGGACAGAAATGCCCTGGGCCCTCAGTAAAGCCAGAACCGGCGCAAGCACCTTGGTGAAAACCCGTGGAGCCGAAGCGAGACCGAAGGGTAACGCCACAAATTGATAATGATCCTCCGCAATGGCAAATCGAAGGTACCTCTGGTGACCCTCGAAAAAGGGGATGTGTAGGTACGCATCCTTTAAGTCGATGGAGGCCATGAATTCCCCCGG
This sequence comes from Pelophylax lessonae, assembly GCF_965119305.1. Taxonomy (NCBI): domain Eukaryota; kingdom Metazoa; phylum Chordata; class Amphibia; order Anura; family Ranidae; genus Pelophylax; species Pelophylax lessonae. Next base: position 111,679,786 of record NC_138778.1, read on the forward strand.
AACCAGGGCAGCCACCACCGATCGCAGGGATTCCATGCGGAACTTGCGAACCCGCACAAAGCGGTTCAGAGCTTTCAAGTCCAGAATCGGACGTACTTTGCCCTCCTCTCTGGGCACAGTGAACAGATTGGAATAGAACCCCCGAAATCTGTCCCGATGAGGCACCGGAACCACCACTCCCTGGGCCCGCAGGTCCCGCACTGCCAGGTGCAGATCCTGCAAGCGTTCCGGAGTCAGCTGAAGGTTTGAGGGGAAAAACCTGCCCGCCGGCCGAGAGAGAAACTCAGATCCAGACTGGCCGGACTTCTGCTTACCCGCCCACGGCTTCTTCTGGGAGCCTTGGCCTTTGAAGGGCTTGCCCTTATAGTGCGACCGAAAGGCGCGAAAGGACCCCTGAGAGGGCCTAAACGAAGCATTCTTCTTACCGCAAACAAACTTATTCTTGTGAGATTGGGGCAAGAGAGTGCTCTTACCCCCAGAAATACCCTTTATCAGAGTATCCAAAGATTCGCCAAAAAGGCGAGATCCCGCGTAGGGCAAGTTTGCCAGAGTCTTGCGAGAAGATTGGTCAACCGACCAACATTTCAACCATATCAGGCGACGGTTCAAGACCGCCACACTAGAAAGGCGCGCCGCCAAAGGGACCAAATCCAAGTCCGCATCACACAAATACATGACACCCTGATGAATCTGATCCACCATAGCCAAAGTTGTCGGCGGGGTAGAGTCAGCCACCAGAGTGCGCTTGAGCACCTGCGTCCAATCCGCAATAGCCTGGGCTGCCATAATGGAAGCAAAAATAGGCTTCAGCATAGAGCCAGCAACCGTATAGGCATGACGGGCCAGAGATTCCAATCTCCTGTCCGTCGGGTCCCGGAACACCGGGGTATCCTCAGCAGGGATCGCAGTTGATTTATTCAAAATTGCCACCGCGTGATCCACCTGAGGCGGCACACACCAACGCTCATCAGTAGCTGGTGTAAAGGGATAACGCAGTTTGAACCTACTCGGCACAGCAAAAGGCTTTTTTAAATTGCGCCATTGCTCATCAACCGCGCGCTGAAATTCCGTAGAGCAAGGAAAAACCTGCAATGTTTTGCGTTTCCTCTGCGTCCCATAAGAGGACATCAAAGCAGGAGGACATGGTTCATCCTGCAAATGCAGCGTTTGCTTGATAGAAGCAACTAACTCATCCATGAGTGCAAGCTCTTCAGACGAGCCAGGGGGAGAATTATCCCCTTCCACCTCAGCCTCCCCGTCAGACCCCACAAGGTCTAGGGATGAGTGAGACCCTGAGAAGGGCACTCCAGCCATAGCAGCCCCATCGCCCTCTGAATCAGAGGAAATAAGACACCCTGGGCCGTTTTGTGGATCGATCAGCCACCAGCATCTGCACCTGAGCAGCTAAGTTAGCCACAATAGTGGCCAGATCAGCCCCCTCGGGGGAAGCAGCAGCCCCTTGGCCCCCCCACCAGGGTGGAAGGAAACTTGCAATCCTGAGAATCCATGCCCCAGCAAAAAAATTAATAAAGGGTACTGCCCCTTTAAGATCGCGGCGAGCGCTGCCCACCGCACCCACTGAACACACTGACCCCCACAGGGATAAGAAACTGGGCAAGGAATACAGGAAAAAAGGAGATATAAAACCTGGAGAGCTCACACAGGCTGCTGCACCGATCGCTGTCCCAGAGGAAAAGGAAGTGATGCAAGACTGACCGCCCCTATGAAGCCTCTGCAAGGCTACACAAACATGGCCGCTCGGCTGAGGACAAAACCCTGGGCAAAGAGAACATGGCGCTGACATGTGGGATCGATCGCCGCTCAAAATGGCGGCGTTTGGCGCCAAAAACGTTGTGCAGTACCTCACAGGACCTGCCACCATAATTTTTGCCCCAGAAAAATGGCGGATCGCCGCAGCGATCGCCGTACAGCATGTCTAAAATCTCACTGCCTCATATGACACCCAGAAGAAGAGCGGGAGAGCCCCCCCCCCTCACAGCCCACACACAGGCAGCAAGTGCACACAGGAGCTGACAGGGAGCACAGCAGCCACACAGACATGCAGGGTCACACAGTCCCAGACTGACACCCAAAAAAGACAGGTCCCCACATAGAGATACACTTACCAGTCCGGATGGCGTGGGGAGCCTGCTCCAGCGACCAAACCGCAGTACTGAGGACAGGGAGTGTCGCAAGCATGACGCAGTGGAGTTGCGGTGCGAAACCGCAATGGCGTCCAGTGAGGTAGCCACCTCACTGATAGCATCCCTGCAGCAAACAGGGATGGGTCGTTCAATGTGCCAGGGCAAAACCTAAGCTGAACGCTCGATGGCAGGCTAAGAAGCCCCTGGCCCTGAGCCCTGGGATCCAGGGTGGCCAGACTGAGACCCAGCTCCGCACGATCATCTTCATCAGAAGAACTAACTAACGCTGAAAATAAACAGCTAAGTAGAAGAAAGAGAAAAAAACTTCAAATAAAACCAAAAAAGAGAAAAGTGGCTGAGACTAAGAGCCCCAGCACAGGAACAGCCTGCGTACTACTGAGCTAGGCATATGAAACTGAGTTGGTATGCAGGAAGCGGGGAGGTATTGACTGAGGGGACCACCCCCTGGGGGTGGGATATGCTAAAAGCTTTGATATTAATATATTCTGTTGCCTAGCTACTCCTACGGAGCAAAGGTCAATAACCCCATTAGTGACGAATATGAAGAGGCGGCGACTGTCGGAGGACGTAAGAGAAAAATGATTTTAGCTTGTAAACACCAAGTGTCAAAAATAGGCCCAGTCTTAAAGTGGATAAATGGACAACTTTGTGAAAAGTGCTACTTGGATGTTAGGCCTATGTATGTGGCCAGGCTGTGAAAAAGTGTTACACATGTGGTATCGCTATACTCAGGAGGAATAGCAGAATGTATTTTGGGGTGCAATTTTTGCTATGTACATGCTATGTGTTAGAAATATTGCATAAATGGACAGCTTTGTCTAAAAAAAATGTGTTTTAATTTTCTTTCCACATTTTCCAAAAACTTGTGGGAAAAAATGACAAGTTCAAAAGATTCATTATGCCTCAAAAATTATACGTTGGGCTGTTTGCTTTCCAAAATGGGGTCATTTTATGGGGGTTTCCATTGTCCTGGTGCTCCAGGGCCTTCAAAAGTGCGATAGGTTGTCAGGAAATTATATGTGTAATTTGTGCTCCTAGAATGCCGGACGGTGCTACTTGGATGTTAGGCCTCTGTATGTGGCCAGGCTGTGAAAAAGTCTCACACATGTGGTATCGCCATACTCAGGAGGAGTAGTAGAATGTGTTTTGGGGTGTAGTTCCAAGTATACATATGCTGTGTAAGAGAAATAACCTGTTAACTCACCATGCCCCTTATTAAATACCTTGGAATGTCTACTTTCCAAAAGGGGGTAATTTGGGGGGTATTTGTACTTTCCTGACTTTTTAGTGTCTCAAGAAATGAGATAGGCCTTCAGTACATCAGGTGTGGTCAAGTGTGATCAATTTTCAATGATTAGCACCATAACTTGTGGACTCTATAACTTTCACAAAGACCAAATAATATACACTTATTTGGGTTATTTTTACCAAAGATAAGTAGCAGTATAAATTTTGGCCAAAATTTGTGAAGAAAAAATTACTCATTTGCTAAATTTTATGACAGAAACAAAGAAAAATGTGTTTTTTCACAAAAGTTTTCAGTCTTTTTTTATTTATAGCACAAAAAATAAAAAACCCAGTAGTGATTAAATACCATCAAAAGAAAGCTCTATTTGTGTGAAAAAAAGGACACAAATTTTTTATGGGTACAGTGTTGCATGACTGAGTAATTGTCATTCAAAGTGTGAGAGCGCTGAAAGCTGAAAATCAGTCAAACCAAGATTGTGAACATATTTTTTTTTTTTTTTTGGTTTTTGTTTTTTTCTTTTTTTGCAAAATATCACCCTTGCTAAACAAATAATCTAGCCCTGCAAAAAAGGTACCAAAAGAAAACAAAATCTATTTCCTTGCTTACAATGCACAATATTTGTAAAATCTGAAAATATTACATTTCTTTTCAAAAACTTCAAATACAACACAAAATCGTCAACGTTATTTAATAAAAACTGTAAAACTTTTTTTTCTTCACCAAAATATTTTCTTTGTCTCTGAACAGAGTCCATTTTTTTGTGGTTTTTTTTTTTTTTTTTTTTTAAGATTCAGTTTGTTTTTATGTTTTTTTGTCTGTTTTGTTTTTGTAAGAAAACATTCTTATAGGGTTATTATTTAAGAATCGTTCAACTTGCATCAGGGTTCTTGTATGATGTAGTAGCTGCCGAACCCGTTGCTTTCCTGGTCAGAGGCTCCTTGGAGAAAAGAATAATCCTCTCCGTCTAGCATCTCCTCCTTCAGCTGTAAAGTCGTTACTATGGGAAAAAAATAAAAAGGTAAGTATAGGTATAGTCTACGTACAATAAATACTATGCTGTGTATATGTTAAAAAAAAAAAAAAAAAAAAAAAGCAGATAACTGCATGTCAGGACAGTTAGTCGATCCACACATAAAGGTTATATGCAAATTTCAACTTTTGCTTGTAAAAATCAAGCTTGTACCTGCGCATTCTACATCCTGAACCCATCCTGAGACATCCGTTTGAATGAATAATAGCAACACCTTCCAGGGGAGGACTGGGCCAGGGGGGCAATTGCCCCCTGGGCCGCTCTGATGTCTTGTAAAAAAGGCTGCACCGCTTCTGCCACAGACATGCCTAAAGGATTCCTGATGAAGAGAAGTAAAAAGTCCCCACCGCTGACCTACTAAGTCCCGGTTCACACTACCGCGACTTGCCAGGCGACTTGGTTGCCTGATAAGTCGCGGTCCATTCAGTGCTATTGGAACCATTCTAATAGGAGCGACTCAAGTCGCTCCGACTTAGAAAATAGTTCCTGCACTACTTTTGACAGAAGTCGGAGCGACTTGCATTGACTTCCATTATGTGAAGTCCGTGCAAGTCGCGCCGAAGTCGCGGTGCACGGCGACTTCCCCAGTCGCCCCCGAAGTCGTGTCGCCATAGTGTGAACCAACTCTGAGGGTGAGATGAAGACAAGGACAGAGCGCAGCCCTCCCCCCAGAACGGATATTATATACTGTGTCTGAGGAGTAGAGGCCGGTTCCATGCCACTGGAGACTCTCCTCCCCTGGCCAGCCCCAACCCACCTGTCCCAGCTCCCCCCCCAACCGCCCCCTGTTGGCCAGGTTAGGAACCCGGATTCAGCCACTGAGTAGAGAGTACCTGGAGCAGGGCTTCAGCCTGGAATGTGGGGGTCAGGAGGAGGAGAGGAAGAGGGAGAGTGGGAGGGGGGGCTGAGTCGTTGCACCATGGATCTCTGGTTTGTACTCACCCCCTGGGCTGGATGTTGCCAGTCTGCCCCTGACGCCGTCATATGTCTTGGACACTTACCTGATCAAGCTTTTTAGGCTTTTCCATTAATTCGGAGGCCACCTGGTTCTGATAAGCGGCCATTCTTCCTTTGATTAGTGTTGGAGATCACACTTATTAAGGATCGGGTAAGATCATCCTTTTCACGCATGCTGGGATTTGTGGTGCTTTCTGCACAGTCTGTTTGTTTTTTTCAGTACGTTTTATAATTTTTTGCACGATTTTTAATGGACATTTCGCGGAAATTACATCATGCACTTCACGATCATGTTTTATCAATAATTTCTTTTGGACATCCATACATTTTTCACATGAGTTTTGCACTTTATGATCATGTTTATCAATTTGTTAGCGCTGCACTTTATATGATAATGCACTATGTGGAGCCCAATCTCCTTTTTGTTTCTGCATACCGTATATACTCGAGTATAAGCCGACCCGAGTATAAGCCGAGACCCCTACTTTTACCACAAAGAGATGGGAAAAATCATTGACTCGAGTATAAGCCTAGGGTGAGAATGCAGGGCGGCGGGCATGGTACGTTAGAATGCAGGGTGATTGGCATGGTGCAGGAGAATGCAGGGTGACTGGCATGGTGCAGGAGAATGCAGGGTGACTGGCATGGTGCAGGAGAATGCAGGGTGACTGGCATGGTGCAGGAGAATGCAGGGTACTGGCATGGTGCAGGAGAATGCAGGGTGACTGGCATGGTGCAGGAGAATGCAGGGTGACTGGCATGGTGCAGGAGAATGCAGGGTACTGGCATGGTGCAGGAGAATGCAGGGTACTGGCATGGTACAAGAGGATCCGGGGTTGTGGGCATACTACAGGAGATGCAGTGCTGTGGGCATGGAACATGTGGACCATGCCCGCAGCACTGCATCCCTTGTAGTGTGCCCGCAGCCCTGCATAATGGCAGGTAGTAAAGCTGTTTCACTTACCTGTTCCAGAGGCGCCTTCATTTTAAAAATGGCGCTGCCCGGCGCCGACACGTCATTGCGCACGCGCCGCCGCCGCTCGTATACTTTCGGCTATTCCCGGCCTCTCCCGAGCGGCGACGGGAATAGCCGAAATTACACGAAGGGCGGCGGCGCGTGCGCGGTGACATGTATGCGACGGGCGGCGCCATTTTTAAACCTTAAACCCGTCGGAGCGGACAGGGAATTTTTTTTTTTTCCCTTGACTCGAGTATAAGCCAAGGGGGACGTTTTCAGCACAAAAAAATGTGCTGAAAAACTCGGCTTATACTCGAGTATATACGGTAATTGAAATGGGTTCCGAGTAATTAATCCAAGATGTAGCAGGATCGTTCTGAGATTCCCTTTCCTGGTCAAGGTGATCACACAAACGTGATTTGATCTTATTGCTGTATAGCAAGTAATATCAACTGCATCTGGTGAGTTGACAATTCCGTCATTCCTGCATCTGGTGAGTTGGCAATTCATTCATTCCTCTGACAGCACGGGGTGCTTTATTTTATACTTCTCAACATTCACAGGGAAGGAGTTCTGGCGGCTGGTCTTTCCATTTTTACCTTTTCTGAACTATATGAATCACTTTTTTTATGGACACTTTGGATTGGCACATATGTAGTATTTATGATGCACTTTTTTTAACCACTTCTGGACCGGAAGATTTATCCCCTTAACCACTTTAAGACCGGAGGATTTTCCTGCTTTATGTCCAGGCCACTTTTTTCAACTTGGTACTGCGCGAATTTAACTGAAAATTGCGCGGACATGCAATGCTGTACCCAAACAAAATTTACGTCCTTTTTTTCCCACAAACAGAGCTTTATTTTGGTGGCATTTGATCACCTCTGCGCTTTTCATTTTTTGCGATATGAATAATTAATAATATTGCTTTAAAGTCAATGTAAACCTGATTCGTGAAATTTGACCTAAGCACACACAGTATCTCACAAAAGTGAGTACACCCCTCACATTTTTGGAAATATTTTATTATATCTTTTCATGTGACAACACTGAAGAAATGACACTTTGCTACAATGTAAAGTAGTAAGTGTACAGCTTGTATAACAGTGTAAATTTGCTGTCCCATCAAAATAACTCAACACACAGCCATTAATGTCTAAACCGCTGGCAACAAAAGTGAGTACACCCCTAAGTGAAAATTTTCCAAATTGGGCCCATTTAGCCATTGTCCATCCCCGGTGTCATGTGACTCGTTAGTGTTGCAAGGTCTAAGGTGTGAATGGGGAGCAGGTGTGTTAAATTTGGTGTTATCGCTCTCACTCTCTCATACTGGTCACTGGAAGTTCAACATGGCACCTCATGGCAAAGAACTCTCTGAGGATCTGAAAAAAAAAGAATTGTTGCTCTACATAAAGATGGCCTAGGCCAGTGATGGCGAACCCTTGGCACCCCAGATTTTGTGGAACTACATTTCCCACGAGGCTCATGCACTCTGCAGTGTGGTTGGGCATCATGGGAAATGTAGTTCCAAAACATCTGGGGTGCCAAGGTTCACCATCACTGGCCTAGGCTATAAGATAGATTGCCAAGACCCTGAAACTAAGCTGCAGCATGGTGGCCAAGACCATACAGCGGTTTTTCAGGACAGGTTCCATTTAGAACAGGCCTCACCATGGTCGACCAAAGAAGTTGAGTGCACGTGCTCAGCGTCATATCCAGAGGCTGTCTTTGGGAAATAGACGTATGGGTGCTGCCAGCATTCCTGCAGAGGTTGAAGGGGTGGGGGGGTCAGCCTATCAGTGCTCAGACCATACGCCGCACACTGCATCAAATTGGTCTGCATGGCTGTCGTCCCAGAAGGAAGCCTCTTCTAAAGATGATGCACAAGAAAGCCTGCAAACACTTTGCTGAAGACAAGCAGACCAAGGACATGGATTACTGGAACCATGTCCTGTGGTCTGATGGGACCAAGACAAACTTTTTTGGTTCAGATAGTGTCAAGTGTGTGTGGCGGCAACCAGGTAAGGAGTACACAGACAAGTGTGTCTTGCATACAGCGAAGCATGGTGGTGGAAGTGTCATGGTTTGGGGCTGCATGAGTGCTGCCAGCACTGGAGAGCTACAGTTCATTGAGGGAACCATGAATGCCAACATGTACTGTGACATACTTAAGCAGAGCATGATCCCCTCCCTTCGGAGACTGGGCCGCAGGGCAGTATTCCAACATGATAACGACCCCAAACACCTCCAAGAGAACCACTGCCTTGCTAAAGAAGCTGAAGGTAAAGGTGAAGGACTGGCCAAGCAAAACTCCCGGCCTAAACCTTATTGAGCATCTGTGGGGCATCCTCAAATGGAGGGTGGAGGAGCGCACGGTCTCCAACATCCACCAGCTCCGTGATGTCGTCATGGAGGAGTGGAAGAGGACTCCAGTGGCAACCTGTGAAGCTCTGGTGAACTCCATGCTCAAGAGGGTTAAGGCAGTGCTGGAAAATAATGGTGGCCACACAAAATATTGACACTTTTGGCTTAATTTGAACATTTTCACTTAGGGGTGTACTTACCTTTGTTGCCAGCAGTTTAGTCATTAAAGAGGTTGTAAACCCATGAAACTTTTTTTTTTTTTTGCTGCAACCTGAAAGAGAAACCCATAATGAGCTAGTATGCATCGCATACTAGCTCATTATGAAATACTTACCTAAGAACGAGCCCCCGCCGTGCCGCCTGCTTACCTGTATGACGGGCGACATGTCCAGTCGCCCGTCTTCCGGGATCGCGGCATCCGGCCATCTGATTGGCCGGAGCCGCGGTGACGTCACTCCCGCGCACTCGCGCGGGCGCCAACGGTCACGGCACGGGGCTCTGAAGAAACGGCACCAGCGGCCGTTCCTTCAGAGCGCATGCGCCAGTGACGTCACTGGCTGCATGTAAGGTAAATATCTCCTAAACGGTGCATGTTTAGGAGATATTTACAGTACCTATAGGTAAGCCTTAATATAGGCTTACCTATAGGTACAAGTTGTAGAGGAGGGTTTACTTCCTCTTTAATGGCTGTGTGTTGTTATTTTGAGGGGACAGCAAATTTACACTGTTATACAAGCTGTTCACTCACTACTTTACATTGTAGCAAAGTGTCATTTCTTCAGTGTTGTCACATGAAAAGATAGAATAAATCATTTACAAAAATGTGAGGGGTGTACTTACTTTTGTGAGATACTGTATATCTGTAGTATTCTCTTATCTCTCCAAAGCCCTGAATCCCATGTCTTTCTGCTGTTTTTTTTTGCTCTGTTATCAGTATGATAACTTTTGACAGGTTCTCTGTCAACCAAGATAAAACCAGCCTGAACTTTGTGTTGTGGGAGGTTGCTATAAATAGATTAGCAGAGAGCTTGTCATTTCACAGCACAGCTCTGCCTATGTGGAGTAGGCCTGTATGCCTTTCTTTCAATCAGCTGCCTTGGCTGTATGTAGAGAATCCACTACCAGTGCTGAACAGGAAGAGAAAATCTCTGACACGATGTGCACATTCTAAAGAATATATAAAGCTGAATGCAGCAGATGTACATGAAAAACGTGTGTAGTGAGATTTGTTTCATCTTTGTGTATCATCTGAGGCTGTTCACTTCACTGGGTATATGTGAGGGTTTACACCCATTTAACTGACAATTGCGCGGTCGTGCGACTCTGTACCCAAATACAATTGATGTCCTTTTTTTTCCCCACAAATAGAGCTTTCTTTTGGTGCTATTTGATCACTTGTGCGTTTTTAATTTTTTGCGCTATAAACAAAAAATGACCCACAATTTGTGAAAAAAAACAATATTTTTTACTTTCTGCTTTAACCGGTTGCCGACCGCTTACCGCATATTTACGGCGGCAGTGTGGCTCTCCCAGGCAAACCAATGTAGGGCTACCTCAATCGCTTGGCAGGTAAAAGGGGGCATGCGTGCGCCGCTGGTGGCACGCTCCTGCCCCCACTCGTCAGCAGGGAAGCCGATGCAGCGGGCAGGCAGCTCCGATTGCCGCCTGACACCCGCGAGCGTTCCCTGCTAAAAGAGAAGAAAGGTCAGCTGTTGTAAACACAGCTGACCGTTTTTTTCTCCCTGGAATGATCATAGAGCCCCCGTGATCCTTCTATATAGGATTACAGGTCTCTATGGTCATTCCACAATCCACGCCCCCCCGGTTAGAAACACACCCCTAGGTACACATTTAACCCCTTGATCACCTATACTGTTAACCCCCTTCCCTGCCAGTGTAATTATTACAGTAGCTGTGCATATTTTTAGCACTGATTACTGTAGTAATGTCACTGGTCCCACCCAAAAGTGTCAAAAATGTCAGTCAGGGGTCCGATCTGTCTGCCACAATGTCGCAGTCCCGCAAAAAAAAAAAAAAAAAAAAATCGCAGATCGCCGCCATTACTAGTAAAATAAAATAACAATAAAAATTACACAAATCTTTCCCGTAGTTAGTAGACGCAATAACTTTTGCGTAAACCAATCAAAATACGCTTATTGTGCTTTTTTTTACCGAAAATATATAGCAGAAAACAAATTGGCCTTGGGGATTGTCATATAAAAGAATGTGAAAAATATATATTTTTTTTTCAGAATTGTCTTCTTTTTTTGTTTATAGAGTAAAAATTAAAAATCCCACAGGTGATCAAATACCACCAAAATAAAACGCTGTTTGTGGGAAAAAAAGGACATCAATTTTATTTAGGTACAGGGTCGCACGACCGCGCAAATGTCTGTTAAAATAACGCAGTGCCGAATCGCAAAATATGGCCTGGTCATTAAGGGGGCAAATCCTCCCGGCTCAGAAGTGGTTAAAACACATCCAATAAAAAATTAAAAAAAAAAAAAAAAATCGAATTTCTTCATCAAATTTGGCCAATGTGTATTCTGCTACATATTTTTGGCAAAAGAAAACCCACAATAAGCGTAAATTAATTGGTTTGCACAAAAGTTATTGCATCTACATACTATGGGATAGGTTTATGGACTTTTTAATTTTCTTTTAATTTCATGTTCTCACTAGTAAGGACAATAATCAGCGATTTTTAGCAGGAATGCGACATTGCGGTGGACAGATCTGACACTAAAGCCCCGTACACACGTACCGATGGTCGGCATACAAATGTTCCTCTTTTCTCCCCGGGATGTCGGTGTCTGCTGAAAAGTGCAAAGACAGCACAAGGACAGCACAAGAATTTTGTCCGCCGACTGCAGAAGTGATGTCATGTAATGGTTAACTTTCCCTGTGTTTTCTATTTTCTGAGCATGCCCAGTCTTGCAAATCTGCGGTCTGTCGGCCGAATTGTGTACTGACAGGCGAACAATCGTCCGTTCTGGTGTCGGCATACAAATATTTTCATGTTTGCAAGAAAGACTTTTGTCCGCGGATTGTGCGCAGACATCTGTCGGAGGCACCATACTAACACGCGTACAATCGGCAGATCCTTCGTCCACCGACGTTTGTATGCCGACGATCGGTACGTGTGTACGGGCCTTAATGCCCCATACACACGTGCAGATTATCTGCAGACTTTTGTCTGCAGACTTACCAAAACCATATAATATGAGGTCAAACCTAAACACTTTCAATTTGTATGCAATCCGGCAGGCCCTTGCACTACATAGAAAAGGTAAGTCTGCAGACAAAAGTCTGCAGATAATCTGCACGTGTGTATGGGGCATAAGTGACACTTTTTGGGGAACAGTGACACCAATACAGTGATCAGTGCTAAAAGAAAATCCACTGTCACTGTACTAATGACACTGGCAGGGAAGGGTTTAAAACCAGGGGTGAGTGTGCTCCTAGGGAGTGCTTTCTAACTGTGTGTGTGTAAGGGGGGGGTGGTGGATGCACTGGACAAAAAGAGAAATCTGTGTTTCTGCTTAGCTGAAACACGAGTTCTCTTTTACTCCCTGACATAACAGTGGTCTGCCTTGTTTACATAGGAAGGCCAGCGTTCTACCTTTCCTACGAGCGATCGCTGGGTCCCGGCAGCTGCCTGCTGATTGGCTGCCGCTGTGTCCAATCACAGCGGGAGCAGCGCCCTAGATCGCGTGCACAAAATCACGTACAGGCATGGGATTTTGCGCAGTAGGGCCACATTGCCGCAGTATAGATGCGGTGGGTGGTCCGGGAAGCGATTAAAAAAAAATAAAAAATAATTGTGTGCAGCTTTTTTTCTCCCGTTTTCCTGCCGTCTCTTTCTGTCTGCATCCCTTCAAGCATTGGTTGTATTTCTCAGGTGACAACAGTGGCCCATGTCTGTGTAATGGGTGTTAAAAATGCCACTTGTAGTTACCGTCAGATTCCCGTGTGACAACCAAGGAATAGAACTGGTTAACAGGGATGGAGCGTTGTCACTGCGGAAGTGCCTGAACAAGGTCCTTCATGGTGGGACCACCAGGTATTATTTTAATGAATAAACAAGCAAAAAATTGGGGGAGCAAACCCTGAACATGTATATCTAAAGCCGGTGCAGCTATGGACCAAGCAACATGTATATTAAAAAAGAATAGCGCAACCATGCAAAAGAAATGACTATCAAATATGGAGACAATCCATTAATAAAAATGGGGGTTTAGTCCCACCATATGGCCATATTGTGCTCAAGCCCACTACTGCGTCAAAGTACCCCATTATCAGTGGGTCCTACACTATCCATAGAAAAGGGGTGAATCCAGCCTCTCTAACCCTTGGAGACAACACTCCTTGCTGGGATGGATGTGCTAATGCACTACAAAGGACTCCTCCTATATCTACTTGATGGTGGACTCTGATAGAGTACAGGTGACGCAGTGGTGGGCTTGAGCACTATATGGCCATATGGTGGGACCAGATCCCCATTTTTATATATGGATTGTCTCCATATTTGTTAGTCATTTCTTTTGCATGGTTGCGCTATTCTTTTTTAATATGCATGTCGCTTGGTCCATAGCTTCACCGGCTTTAGATATACATGTTCAGGGTTTGCTCCCCCAATTTTTTGCTTGTTTATTATTTTAATGAAACCTGCAGATTTCAAAATAATGAAAAGGAGTTGTAGCATCTTACAGTATAATGAATTCACTGACTGGGTTTATACACACTGTAAAAAAAAAAAAAATGTCATGACTGGAATTACCCTTTTACCCCCTTCCTGCCCAGGCCAAATTTTAGCTTTCAGCACTGTTACACTTTGAATGACAATTGCCGGTCATACAACACTGTACCCATATAAAATTTTGATCATTTTTTTTTTCACACAAATAAAGCTTTATATTGGTGGTATTTAACCGGTTGCCGACCGCCGCACGACTATATACTGCGGCGGTCAGCCCCGGCCAGGCAGAGTGACGTATCGGTACGTCACTCGCCTGTCACTGACTTGCGAGCCTATAGCGAGCGGGCGCGCGCCCGCCGAGGCGCGCGCCCGCCGCGGCTCGTTCACAGGCAAGTCAGTGCGTGTGACCGGCGGACTCGATGTCCGCCAGTCACACTGCGATCGCTCCTGTGAAGGGAGAAAGACAGAGCAGCTTGTGTAAACAAGCTGCCTGTCAGTTCTCCCTGTGTAAAAGTAAAGATCTGACCGTTCTACTATGTAGAACGGTTGATCTTTGCTTTTACACCAATAGCAATGTCCCTACACAGTAGAAAGCACGCCCCTAGGACACACTTAACCCCTCCCTGTCCAATAAAGTTAACCCCTTCCCTGCCAGTGTCATTTTTGCAGTAACAGTGCATATGTATAGCACTGATTACTGCAGTAATGTCACTGGTAACCCCAAAAGTGTCAAAAATGTCAGTCAAGGGTCCGATCTGTCCGCCGCAATGTCGCAGTACTGAAAAAAAAATCGCAGATCGCCGCCATTACGCGTTAAAAAAAAAAACACCAAAAATGACAAAAATCTTTCTCTTTGTTAGTAAACGCGATAACTTTTGCGCAAACCAATCAAAATACGCTTTTTGCGATTTTTTTTACCAAACATAGGTAGCATAAAACAAATTGGCCGAAAAATGTTAAAAAATTTTGATTTTTACTTTTTTTTTTGGGGAATTTCATATAAAAAAATGTGAAAAATATTGTTATTTTTGCAAAATTTACGCTCTTTTTTTGTTTATAGCGCGTGATCAAAAAATCGCACAGGTGATCAAATACCACCAAAAGAAAGCTCTGTTTGTGGGAAAAAAAGGACGTCAAATTCGTTTAGGTACAGCGTCGCACGACCGCGCAATTGTCCGTTAAAGTCACGCAGTAAAAAATCGCAAAAAAACCCCTGGTCCTTTAGCAGCCAAATCCTCCGGGGCTTAAGTGGTTAATCACTGCTGAGGTTTTTTTTTTATTTTTTGTAAAAAAAAATAAAAAACGACAAAAGACGAACATTTTGAAAAAAAAAAAAATACGTTCTTCTTAGTTTCTGTCAGAAGATTTTGTAAATAAGTAATTTTTCTCCTTCACTGATTTGCACAGATGAGGCTGCACTGATGAGCAGGCACTAATATGCAGCACTGATAGGCGGCACAAATATGCAGTACTGATAGGCGGCACTGATGAGCAGCCACTAATATGCAGTACTGATGAGCAGGCACTAATATGCAGCACTGATAGGCGGCACTGATGAGCAGCCACTAATATGCAGCACTGATCAGCAGCCACTAATATGCAGCAGTGATAGACGGCACTGATGAGCAGGCACTAATATGCAGCACTGATGAGCAGCCACTAATATGCAGCACTGATAGGCGGCACTGATGAGCAGCCACTAATATGCAGCAGTGATAGGTGGCACTGATGAGCAGCCACTAATATGCAGCAGTGATAGGTGGCACTGATGAGCAGCCACTAATATGCAGCACTGATAGGCAGCACTGATGAGCAGCCACTAATATGCAGCACTGATAGGCGGCACTGATGAGCAGCCACTAATATGCAGCAGTGATAGGTGGCACTGATGAGCAGCCACTAATATGCAGCAGTGATAGGCGGCACTGGTAAGCAGGCACTAATATGCAGCACTGATGAGCAGCCACTAATATGCAGCACTGATAGGCGGCACTGATGAGCAGGCACTAATATGCAGCACTGATAGGCGGCACTGATGAGCAGGCACTAATATGCAGCAGTGATAGATGGCACTGATGAGCAGGCACTAATATGCAGCACTGATAGGCGGCACTGATCAGCAAGCACTAATATGCAGCAGTGATAGACGGCACTGATGAGCAGCCACTAATATGCAGCACTGATAGGCGGCACTGATGAGCAGGCACTAATATGCAGCAGTGATAGACGGCACTGATGAGCAGGCACTAATATGCAGCACTGACAGGCGGCACTGGTGAGCAGGCACCAATATGCAGCACTGATAGACGGCACTAAAAGGCAGCACGCATTTGCATCACTTACAGACCCCAAATCCCTCCACAAAGACTACCTGTCACCAGGGATGTTTACATTCCTTGTGACAGCAATAAAAGTTTTAAAAAAATAAATAAATTAAAGGGACAGTGTAAAAATAAAAATTTTAAATGTACAGGATATCGGCACCTAATATTGGCTATCGGCCTGAAGGGTGGCCTTTAAAAATTGGGATCGGCCCTGAAAAAACAATGTCAGTCGATCCCTAATGTTCAGCTTTATATTATGATTGAACCTCAGTGTTACGAGTCTCCTGCAGCTTCTTTCTATCTACATGCACTCCAGCGATGGCTGCAGGTCATTTGTCATTGTGGGTTTCCTGATGGTGAGAACAGTGGGCTATATCTGTGTAATGTGCATTATCATGGTCACTTTTAGTCTCTTATTGGGACAATGTGTGATTGGGTAACTACAATATACAATTTGGAGACAGGGAGAGTGTTGACACATCCGTTGTAGGATCAGCAGGTATCACAAAAGTTGCAGATTTAGGATTATAGAAAATGGACTGAGTGAAGGGAAATCAAGAATTTTAGGACCCATCCACACTATTGTGTTGCGAAAACGTTCACTGCAATGAAGCAACCTATTCATTTGAACGAGCTGCCTAATGTACCAAAAAAAAGCACATGTATTATTTTTGCATTACAGAACACTGCAACGTACGATATGGTGTCACTATGTGTTGCAGCGTTTGTCAACACTTCTGTTGACAGGCTGGGATTCCATAAGGTTCTCTGTTCTGGGACACCAGGACAACCAGTCCGATTCCCAGCTCCGCAACGCTGTAATCTTCCGAAGTCTGACTAACTAAGCGCAGGAACAAATAAAAAGCTAGTAGTGCAAAGAAAAAAAAACACACTTAGCAGAAAATAAAATGTAATAAAATGTAATAAAAACAGAGAAAAGGCTGAGACTGTAGCCCCAGCACAGGGAAGCCTGCCTACTCCTATCTAGGCAAAAGACAAACTGAATTGGGAATGAGGCTAGCCGGGGGTATTGGACCAGAGGGACAGCCCCCTGTAGGTGTGTCTATGCAAAGTTTTGTGTTTTTAACAAAATCTTCTGCCTAGCTTACTCCTGTGGATAAGAGGTCAATACCCATTGGTGAAGACTATATGAGGGGCGGCGACTGTCAGAGGACGTAAGAGAAAACAAAGTTATATTTACTTACATTGTGGTGCTGGAGGTTGTAGCTGGTATCCCGTTAACTGACACCATCCAACAGGATAGAGGTCTGCAGATTCACAGTCAACCCACTGATCATACTCGTCTTCCCAGCCATCAAAATGAATCCTTAGAAGCCTGTGTATGATGCGTGTGACTGTGGCTACACACACCAGGCGAGGCTCCATGAGGTCCACAGCTTCAAGCTTCATCCCGACGCGGAAGCCGTGATTGGGGACTTCCTGGAGAGGCAAACAGAACTGCATTTGTTAAGAAGCCTTTAACCGGTTGCCGACCGCCGCACGACTATATACTGCGGCGGTCAGCCCCGGCCAGGCAGAGTGACGTATGGGTACGTCACTCGCCTGTCACTGACTTGTGAGCCAATTGCGGGCGGACGCGCGCCCCGTTCACTGACAAGTCAGTGCGTGTGATCGGCGGACCCAATCGTCCGCCGGTCACTCACGATCGCTCCGGTGAAGGGAGAAAGGCGGACGGCTTATGTAAACAAGCCGCCCGTCATTCTCCCTGGTGTAAAATTGAAGATCAGACGGATCTACTATGTAGAACCGTTGATCTCTGTTTTTACACCAATAGCCATGTCCCTTTACAGTTAGAATCATGCCCCTAGGACACACTTAACCCCTCCCTCCCCAATACAGTTAACCCCTTCCCTGCCAGTGTCATTTTTGCAGTAACAGTGCATATATATAGCACTGATTACTGTAGTAATGTCACTGGTACCCCCAAAAGTGTCAAAAATGTCAGTCAAGGGTCCGATCTGTCCGCCGCAATGTCGCAATACCACAAATAAAAAAAAATATGCGTTAAAAAAAAAAAAAAAAAACAACACCAAAAATGACAAAAATCTTCCCCTTTGTTAGTAAACGCGATAACTTTTGCGCAAACCAATCAAAATACGCTTTTTGCGATTTTTTTTACCAAACATATGTAGCATAAAACAAATTGGCCGAAAATGTTAAAAAATTTTGATTTCTACATTTTTTTTGGGGAATTTCATATAAAAAAATGTGAAGAGTATTGTTATTTTTGCAAAATTGACGCTCTTTTTTTGTTTATTAGCGCATGATCAAAAAAAAATAAAAATAAATAAATCGCACAGGTGATCAAATACCACCAAAAGAAAGCTCTGTTTGTGGGAAAAAAAAGACGTCAAATTTGTTTAGGTACAGCGTCGCACGACCGCGCTATTGTCCGTTAAAGTCACGCAGTGCCGAATCGCAAAATACCCCCTGGTCTTTTAGCAGCCAAATCCTCCGGGGCTTAAGTGGTTAAAAAGGAATATTTTAATTATTGCACAGCTAGCAATAGTATGAGGAAAGCTGTACAGTAACAAATATACAGGCTGCCATAAGTCAATGCAAGCTGCCTGGCTTTCTAGGCCTTCAGCATTTTCTGATTCTGAGACACTGGGAAAAAAGGGAGGAGCCCTATGGGAGACCCCCTGTACAAATGTAATAAATAGCGAGAGGCCAAAGGCCTCTTTCACAAAATAGAAATGGCAGATACCTGAACCTTGGTGTTGTTGAAAGCCAAAAACGCTGGTCCAAATCCAGCTGTAGGAAGAAGTAGACCACCTGGTTTTAAGCAACATAGAAAGCAAAGATTCAGGTTCTCCTATCCCTTAAAACCTGGGCTTCAACAGCAATGCCATTAAAGCCAGCGACTGAGAAGCAAGATGGGCCCTTGGAACAGACGTTCCTGACAATTTAGTAGTGCCTGCAGGGAGCCAAACGTTTTGCCAGGTTGGCATACCAAATTTGCCTGAGTCAGTCTGGAGCAATGAGGTTCATCAGAATGTCCTCAACCTCAATCCTAAAGAGCAGACAAGCAAGAAGTTTAAGAACATGCATAGATCAGGGTGTATTAATCAGGGTGCAGTGTGCTATTGAACCTACGGGAAGAAAGTCTACATTCAAGTGCAGGTGTCCACTCTCTCAGGTCCATGCTCTGCCATGCTGGGACAATCTGCCTGTCCAATTGTCTATGCCTAAAATGTCTATGGGTAACATTGCAGGAATGTAAAGGTCAGCTTAAGAGAGAATCTGTTTTCTTTTTTGTCAATGACACTTGGTTCCTCCCTGATGGCTGTTTGCCATCGCCTTGGTTCTGTTCAACTGCATTCAGATCAGATGACCCACCAACAGGGTGGTCTAACACTGAAGGGTCAGCCAAATTGCCCACAAATACAGGATGTTTGTCAAGAGGCAAGATTTCTCAGACGACAAGGTGACCAGGATGCCTTCCCAGTCTGACAGGCTGTTGTCCATCAGGGGGATCTTTGAAAAGATGGGAAGAAAGGATTTTCCTGACTCAAGAACCAGATTCCTTGTCCACAAAGCCAGGGATAGCCTTGTTTTTGGCATCAACTTAACTGACATGTCCAAATACAAACAGGCGTGAGTGTTACATTGCAGCTGTCTGTAAAGAAGTTAGGTGAAGGGGACTGCCTCAAAGAAGGCTACCATCAGGCCCAAGACTCTCATGCAAAAGCGGAGGAGGTCAGCTGTCACAATGGGTGGTCCAATGCTGAAGGGGCAGCCAAATTTCCCAAAGCTCTAGGATGTTAATCAGGAAGCAAGATTCTTCAACAGCCAAGTCACCTGCACTAATAATGTGCCCAGGGCTACTCTCCAACCCAAAAGGTTGCCGTTCACAAGTAAAATCTACCAAAAACCAGGAAGAAAGGATTTCCCCGACTCCAGAGACAGATTCCTGAGCCACCAAGCCAGAGACAGCATGGTCTCTGACAGTAACCAAATTGACCTGTTAAGAGACAGGACTGACTTGCCCTTTGGTGATCTAGGTCTCTCTGGTTGAGGGAGGCAATACCAGATTTCATCCAAAATTTTTGGACTCAAATGTGAGTAGTCAGAGCCATGAGATAAAAGATGGGGCAAATGCCCCCCTTCGCTGGGGTACAGTAAAAAGGTGGGAACCTTGGAACGGTTGGTGACTGGGGTAACCAACGTCCTAATCCAGATGTCAAACTAAGCAATAGTTAGATCATTTTTAAAGGGCTTTAGATCAATCAAACATGGTTTGACAAAGTAAAGTCATATCCAGGATTGGGTTTACAACTGGATCCTCACAAACTGGAATCAACAACTTATCATTTGGGTCCTTAAAGATAGGTTCATCGTCAACTGCTACAGTAAGAGCCTTGTGGAGGAAAAATATGGCCAGATCCACAGTGGGAATGGACTGTTTTTCTGAACAAAGTACTCGCAAAACTGATACAACACTAACACTTAAGGGCCATACACACTAAAGACTTTTTCCTTCAGATTTACCTTTTCTATGTAGTGCAAGGGCCTGCCAGATTGCATACAAATTGAAAGTGTTTAGGTTTGACCTCATATTATATGGTTTTGGTAAGTCTAAAGGAAAAAGTCTTCAGAAAATCTTATAGTGTGTATGGCCCAATAGGGGAGCAAAATTCTTATTCGGGTGCTTCCGATCTCTGTGTTGAAAAGCCAGTGATATAGCAATTTCTAAACTCTTCACAGCCTTAGAAGTGTTAAACAACCAAATACTGGAAACAGTACTGGTGGCAACAGGCCGATCCTCTAGTTTCTGAGTTGTATGCATTGCATCATAAAGAGCCAAAATGATATACCTAATTTAGGAGTAATAGCAGAAGACTGCGACTCCTCGGTGTTAAGCTCATAGGACTTGAGCGACTCAGAAACCAGTGTCTCAGTAGCCAATGGCTGAGGCTCAGAAACTGTTAAAGGAAAAAGTACAGCCAAAGCTCGTTTGGCTGTACTTCTCCTGTGAATCACAGGCGTGCAATTTGTTCTACACTCCTGGGACCCCTTTTCAGCAGACAGCAGGCTGAATTTTGCAGTCTGCTGATGTCACAGAGCTTGTCGAGGGACGAGAAAGATCAGACACAATCCGCCTAGACCCCTGGACCAGCATCTGGCTCAACAAGCCACCAGCTGAGAGCCCTGAGCGATGGGCAGTGTTTGATTGATCGGTTTCCCGTGTTAGAGCAAGCAGGGGACAGATGCAGCATTAGACCAATGCTGCATCCACATAGGGAGGATTCTCTATAAAAAAATCAAAAAAAATCCAATACTCCTCCAAGTCTGATACAGTATCTGCTTTAGGTGGCACAGAAGCATGCTTGTGGCCTCTGTCCAAGTCAGCAAATAAGTGGGTAACTTGGGTCATAAAGTCTTGCATGACCGTAATAAAGACCTCAGCCAAAAGGGCAGAGGACCCAGCCACACGCGTCAGAGCTAAATTGGACTAAGAGGTTGGAAGAGACTAAGAGACCATAAATTATGCAATTTTCTTTCCTGCAGCCATAGGTTGCAGTTAAGGAAATTTCTTGATTTTCCCAGACACAGTCAGTGTTGATGGGGGGTATCCTTCCTATCCTATCCTGGCAGATCACAGCGATTACTGCTGGCGGCTTTAGTCACCTGGAAGTAATCACATGCAAATCAAGCAGGCTCGTTTCCGTCGATCAACTCCCTGCTGAACCGGCCAAGATTGGATCTATCTATGGCTGGTCTAAGAGGAGAATAAAATAATTCCATGCTGCAGACATTGGCGCCATCAGTAGGCTCCTTGTTTCTTGAGTAAAAAAAAAAAAAAATGGCAGAAAAATGATGGTGTTAGGTTGATCATAGGTTAGTCTTTATAGCAGCAGAGTTGAAGAAAAGATGTCCATCATACTAGGACACAAGCAAATAAAAAATAAATCAATCAAGGCAGGCTGATGGCAGGGAGGGATTATCCTGGGATGGTCTACAGGTTCTTATACAGTAAACCCCCGCTCCATCGCGGTTCAGTTTTTGCGGTCCCGGTATGTTGCGTTTTTTTTTGTAATGTTATTTTACTATATAAATCATTAATATTGAAATATTTTTGTGTTATCCATAGCTCTTGCTATGTCTCTCACTATCTTTTGTGTGTTTAAATGAGTTTCTATTGTTTTAACCACCTCAATACTGGGCACTTAAACCCCCTTCCTTCCCAGACCAATTTTCAGCTTTTAGCGCTGTTGCAATTTGAATGACAATTGCGCGGTCATGCAACACTGTACCTAAACCAAATTTGTATAATTTTTTCCCCACAAATAGAGCTTTCTTTTGGTGGTATTTGATCACCGTCAGGTTTTTTCTTTTTTGGTGCACAAATAAAAAAAGACTGAAAAGTTTAAAAAAAAAAAAAGTTTTTTTGTTTAGGTTATAAAATTTTGTAAATCGATGTGTTTTTTCCTGCACTTATGAGCACTGATGACGCCGCACTGACAGGCACTGATGAGGAGACACTGATGGGGTGGCACTGATGGGGTGGCACTGATGGGGTGGCACTGATGGGGTGGCACTGATGGGGTGACACTGATATGCAGCACTGATATGTGGCACTGATATGCAGCATTGGTGGGCACTGATAGGCAGCGCTGATGGGCACTGATGGGCACTGATAGGTGGCACTGTTGGGCGGCAATGATCGGCACTGATGGGGGGCACTGATCGGCACTGATGGGGGGCACTGATGGGCACTGATGGGGGGCACTGGTGGGCAGTAATGGGCACTGGTGGGCGGCACTGATAGATGGCAATAACGGCACTGGTGGGCAGCACTGATATGGCATTGGTGGGCAACACTGATAGGGAGGGCACTGGGGGGCTCTCTGAGCCCTGCTTGCCATCCCTGGTGGCCATGGTGGGCATCCCTGGTGGTCATGGGTGGGCATCCCTGGTGGCTTAGTGGCACCCCTCCCCCCCCCCCAAGGCTGCACTGGTAATCAATCTGATTACCAGCACAGACCCCCCCTGTGATCAGTGAGTAATTAGAAATACTCACTGATCACCCCGGCTGCAGAATCGATCCTCTTCTCTTCTCCTGTGATCTGTCAGGAGGAGAAGAGATCGAAGCCGTTACAATGGCTGTATTGACATTACATGACGGCTGTGATTGGACACAGCCGTCATGTGATCAGGAGGGCCAATCGCAGGGCCCTCCTGCCGAATGATGTTGCTCTGTGTCCGAGGGACACAGGCACATCGAGATCGCGCCGCTGCGCGTGCCCGCGGCGGCGCGATCTCTCTCCTTCTGAAGGACTTTCCGGAACGTCCATTCAGAAGGACGAGACTCCCGCCCGGCCGTATATCTACAATGGCCCGGGTGGGAGGTAGTTAAAAGTGTGTTTAAAGACCTTAAAATGCTTTTACACGTACAGTGACAGTAAAAAATGCCTACAATGCATTTTAATAGGGCTTTTCTATTTCGCGGATTTTCACTTTTCGCGTCTGGGTCCGGAACGTAACCCCGGTTTACTGTATTTGCCAGTAACCAATCCTCCTGTAGACAGCAGTATAACCTGAAGGCTAAAGACTTCTCTGTGACCCTCAATGGAGGAAAAAGAAAGACAGCCTAAAACAACTTTATCTCTCTTTTGCAAGATCGTTTCATCAATCCACCAGATACCGAACAATGTAAAACAAATAAACAAATAACAAAGGCAGATGTTTAAAGTTCGAATGATTGTATAACATAAAGGACAGCAAGTGTTTGTTATTCACAGCATTACCAAATGAAAAAGTTAACAAAAAAAAAGAGAATCCACATCCCAACTGTCATTGTGACTGTTAGGTGGTTCCATCGGGAACTATACCGGCCTCCATGACACCCTATATATGGGAATATACCGGCCTCCATGACACCCTATATATGGGAATATACCGGCCTCCATGACACACTATATATGGGAATATACCGGCCTCCATGACACACTATATATGGGAATATACCGGCCTCCATGACACACTATATATGGGAAAATCCATACTGGCCTCCATGACACACTATATATGGGAAAATCCATACTGGCCTCCATGACACACTATATATGGGAATATACCGGCCTCCATGACACCCTATATATGGGAATATACCGGCCTCCATGACACCCTATATATGGGAATATACCGGCCTCCATGACACCCTATATATGGGAATATACCGGCCTCCATGACACCCTATATATGGGAATATACCGGCCTCCATGACACACTATATATGGGAATATACCGGCCTCCATGACACACTATATATGGGAAAATCCATACTGGGCTCCATGACACACTATATATGGGAATATACCGGCCTCCATGACACACTATATATGGGAAAATCCATACTGGCCTCCATGACACACTATATATGGGAATATACCGGCCTCCATGACACACTATATATGGGAATATACCGGCCTCCATGACACACTATATATGGGAATATACCGGCCTCCATGACACACTATATATGGGAAAATCCATACTGGCCTCCATGACACACTATATATGGGAAAATACCGGCCTCCATGACACACTGTATATGGGAATATACCGGCCTCCATGACACACTGTATATGGGAATATACCGGCCTCCATGACACACTATATATGGGAATATACCGGCCTCCATGACACCCTATATATGGGAATATACCGGCCTCCATGACACACTATATATGGGAATATACCGGCCTCCATGACACCCTATATATGGGAATATACCGGCCTCCATGACACACTATATATGGGAATATACCGGCCTTCATGACACACTATATATGGGAATATACCAGCCTCCATGACACACTATATATGGGAATATACCAGCCTCCATGACACACAATATATGGGAATATACCGGCCTCCATGATACACTATATATGGGAAAATACCGGCCTCCATGACACACTATATATGGGAAAATACCGGCCTCCATGACACACTATATATGGGAAAATACCGGCCTCCATGACACACTATATATGGGAATATACCAGCCTCCATGACACACTATATATGGGAAAATACCGGCCTCCATGACACCCTATATATGGGAAAATACCGGCCTCCATGACCCTCTGAATGAATGGGTCCCGATCAGTGGGTGACAGGGGCGATCGTCTCTCGATCAGTGGGTGACAGGGGCGATCGTCTCGATCAGTGGGTGACAGGGGCGATCGTCCCGATCAGTGGGTGACAGGGGCGATCTTAGCAAAGCAGTGTAATACCCCGCCTGTCTGCTTTTGGGGCTTAACGGGGGTGACTTTGGGGGGCCCTAAAAATGTGGTGCGCTCTTATAATGCGCCCCTTAAGCACAAGTCTAAAGGAGTCTTTTCGGACTCCTGTCACATAGACGATCTAGGAAAAAAACAACTGCGCTAATTCAAAACAGGAGCAGCAACTTCAAGTGCGACCAACACCCCAAAAGTAAAAATATAAAAAAACAAGCTGCGCTAGAAATTGAAACAGTCCATATGAATGTCCATAGGTGTAAATATAAAGTGATGACACTTGTGCAGGTACCGCTTACCGAATTCCAAACAATTAAGAGCCAAATAGGTGAAGGCAGATGTCTTCAAATAGTGAGGCGCGGTAAACTTCAAAGGACTCCAATATGGTTCTCCTCAGTGAAACATTAATGAAAAAAAGAAGAAAAACAACACCATAGTGTAAACCGATAACGAGTAAGGAGTAGATGCTCCAAATAGGTTATGACCTGTGCAGGTACCGCTTACCAGAAATGACTGATTTTGTAGCCAAAATGTAGTATGATGACTCCACCAGGTCTCAAAGGATGAACAGCAAGCCTGCACTCTTGTGATGCAAATCTCCAGAAATGGGTATTATGTAAAAAGGAAAAAAAGGGCAAACGCCATAGCGTAAAACCAAAAACAATAGGTAATGACACCCGAAATTTGTGAAACTGGAATACCAGTACTGAATGTGGTAATTGAATAGTGAATGAGTGACAACCACCACCAAACTGAGTGTATACCCCTTACCAAAATAAAGCAAGAGGAAAATCAGATAGACTCCCCAGTGTGATTGTCCACTTACCAGATGGGCTAGTATATAAACATGTAGAGATAGGGGGTCCCGATCATGCAACCAAGAGGGCACCAGTAAGGATGGGTACTCTTACCGACTCCAGGTGGTATATGAGCGGGGGTTCAGAGTAACATCAGGCTAACTCCAATAGGACTCCTCCAACCAAGGCTCAGGAAGTAGTGCAGGTTAACCGAGGAATAAGGAGGGGAGAGCCATAGCATAAAATCCAATGGTAATTTATTCAAAACATAAAGGTTAAACTTACAAACATCAGATGACAATACGTGGGTAGAAGGGAGGTAACAGCCGACGGCCGGACGGCTCCGCTCGCCCGTCCTTCGTAGACGAATGTGTAGGTGTGACGTCAGCACGCCGTGACCTGACTAGTTTCATCAAAGATGATATTCTCAAAGGTGCGGGCGGCGTGCTGACGCCACCTATAAATAACAAAAAATTCAATTGAACCGATGACCGGAAGTTCCTTTTCGGCCATCTTGGTTATGGTAACACGGAACCGGAAGTGTACGTCATATTCCAAAACAGGATATGAGGTACGGGATGTTGGATGTAAACACACTAATCCCAAGTAATACAGTTCCGCGTCTGGAAGGTAAAATAATAACCGGAACCGGAAATCCATTACAAAGTCCGGAGCAGGAAATTAAAATTAAAATTAAATACACCATAGCAACCCCAAACAACGGAATCGGCTATGGTGTTAACCTTTAGAAAAAAGGGGCAAATTTGCCATCAGCAAGCGCAATATAAGAACAACTAAATATAGCAAAAAAATATTTTATATGGATGCTAATTGAGTCTAGTATGGGATATTCCGGTCATGGATTCCACTTTTGTGTACAGTCCACATGGGGAAACTAAAATTATAAAATTATATATACACAAAAATAACTAAGAAATATAATAAAGATTGTGCTTATATTGATAGCTCATAAAGTCATATTAAAATTATGCAAAATTAAAATTAAATTAAAATGGAGAACTCCTTTATACTAGAAATATTAACCCTTAGATGGAAGCAATGTATTCGACCATCCAAGATGTTAATGATGGTATATAGTATGCATCAATGGAAATGTTATCAACTCAAGAGTTATCAATGAATGCGTTGACCTCTGTGTCAACATTCAAACCAAAGGGTGTGTATGTTTTAACCCTGTAAATCCAGGCCATCTCAAGGCGGGAGATACCTCTCTTCTGAGGCTCACCACGCCAATGAGGAGTGAACTTGTCTATTCCCAGAAATAGTGTATTTCTAGGGTCACTATTATGGGCCTTGGCGTAGTGTTTCGAAACCGAATGTTTCGGAAATGATTTACGAATATTGGCCACATGTTCATTGAGTCTAACGTTCATAGGACGCTTGGTTCTACCTATGTATTGATAGCCACATGGGCATTGGAGCAAATAAACGACTCCTTTGGTGGTACATGAAATGAAAGGCTCAATGTCATGTGACTTCCCAGTACTATGTGAGGTGAAGGATTTAGTGTTCCGTTTCTTTAAAGAATTTAAAGTGCATATCTGGCACCTATTACATTTGTAATAACCCGTGAGCTGGTCCAGGAAGGTACTCCTGGGTTTGGGAGGTTCCAGCACATTGGGGGCCAAACTGTGCCTTAAAGATAATGCACCCTTAAAGACAACTCTGGGTTTTTCAGGTAAAGTTGTGCTCAGGACAGGGTCATTATTTAAAATATGCCAGTGACGGCGTATTAGATTTTTAATGACCATGTGCTGACTGGAAAATGTAGTAATAAAGGGTGCAACAGGTATATTGGAAACAGTATTGGAGTTATCTGCCTCCCGTGGTTTCAAGAGTAAGGCTCGATCTTTTTGCTGCACCTCCAAGAGTGTTTTTTGGAGGAATTGGTTATCATATCCCTTCTCAAGAAATCTCTTGGTCAGGACCTCTGACTGAGAGAGGAAATCTTGATGATTAGAGCAATTTCTCTTGATCCGGAGGTACTGTCCCTTTGGTACAGCCTTTAACCAGGGGTCATGGTGGCAACTATCGACGGGAATGTATGAGTTTCTGTCCGTCGATTTAAAGTAGGTGGAAGTAATGAAACTATTATCCTTCACAGTTATGGTTATGTCAAGAAAATTAATAGTGGATTGACTACACTCATAATTAAGCTGAATGCCTCTCGAGTTAGAATTCAACATCTCCATAAAGGCTATTAGGTCACGGTGATGGCCATCCCAGAGGAGGAGGACATCATCTATGTACCTAGCCCACAACCTCAACTGAGGCCTGTGGTGGGCATAGATGACGTCCTCCTCCCACTGTGCCATAAAAAGGTTGGCGAGAGAGGGGGCATATTTTGCCCCCATAGCCACACCTGTTGTCTGGCGATAAAACCTCCCATCAAACCAAAAGTAGTTGTGGTGGGTAGCAAATTCCAAAAGTCTCATGATGAGTGAAATCTGTTGGTCTGGTATCGTGGAATCCCTGTCAAGAAACATTCCCACCGCATTTAAACCCAAATGGTGTGGTATAACAGTATATAGTGAGGACATATCTGCTGTCACCATCCATAGGTTGGCGGTGGGAGTTAGTCCAGACAGTAAATTAAGGACAGGTGTCGTGTCCTTAATATATGATGGAGTCTTCTGGACCAGGGGTTGCAGATAAGAGTCAATATACTTCCCCACCCGGGACGTCACAGAGTCTATGCCACTGACAATGGGGCGACCCGGGGGGGAATTTAGACTCTTATGCAATTTGGGGAGGCAGTAAATCACCGGAGTCCGAGGACATCTCGGGATAAGATAAGCCTTCTCCTTTTTGTTAAGTATCCCTTGTTGGTAACCATCCTCTACAATGTTCTCCAACACCCTTTTGTACTTGATCTTAGGGTCAGAGGGCAGTGTGACATAAGTCTGGCCATCACTTAATAATCTATGCATTTCTGCCATATAGTCGTCCCTATCAAGGACCGCTATCCCACCACCCTTGTCGGCGGGCCTGATCACCAGATTTTTGTTATTACATAGGGAATCTAATCCGGTCTGTAAATGAATAGGTAGGGAGGTTTTATGTACTTGGATGCGATCCAAGTCTCTAAGCACCACATCTCTAAATACCTTCAAAGACGGTGCTAGGGATCCTGGTGGGTTGAACACAGATGCATTTGATAACCCAGAATGTTGATATTGCCGGGGTACATTAGTTTGTTGACTGATTGGATTGCTCATCATGTATCGTTTTACACTCATTTTTCTCACAAACTTGTGTACATCCATGTAAGTTTGGAATTTGTTAAGGCGTTGTGGGGGTGCAAACTTAAGACCTTTATCCAAAATTTGGATCTCAGCACTATTTAAGGCGACCTTGCTGAGATTAAAAATACCAGCGCCCTCTACGTTTTGGATTTTTTTAGATTTGACGCGCCTGCCTCCCCGACATCCTCTTGTGGTTCGGCAGGGCGCTTGACGCCTTGGTTGGCCCTGGGAAAACCCCAACCAGGATAACTTTGACCGGCTAAGGCCTCCGAACTGGGGTTCTCCAAGGCCACATCTCTTACTGCGTGAGTGCTGTTGTGTGGTTGAGATGTTTCCACATCAGCAGGGACCTCGCTGTCCCTGAGAGGATAAAATCGGTTATTCACCGGTACATTGTACTGATGGCCCTCTTGTCTAGGAGGAGGAGGAGGATCTCTTCTGAAGCTCTGGGGCTCCCTTACAGGCCCTGGACGATTATAACCTGGATCGTACCAGTAAGGTTGAGATCTAGGGGGACTGTAATATTGTCGCCAGTGTGGAGATCTATAGTGATCTGGTTCTGGACCCGAGGGATTAGAATAATAATAACCTTGATCTACATAGTTGTCTGGTGCTCTCCTCCATTGGGGAGTATGGGGATAATTGGAATAACCATATCCACCGTGTTGATTGCGGTCTCTGCCGCGTTGCCAGTCACCTTGTTGGCCCTGTCCAGAAAAGTTGTTATTAGATTTGGATTGATTCCCATTAGGTTTGTTGTTGGCCACATTAGGGCCCCTATGGGGTGACTTATAAGAAAGACTTCGACCGTTAGGTCGAGGTCCCTTTTTGTTTGTTTTGGGGCCATTATTGGTTTGAGGTGGTCCATTAAAAGCAACTCTTGGAGGATTGGTGGAGACTTCCATTGCATCCTCGGGTGGTTCTTGATCACCCAACAATTTCTTTTGCCACTCAAAGACCACACTTGACTGGTAATCTTGTAAGTCACGATTGAACTTTTTGCGTTTTTTAATTTTTTGCTCTCTCTCCTCCTTTTCGAGATGCTTCAATAGATCCGCTGAGGCAGCCTTGTAGGCCTCACTGGTCATGTGGGGGACTAGTTTTTCTTTTACCGTCTTAATTTCTCCATCCAGCCTAGTTAATTTGGCATTTTTCCGGGATATGAGGAATCTCAAAAAACTGACCCCTGCCTCATTAAAATATCTGTACCATTCCTCCAGCTCACCCTCATCAGATTGGGGACATACCTCCCATCTTAAGCTCCTGGGGACCATAGTTCTCTTGACATAGGTTTCAAGGAAAGCTATGTCCCACTGGGTGTGTATTTCAGATACCATTACATTTTTAAGCCTCATAAACAGACCACTCATGTCGGTATCATCAGAGGTGAATGATTCGAATACCCCATCGGTGTTGACCACCTTAGAGGCCCTATAGTCAAATATATCCATGAATAAGCGGCAATTGAAGGTCAAAAAGAATAGAATATAGGAAAAAAACAACTGCGCTAATTCAAAACAGGAGCAGCAACTTCAAGTGCGACCAACACCCCAAAAGTAAAAATATAAAAAACAAGCTGCGCTAGAAATTGAAACAGTCCATATGAATGTCCATAGGTGTAAATATAAAGTGATGACACTTGTGCAGGTACCGCTTACCGAATTCCAAACAATTAAGAGCCAAATAGGTGAAGGCAGATGTCTTCAAATAGTGAGGCGCGGTAAACTTCAAAGGACTCCAATATGGTTCTCCTCAGTGAAACATTAATGAAAAAAAGAAGAAAAACAACACCATAGTGTAAACCGATAACGAGTAAGGAGTAGATGCTCCAAATAGGTTATGACCTGTGCAGGTACCGCTTACCAGAAATGACTGATTTTGTAGCCAAAATGTAGTATGATGACTCCACCAGGTCTCAAAGGATGAACAGCAAGCCTGCACTCTTGTGATGCAAATCTCCAGAAATGGGTATTATGTAAAAAGGAAAAAAAGGGCAAACGCCATAGCGTAAAACCAAAAACAATAGGTAATGACACCCGAAATTTGTGAAACTGGAATACCAGTACTGAATGTGGTAATTGAATAGTGAATGAGTGACAACCACCACCAAACTGAGTATATACCCCTTACCAAAATAAAGCAAGAGGAAAATCAGATAGACTCCCCAGTGTGATTGTCCGCTTACCAGATGGGCTAGTATATAAACATGTAGAGATAGGGGGTCCCGATCATGCAACCAAGAGGGCACCAGTAAGGATGGGTACTCTTACGGACTCCAGGTGGTATATGAGCGGGGGTTCAGAGTAACATCAGGCTAACTCCAATAGGACTCCTCCAACAAAGGCTCAGGAAGTAGTGCAGGTTAACCGAGGAATAAGGAGGGGAGAGCCATAGCATAAAATCCAATGGTAATTTATTCAAAACATAAAGGTTAAACTTACAACATCAGATGACAATACGTGGGTAGAAGGGAGGTAACAGCCGCCGGCCGGACGGCTCCGCTCGCCCGTTCTTCGTAGACGAATGTGTAGGTGTGACGTCAGCACGCCGTGACCTGACTAGTTTAATCAAAGATGATATTCTCAAAGGTGCGGGCGGCGTGCTGACGCCACCTATAAATAACAAAAAATTCAATTGAACCGATGACCGGAAGTTGGAACATTGGATTTACAGTTAAAAAGTTTAAAACAATGAAATATATAGTTTGGTAGTGAAAGGGTTAAAAGCTGAAAGGAAAAAAATTGGTTTGGCAGGTAAAGGGTTAAAAATGGAAAAATAATTGTTTTGTAAGAATGATGAAATAAATGGGAAGATTTGATCTCAGGGAGGATTTATAAGGCTCCATTCACCGTCTTATCATAGGAATACAGATCTTTATTTCAGCCATGGGACTGTAAGGGTTAAATGTCAGTGAAAATAACTGTCACTTCCAGAAAAACCTGTTATTACAGGAGCCGTATCCCTATTAGATCCGTATACTGAGCCTACAGCCTGAATTCACACAGCTCACAAACAAGGACGAGGCTCCTTTAAGAAAAATCGTCAGTTATTTTTTTTGCTGAGTCATCATGAGATTTAAAAAAAGTCACATGACCAGTGGGAGGAGCTAGAGCCTATATAAGGAGCCGCAGCAGCGGCTGATCAGTGAGACAAGTGTTGACGCTGACCAGTGAAGACCTGTCTTTATCTCTGCTGAGATATTTCTTGCGATTTCATTGGATTTGATTTCATTTGAATTCAATTTCATTGCGATTTCATTGTTGTACGTTTAAAGCGTGTTTCATTATTCTTAATAATGAACCAATTTAAATGTAAACAGCTTTTTTCTCTGAAAAACACCAAAGAGAAACCCCCCATAGGAAGAGCAGCTATGGAAGAAGGTATCAGTGACCATCCTGCAGATACCCCAACCAAGAAGCCCCCCAAAATGAAGAGGGCTCGGGCTTTTGTGCGCGGCTGCGCCAGAGCCGTTCTTAGATGTATTGGTTCCGGCCATAAAGCCAATGGACCGCCCCGAAATACCGACACTGGGATTGGTAAGTGTTGTGGATATTAATAGATACAAAATAACCGACACCCTTTCATTGGATCCTTCCACCCCATTGATGACAGGTCACCCCTCCCCCATATGTACACATGTATAGGGATTTCCATTGATGACAGGTCACCCCTCCCCCCATATGTACACATGTATAGGGATTGTGAGGGATATAGGGATCGATAGATAGGATTATAGGGATCAAGAGAAACAAACTGTAAATCTTGAAGCTGTATACAGGGGGCTAAGTCTCCCCTCCCCCAACTCTCTCTTCTCACCTGTTCGCTGCCAACCGATTTTTTTTTTTTTTTAAACTGCCAGTGTGAAGGAGAGCGGCATGGTACCCGGGATCTGCTAATCTCAGTGCAATGCTTTACAGGATCCTAAAACAAAAAAAAAGTAAATGTACGATTTCTTACCTGCTAAAAAATTGCCATTTATTATTCTTAGCTAAAAGGTGAAATAATCCTTTATGGTCGGCTCAGATGAAGTGTTAGCTCTCCATTTATTTTCAATGTACACAAAATCAGACACAATGGAAGAGTTTTATTTTATTTTTTAAATAATTGTGCTGAGGTTTATACAGTATCTCACAACAGTAAGTACATCCCTCACATTTTTGTAAATATTTTATTCTATCTTTTCATGTGACAACACTGAAGAAATGACACTTTGCTACGATGTAAAGTAGTGAGTGTACAGCTTGTATAACAGTGTAAATTTGCTGTCCCCTCAAAATAACTCAACACACATTAATGTCTAAACCACTGGCAATAAAAGTGAGTACACCCCTAAGTGAAAATGTCCAAATTGGACCCAATTAGCCATTTTCCCTCCCCCGGTATCATGTGACTCGTTAGTGATACTCAGGTGTGAATGGGGAGCAGGTGTGTTAAATTTGGTGTTATCGCTCTCACTCACTCATACTGGTCACTGGAAGTTCAACATGGCACCTCATGGCAAAGAACTCTCTGAGGATCTGAAAAAAGAATTGTTGCTCTACATAAAGATGGCCTAGGCCAGGGGTAATGAATTAACATTCAAGGAGGTCCGGCCTCTAAGATTTTCTTTGGGCCGAGGTCAGAATCTCAAGTCTGTGCTAGGACTCAGAAAGATGGGGAAAACAAAACGTGTCCATCACCATGACCCTTAGCATTAATTATGCCCATCAGTGTAACCCTTAGCATTAAATTTGCCCATCAGCGTGACCCTTAACATAAAATAGGGGCCCGCTGATGGGCACATTTTATGTTAGGGGGCACTCTGTTGGGCAAACTCCACCCCCGCTGAGCCCCATGTGTAATATGCTCCACCCTCTTTCAGACTCCCCATCACCCCCCACATACAAGTTAAAAGTTAAAATTGAACTAAAGACAATGTTGTTTTTCCCCATTTAGAATAGAGTAAGGGAGGGATAGAACCTTTGTCAGGTTTTCTTTGCCATCTGTGTCCCCATTGGGGAGATTTCCCTTCACTTCCTGTCCCATAGACAAAAACAAAAGTTAAAGAAATCCCCCAAGTGACATAATCCCAGGGTGTCACCAGAACTAGTGTCCCCATTGGAAGATTTCCCTCT
Organism: Pelophylax lessonae; assembly: GCF_965119305.1. Taxonomy (NCBI): domain Eukaryota; kingdom Metazoa; phylum Chordata; class Amphibia; order Anura; family Ranidae; genus Pelophylax; species Pelophylax lessonae. Next base: position 111,713,978 of record NC_138778.1, read on the forward strand.
AATTCTGCTTCTGGTGACAACCCAAATATTGGAATTTTCTTTCACTTTTGGTGATAATGGTAAACATGAAACACAAAGAGGGTGAATATCCCTAAAGTGGGTGCACACAGCGATAAAAACCTAACAGGTGTTCTAATCCCTCTCCACTCCATCCAAAACTAAAAACATTTTCCTTTATTTATATTTTAACATATGGGCAAGAAATGGAAAAAAAAAAAAAAAAGATTTGGCAGTGAAATGGTTAATAAATGAAAGGGGGGAACATTGGATTTACAGTTAAAGTTTTTAAAAAAAATTAAATATATAGTTAGTAGTGAAAGGGTTAAAACCTGAAAGGGGGGATAGTTTGGCAGTTAAAGGGTTAAAAAGTGGAAAAATAATTGTTTTGTAAGAATGATGAAATAAATGGGAAGATTTGATCTCTGGGAGGATTTATAAGACTCCATTCACCGTCTTATCATAGGAATACAGATCTTTATTTCAGCCATGGGACTGTAAGGGTTAAATGTCAGTGAAAATAACTGTCACTTCCAGAAAAACCTGTTATTACAGGAGCCGTATCCCTATTAGATCCGTATACTGAGCCTACAGCCTGAATTCACACAGCTCACAAACAAGGACGAGGCTCCTTTAAGAAAAATCGTCAGTTATTTTTCTTTGCTGAGTCATCGTGAGATTTTAAAAAAAAGTCACATGACCAGTGGGAGGAGCCATAGCCTATATAAGGAGCTGCAGGAGCGGGAAATCACTGAGACAAGTGTTGACGCTGACCAGTGAAGACCTGTCTTTATCTCTGCTGAGATATTTCTTGCGATTTCATTGGATTTGATTTCATTTGAATTCAATTTCATTGCGATTTCATTGTTGTACGTTTAAAGCGTGTTTCATTATTCTTAATAATGAACCAATTTAAATGTAAACAGCTTTTTTCTCTGAAAAACACCAAAGAGAAATCCCCCATAGGAAGAGCAGCTATGGAAGAAGGTATCAGAGACCATCCTGCAGATACCCCAACCAAGAAGCCCCCCAAAATGAAGAGGGCTCGGGCTTTTGTGCGCCGCTGTGCCAGAGCCGTTCTCAGATGTATTGGTTCCGGCCGTAAAGCCAATGGACCTCCCCGAAATACAGACACCGGGATTGGTAAGTGTTGTGGATATTAATAGATACAAAATAACCGACACCCTTTCATTGGATCCTTCCACCCCATTGATGACAGGTCACCCCCCCCCCATATGTACACATGTATAGGGATTGCCATTGATGACAGGTCACCCCTCCCCCCATATGTACACATGTATAGGGATTGTGAGGGATATAGGGATCGATAGATAGGATTATAGGGATCAAGAGAAACAAACTGTAAATCTTGAAGCTGTATACAGGGGGCTAAGTCTCCCCTCCCCCAACTCTCTCTTCTCACCTGTTAGCTGCCAACCGATTTTTTTTTTTTTAAACTGCCAGTGTGAAGGAGAGCGGCATGGTACCCGGGATCTGCTAATCTCAGTGCAATGCTTTAAAGGATCCTAAAACAAAAAAAAAGTAAATGTACGATTTCTTACCTGCTAAAAAATTGCCATTTATTATTCTTAGCTAAAAGGTGAAATAATCCTTTATGGTCGGCTCAGATGAAGTGTTAGCTCTCCATTTATTTTCAATGTACACAAAATAAGACACAATGGAAGAGTTTTATTTTTATTTTTTAAATAATTGTGCTGAGGTTTATACAGTATCTCATAAAAGTAAGTACACCCCTCACATTTTTGTAAATATTTTATTCTATCTTTCATGTGACAACACTGAAGAAATGACACTTTGCTACAATGTAAAGTAGTGAGTGTACAGCTTGTATGACAGTGTAAATTTGCTGTCCCCTCAAAATAACTCAACACACATTAATGTCTAAACCGCTGGCAACAAAAGTGAGTACACCCCTAAGTGAAAATGTCCAAATTGGGCCCAATTAGCCATTTTCCCTCCCCGGTGCCATGTGACTCGTTAGTGATACTCAGGTGTGAATGGGGAGCAGGTGTGTTAAATTTGGTGTTATCGCTCTCACTCACTCATACTGTTCACTGGAAGTTCAACATGGCACCTCATGGCAAAGAACTCTCTGAGGATCTGAAAAAAAAGAATTGTTGCTCTACATAAAGATGGCCTAGGCCAGGGGTAATGAATTAAAATTCAAGGAGGTCCGGCCTCTAAAATTTCCTTTGGGCCGAGGTCAGAATCTCAAGTCTGTGCTAGGACTCAGAAAGATGGGGAAAACAAAACGTGTCCATCAGCGTGACCCTTAACATAAAATGTGCCCATCACCATGACCCTTAGCATTAATTATGCCCATCAGTGTAACCCTTAGCATAAAATTTGCCCATCAGCGTGACCCTTAACATAAAATATGGGCACGCTGATGGGCACATTTTATGTTAGGGGGCACTCTGTTGGGCAAAACAAAACGTGTCCATCAGCGTTGCTCTTAACATAAAATGTGCCCATCAACATGTCCCTTATCATAAAATATGCCCATCAGTCTGCACTTTATAAAATAAGCAACCCCCTTAAAAATGTGACCTACATACCTTTGGGGGCAGAAAATACGAGAGCCAGGAGCCGTAAACAGCAGGGGGGCAGGCGTGCACTTGACATCACGCCCCAACTCACGGCCTGACTGGGAGTGAGCCGGGAGCGGTAGAAAGAAGGAGTGGGGTGGGGCGCATACACGGGACGTCACTGGTTGCTTGGACACGTGAGGTCCCAGCAAACCAAGGACTGCTTATAGAGGCGGCCTGACAGTCTGGGTGGAAGCATCGTGCAGTCCGTTCTTTGACCGGGGGCTACCATTTACTGACAGCTGGCCTAGGCTATAAGAAGATTGGCCAAGACCCTGAAACTGAGCTGCAACACAGTGGCCAAGACCATACAGTAGCTTAGCAGGTTCCACTCAGAACAGGCCTCGCTTTGGTCGACCAAAGAAGTTGAATGCACATGCTCAGTGTCATATCCAGAGGTTGTCTTTGGGAAATAGATGTATACGTGCGGCCAGCATTCCTACAAAAGTTGAAGAGGTGGGGGGTCAGGCTGTCAGTGCTCAGACCATACACCACACACTGCATCAAATTGGTCTGCATGGCTGTCATCCCAGAAGGAAGCCTCTTCTAAAGATGATGCAGAAGAAAGCCCACAAACAGTTTGCTGAGGACAATCAGACTAAGGACATGGATTACTGGAACCATGTCCTGTGGCCTGATGAGATGAGACCAAGATAAACTTATTTGGTTCAGATAGTGTCAAGAGTGTGTGGCGCCGGCGGCAACAAGGTGAGGAGTACAAAGACATGTGTGTCTTGCCTACAGTCAAGCATGGTGGTGGGAGTGTCATGGTCTGGGGCTGCATGAGTGCTGCCGACACTGGGGAGCTACAGTTCATTGAGGGAACCATGAATGCCAACATGTACATACTGAAGCAGAGTATGATCCCCTCCCTTCAGAGACTGGGTCGCAGGGCAATATTCCAACATAACGACCCCAAACACACCTCCAAGACGACCACTGCCTTGCTAAATAAGCTGAGGGTAAAGGTGATGGACTGGCCAAGCCTTTCTCCCAACCTAAACCCTCTTGAGCATCTGTGGGGCATCCTCAAACGGAAGGTGGAGGAGTGCAAGGTCTCTAACATCCAAGAGAATGCATATGCAAGTCGCGCACACATATGTAAACGGTATTCAAACCCCACATGTGAGGTATCGCTGTGAACAATTGATCGAGAACAATAAAAGAAAGTAACCCGGAACACGCCATGCGCTACTTTGCCATGTTTATCGCACATAGGGTGGTCCATTGAAATGAATAGACTGCTCTATGTTGGGTAAAAAAAATAAAACGCTTGAAAAAATGGGTGTTTCCCATCCAGGTGTATGTAAGAGGTGTGACTGAGCGGGGCCTTCATCACTTCACAAACTATGGAATGCTTTGAAGGCAGAAATTAGCAATTAGTACATTGGAAAAATGAAAATACATAAATAAATGTCCAACAGTGAAAGGGTTAAAATGACTATCTGAGCGCTCTCCCCTCCCCCTCTCTGAAAGTAACAGTTGCTTGTGTCTGCAGACACTCCACCCCCACTAAGCCCCATGTTTAATATGCTCCACCCTCTTTCAGACTCCCCATCACCCCCCACATACAAGTTAAAAGTTAAAATTGAACTAAAGACAATGTTGTTTTTCCCCATTTAGAATAGAGTAAGGGAGGGATAGAACCTCTGTCAGGTTTTCTTTGCCATCTGTGTCCCCATTGGGGAGATTTCCCTTCACTTCCTGTCCCATAGACAAAAACAAAAGTTAAAGAAATCCCCCCAAGTGACATAATCCCAGGGTGTCACCAGAACTAATGTCCCCATTGGAAGATTTCCCCTCTAATTCTGCTTCTGGTGACAACCCAAATATTGGAATTTTCTTAACTTTTGGTGATAATGGTAAACATGAAACACAAAGAGGGTGAATATCCCTAAAGTGGGCGCACACAGCAATAAAAACCTAACAGGTGTTCTAATCCCTCTCCACTCATCCACTCCACCCATCCAAAACTAAAACTAAAAACATTTTCCTTTATTTACATTTTAACATATGGGCAAGAAATGAAGAAAAAAAAAAAAGTTTTGGCAGTGAAAGGGTTAAAGTGTGTGTGGAGGGGGTTACTTGGTTTGGCAGTGAAAGGATTAATAAATGAAAGGGGGAACATTGGATTTACAGTTAAAAAGTTTAAAACAATGAAATATATAGTTTGGTAGTGAAAGGGTTAAAAGCTGAAAGGAAAAAAATTGGTTTGGCAGGTAAAGGGTTAAAAATGGAAAAATAATTGTTTTGTAAGAATGATGAAATAAATGGGAAGATTTGATCTCTGGGAGGATTTATAAGGCTCCATTCACCGTCTTATCATAGGAATACAGATCTTTATTTCAGCCATGGGACTGTAAGGGTTAAATGTCAGTGAAAATAACTGTCACTTCCAGAAAAACCTGTTATTACAGGAGCCGTATCCCTATTAGATCCGTATACTGAGCCTACAGCCTGAATTCACACAGCTCACAAACAAGGACGAGGCTCCTTTAAGAAAAATCGTCAGTTATTTTTTTTGCTGAGTCATCATGAGATTTAAAAAAAGTCACATGACCAGTGGGAGGAGCTAGAGCCTATATAAGGAGCCGCAGCAGCGGCTGATCAGTGAGACAAGTGTTGACGCTGACCAGTGAAGACCTGTCATCTCTGCTGAGATATTTCTTGCGATTTCATTGGATTTGATTTCATTTGAATTCAATTTCATTGCGATTTCATTGTTGTACGTTTAAAGCGTGTTTCATTATTCTTAATAATGAACCAATTTAAATGTAAACAGCTTTTTTCTCTGAAAAACACCAAAGAGAAACCCCCCATAGGAAGAGCAGCTATGGAAGAAGGTATCAGTGACCATCCTGCAGATACCCCAACCAAGAAGCCCCCCAAAATGAAGAGGGCTCGGGCTTTTGTGCGCGGCTGCGCCAGAGCCGTTCTTAGATGTATTGGTTCCGGCCATAAAGCCAATGGACCGCCCCGAAATACCGACACTGGGATTGGTAAGTGTTGTGGATATTAATAGATACAAAATAACCAACACCCTTTCATTGGATCCTTCCACCCCATTGATGACAGGTCACCCCTCCCCCATATGTACACATGTATAGGGATTGCCATTGATGACAGGTCACCCCTCCCCCCATATGTACACATGTATAGGGATTGTGAGGGATATAGGGATCGATAGATAGGATTATAGGGATCAAGAGAAACAAACTGTAAATCTTGAAGCTGTATACAGGGGGCTAAGTCTCCCCTCCCCCAACTCTCTCTTCTCACCTGTTCGCTGCCAACCGATTTTTTTTTTTTTTTAAACTGCCAGTGTGAAGGAGAGCGGCATGGTACCCGGGATCTGCTAATCTCAGTGCAATGCTTTACAGGATACTAAAACAAAAAAAAAGTAAATGTACGATTTCTTACCTGCTAAAAAATTGCCATTTATTATTCTTAGCTAAAAGGTGAAATAATCCTTTATGGTCGGCTCAGATGAAGTGTTAGCTCTCCATTTATTTTCAATGTACACAAAATCAGACACAATGGAAGAGTTTTATTTTATTTTTTAAATAATTGTGCTGAGGTTTATACAGTATCTCACAACAGTAAGTACATCCCTCACATTTTTGTAAATATTTTATTCTATCTTTTCATGTGACAACACTGAAGAAATGACACTTTGCTACGATGTAAAGTAGTGAGTGTACAGCTTGTATAACAGTGTAAATTTGCTGTCCCCTCAAAATAACTCAACACACATTAATGTCTAAACCACTGGCAATAAAAGTGAGTACACCCCTAAGTGAAAATGTCCAAATTGGACCCAATTAGCCATTTTCCCTCCCCCGGTATCATGTGACTCGTTAGTGATACTCAGGTGTGAATGGGGAGCAGGTGTGTTAAATTTGGTGTTATCGCTCTCACTCACTCATACTGGTCACTGGAAGTTCAACATGGCACCTCATGGCAAAGAACTCTCTGAGGATCTGAAAAAAGAATTGTTGCTCTACATAAAGATGGCCTAGGCCAGGGGTAATGAATTAACATTCAAGGAGGTCCGGCCTCTAAAATTTTCTTTGGGCCGAGGTCAGAATCTCAAGTCTGTGCTAGGACTCAGAGAGATGGGGAAAACAAAACGTGTCCATCACCATGACCCTTAGCATTAATTATGCCCATCAGTGTAACCCTTAGCATTAAATTTGCCCATTAGCGTGACCCTTAACATAAAATAGGGGCCCGCTGATGGGCACATTTTATGTTAGGGGGCACTCTGTTGGGCAAACTCCACCCCCGCTGAGCCCCATGTGTAATATGCTCCACCCTCTTTCAGACTCCCCATCACCCCCCACATACAAGTTAAAAGTTAAAATTGAACTAAAGACAATGTTGTTTTTCCCCATTTAGAATAGAGTAAGGGAGGGATAGAACCTTTGTCAGGTTTTCTTTGCCATCTGTGTCCCCATTGGGGAGATTTCCCTTCACTTCCTGTCCCATAGACAAAAACAAAAGTTAAAGAAATCCCCCAAGTGACATAATCCCAGGGTGTCACCAGAACTAGTGTCCCCATTGGAAGATTTCCCTCTAATTCTGCTTCTGGTGACAACCCAAATATTGGAATTTTCTTTCACTTTTGGTGATAATGGTAAACATGAAACACAAAGAGGGTGAATATCCCTAAAGTGGGTGCACACAGCGATAAAAACCTAACAGGTGTTCTAATCCCTCTCCACTCCATCCAAAACTAAAAACATTTTCCTTTATTTATATTTTAACATATGGGCAAGAAATGGAAAAAAAAAAAAAAAAGATTTGGCAGTGAAATGGTTAATAAATGAAAGGGGAAACATTGGATTTACAGTTACATTTTTAAAAAAAATTAAATATATAGTTTAGTAGTGAAAGGGTTGAAACCTGAAAGGGGGGGATAGTTTGGCAGTTAAAGGGTTAAAAAGTGGAAAAATAATTGTTTTGTAAGAATGATGAAATAAATGGGAAGATTTGATCTCTGGGAGGATTTATAAGACTCCATTCACCGTCTTATCATAGGAATACAGATCTTTATTTCAGCCATGGGACTGTAAGGGTTAAATGTCAGTGAAAATAACTGTCACTTCCAGAAAAACCTGTTATTACAGGAGCCGTATCCCTATTACATCCGTATACTGAGCCTACAGCCTGAATTCACACAGCTCACAAACAAGGGCGAGGCTCCTTTAAGAAAAATCGACAGTTATTTTTTTTTTGCTGAGTCATCGTGAGTTTTAAAAAACAAAGTCACATGACCAGTGGGAGGAGCCATAGCCTATATAAGGAGCCGCAGGAGCGGGAAATCAGTGAGACAAGTGTTGACGCTGACCAGTGAAGACCTGTCTTTATCTCTGCTGAGATATTTCTTGCGATTTCATTGGATTTGATTTCATTTGAATTCAATTTCATTGCGATTTCATTGTTGTACGTTTAAAACGTGTTTCATTATTCTTAATAATGAACCAATTTAAATGTAAACAGCTTTTTTCTCTGAAAAACACCAAAGAGAAACCCCCCATAGGAAGAGCAGCTATGGAAGAAGGTATCAGTGACCATCCTGCAGATACCCCAACCAAGAAGCCCCCCAAAATGAAGAGGGCTCGGGCTTTTGTGCGCCGCTGCGCCAGAGCCGTTCTCAGATGTATTGGTTCCGGCCGTAAAGCCAATGGACCGCCCCGAAATACCGACACCGGGATTGGTAAGTGTTGTGGATATTAATAGATACAAAATAACCGACACCCTTTCATTGGATCCTTCCACCCCATTGATGACAGGTCACCCCTCCCCCATATGTACACATGTATAGGGATTTCCATTGATGACAGGTCAACCCTCCCCCCATATGTACACATGTATAGGGATTGCCATTGATGACAGGTCACCCCTCCCCCCATATGTACACATGTATAGGGATTGTGAGGGATATAGGGATCGATAGATAGGATTATAGGGATCAAGAGAAACAAACTGTAAATCTTGAAGCTGTATACAGGGGGCTAAGTCTCCCCTCCCCCAACTCTCTCTTCTCACCTGTTCGCTGCCAACCGTTTTTTTTTTTTTTTTTAAACTGCCAGTGTGAAGGAGAGCGGCATGGTACCCGGGATCTGCTAATCTCAGTGCAATGCTTTAAAGGATTCTAAAACAAAAAAAAAGTAAATGTACGATTTCTTACCTGCTAAAAAATTGCCATTTATTATTCTTAGCTAAAAGGTGAAATAATCCTTTATGGTCGGCTCAGATGAAGTGTTAGCTCTCCATTTATTTTCAATGTACACAAAATCAGACACAATGGAAGACTTTTATTTTTATTTTTTAAATAATTGTGCTGAGGTTTATACAGTATCTCACAAAAGTAAGTACACCCCTCACATTTTTGTAAATATTTCATTCTATCTTTTCATGTGACAACACTGAAGAAATGCTACGATTTGCTACGATGTAAAGTAGTGAGTGTACAGCTTGTATAACAGTGTAAATTTGCTGTCCCCTCAAAATAACTCAACACACATTAATGTCTAAACAGCTGGCAACAAAAGTGATACACCATTAAGTGAAAATGTCCAAATTGGGCCCAATTAGCCATTTTCCCTCCCCGGTGCCATGTGACTCGTTAGTGATACTCAGGTGTGAATGGGGAGCAGGTGTGTTAAATTTGGTGTTATCGCTGTCACTCACTCATACTGTTCACTGGAAGTTCAACATGGCACCTCATGGCAAAGAACTCTCTGAGGATCTGAAAAAAAGAATTGTTGCTCTACATAAAGATGGCCTAGGCCAGGGGTAATGAATTAACATTCAAGGAGGTCCGGACGCTAAAATTTGCTTTGGGCCGAGGTCCGAATCTCAAGTCTGTGCTATGACTCAGAGAGATGGGCAAAACAAAACGCGTCCATCAGTGTTGCTCTTAACATAAAATAAGGGGCATGCTGATTTGCACATTTTATGTTAGGGGGCACTCTGATGATGGGCAAAACATAATGTGTCCATCAGCAATGCTCTTAACATAAAATATGCCCATTCGAGTGCCCTTTAGCATAAATTGTGTCCATCAGCATGACCCTTAACATAACATTTTTTTGTTTGTTTAGCAAAAAAATAAAACCCCAGTAAGGATTAAATACCACCAAAAGAAAGCTCTATTTTTATGAAAAGAAATGATAAAAATATCATATGGGTACAGTGTAGCATGACCGCGCAATTGTCATTCAAAAAGTGACAGAGTTGAAAGCTGAAAATTGGCCTGGGCAGGAAGGGGGTTTAGGTGCCCAGTAAGTAAGGGGTTAATGAAAGCTGCATAACATGAAATTGGCATTAAAGCTTATATGAGATCTACTTTAACCACTTGCCACCTGCAATACGTAGATATCCGTTGGAATCTGCAAGTGGTTTCCTGGGATTATAGCTGAAAATATCCCCCATAACCCCAGTACCCAGCTTTCTCATGAAACCGCTCCAAGCGGCTCATGAAACACTCGCCGGTGTTTCCCGGGCTTACCGTTTCCGCCAGTTCACCTGAGAAAGGATCTGACGGTGCGGCCAGCTGCTCCCATAACCCATCAAAGAGTTAGTACTCTTTCATCCACTCTATGACCTTGGAGGACCAGAGCGACGTCATGACGTGACTTCCAGTCCAGGCTGGAAGTAAAAATTATTATTTTTTTGAAAGCATTTGCTTTTAACCCCCTCCTTCCCAAACCTATTCTGAAACTTCGCTCCTACATGTAAAAATCTATTTTTTTTTTTTTTTTTGCTAGAAAATTACTTAGAACCCCAAAAAATTATATATTTTTTTTTTAGCAGAGACCCTATAGAATAAAATGGTGTGTGTTGCAATTTTTTTATGTCACACGGTATTTGCTCAGCGTTTTTTTTAAACACAATTTTTTTAGGAAAAAAACACTTTCAAGTATAAAAAAACAATAAACCAGTAAACTTAGCCCAATCTTTTTGTATACTGTGAAAGATACTGTGAAAGATAATGTTAAGCAGAGTAAAAAGATACCTAACATGTCAGGCTTTAAAATTGCGTCTGCCCGTGGAATGGCAGCAAACTACATTGCTTTAAACTCTCCATAGGCAACGCTTTAATTCCTTTACTGGTTACCAGTTTAGAGTTGCACAGGAGGTCTGGTGATAGAATTATCGCATCGCTTTGACGTTCAACAATACTCCACATGTGCGGTGCGATCAACGTTTACATATGTGTGCGGGAGTAACGTATCCATTTCCATTTGCACGTAAGCACAGTGGGACGGGGCGCTTTATTTATTTTTTTATTATTTATTTTACAAAAAAAAACAATTTTTTACCCTTTTCTTTATTTTATATTTTGGTAATAACTTTATTGTATCCCAAGGGATGAACAGCATCTCTCGTGACAGCATGGGCCGTGACAAGTCCTCTTTATGGAGAGATTTGGGGTCTATTAGACCCCAAATCTCTCCTCTGGTCCCCCATGCAGCAGATCAGACTGAGATCGGTCCGATCGGCTGCTTTTCTGGTCACTGATGGACAGGTGAACAAAGGGGTCGAAGCCGGGAAATGATGAATACTCGTCGCTCCCGGTTTGCAGAGTTAAAGAGAGAGGAGAACGATGGCAGTTCCTCTCTCTCTGTACAGGGCAACCATCGCCCCCGGCCGCACCGCTCCCGGCCTCCACGATGGGACTGGAGTGGTGGGGGCGGGGGCGGGGGAGGGACCGCCTTCCGGAACTCGCAGAAGTGATCCAGTGGCTAATTGGCCCCTCAGATGACTTCTGCTTTGTACAGAATTCGCTGGCTGCAAACAATGATACGGAGATGATGCATGTAGGTGCCCCCACCATCCCGGTATTACCACTGACACCCAAGGACGTACGGGGCGTACATTTGGGGGAAGTGGTTAAAGGTAAAGAAGAGATTTGGGGTCTTTTTGACCCTACATCCCTCCAAAAAGAGGACCGGTCATCCTTATCCTTATATTCTATTACAAGGGGCGTCTACATTCCTTGTAATAGGAATAAAAGTGACAGAATTGAAAGGGACCGTGTAAAATAAAGAATAAAATAAATAGGAAAAAAAAAAAAACGTTTAATGCCCCGATCCCTCAGTGCTCGCATGCAGAAGAGAACGCATATTCAAGTCGCGCACATATATGTAAACGGTATTCAAACCCCACATGTGAGGAATCGCTGCGAACAATAAAAAATCGTGACCCGCAACACACCATGCGCTACATTGCCATGTTTGTCGCACATAGGGCGGCCCAATGAAACGAATAGACTGCTCTATGCTTGTTGGGTAAAAAAAAGAAAACGCTTGAAAAAATGGGCGTTTCCCATCCAGATGTATGTCAGAGGTGTGAATGGGCAATCACTTCACAAACTATGGAATGCTTTGAGGGCAGAAATGAGCAATTAGCACATTGGAAAAAAAAACATGGAAAATAGAAAAATGTACATAAAAATGTCCAGCAGTGAAAGGGTTAAAATGACCCTCAAAATAACTATTTGAGCTCTCTCCCCTCCCCCTCTCTGAAAGTAGCAGTTGCTCGTGTCTGCAGACACTCCACCCCCGCTGAGCCCCATGTGTAATATGCTGCACCCTCTTTCAGACTCCCCATCACCCCCCCCCCCCCCCACATACAACTTAAATGTTAAAATAGAACTAAAGACATTTTTTTCCCCCATTTAGAATAGAGTAAGGGAGGTATAGAACCTCTGTCAGGATTTCTTTGCCATCTGTGTCCCCATTGGGGAGATTTCCCTTCACTTCCTGTCCCAAAGCCAAAAACAAAAGTTAGAAAAATCCCCCAAAGTGACATAATCCCAGGGTGTCACCAGAACTAGTGTCCCCATTGGAAGATTTCCCCTCTAATTCTGCTTCTGGTGACAACCCAAATATTGGAATTTTCTTTCACTTTTGGTGGTAATGGTAAACATGAAACACAAAGAGAGTGGATATCCCAAAAGGGGGCGCACACAGCGATAAAAACCCAACAGGTGTTCTAATCCCTCTCCACTCCATCCAAAACTAAAAATAAAAATGTTTTCCTTTATTTATATTTCAACATATGGGCAAGAAATGAAAAAAAAAAAAAAAAAGATTTGGCAGTGAAAGGGTTAAAGTGTGTGTGGAGGGGGTTATTTGGTTTGGCAGTGAAAGGGTTAATAAATGAAAGGGGGGGAACATTGGTTTTAATGTTAAATTGTTAAAAACAATGAAATATATAATTTGGTAGTGAAAGGGTTAAAAGCTGAAACTGTAAGGGTTAAATGTCAGTGAAAATAACTGTCACTTCCAGAAAAACATGTTATTACAGGAGCCGTATCCCTATTAGATCCGTACACTGAGCCTACAGGCTGAATTCACACAGCTCACAAACAAGGAGGAGGCTCCTTTAAGAAAAATCGTCAGTTATTTTTTTTTTGCTGAGTCATCGTGAGATTTAAAAAACAAAGTCACATGACCAGTGGGAGGAGCCATAGCCTATATAAGGAGCCGCAGGAGCGGGAAATCACTGAGACAAGTGTTGACGCTGACCAGTGAAGACCTGTCTCTATCTCTGCTGAGATATTTCTTGCGATTTCATTGGATTTGATTTCATTTGAATTCAATTTCATTGCGATTTCATTGTTGTACGTTTAAAACGTGTTTCATTATTCTTAATAATGAACCAATTTAAATGTAAACAGCTTTTTTCTCTGAAAAACACCAAAGAGAAACCCCCCATAGGAAGAGCAGCTATGGAAGGAGGTATCAGTGACCATCCTGCAGATACCCCAACCAAGAAGCCCCCCAAAATGAAGAGGGCTCGGGCTTTTGTGCGCCGCTGCGCCAGAGCCGTTCTCAGATGTATTGGTTCCGGCCGTAAAGCCAATGGACCTCCCCGAAATACAGACACCGGGATTGGTAAGTGTTGTGGATATTAATAGATACAAAATAACCGACACCCATTCATTGGATCCTTCCACCCCATTGATGACAGGTCACCCTCCCCCCCCATATGTACACATGTATAGGGATTGCCATTGATGACAGGTCACCCCTCCCCCATATTTACACATGTATAGGGATTTCCATTGATGACAGGTCACCCCCCCCCCCATATGTACACATGTATAGGGGTAGCCATGAACATTGCTGGCTTTTGTCTTGTAAACAGAAATCTGCAGATTTTTAAATCAAGAGAAACAAACTGTAAATCTTGGAGCTGTATACAGGGGGCTAAGTCTTCCCTCCCCCCAACTCTCTCTGTGCTGCCAACCGATTTTTTTTTTTTTTTAACTGCCAGTGTGAAGGAGAGCGGAATGGTACCCGGGATCTGCTAATCTCAGTGCAATGCTTTACAGGATCCTAAAAGAAAAAAAAGTAAATGTACGATTTCTTACCTGCTAAAAAATTGCCATTTATTATTCTTAGCTAAAAAATAATCCTTTATGGTCGGCTCAGATGAAGTGTTAGCTCTCCATTTATTTTCAATGTACACAAAATCAGACACAATGGAAGAATTTTATTTTTAAATAATTGTGCTGAGGTTTATATATGTCTGTGGGACTCTTGCATGTTCTGTTTTATGTAACCACCCCTTCAAACCCCTCCTACCATTAACCACTTTACATCTGCTTACATGGACACTACTGCGGCACTGTGTGGCTCGATAACGTCTGACGACGTAGTACTATGTCGGCAGACACTCCACCTTCTCGGCGGCGCGCGCGCCGCCGGACGCTCGCTCCCGCTGTATTCAGTCACAGCGGGAGTCAGGCCAGGGGAGGAGCAGCGGCGATCGCCGCTGCTCTTCCCCGATCGTCGGAGAATTGAGTCTGGAGATCCGCCCGCTTGTGTAAACACAAGCGGGCGGATCTCCTAAGTGACAGGCAGGGACAGATTGCAGGGTTCAGCATAGCTGAACCCTGGATCTGTCCTTGTGTCACTCAGTCACCTCCCCCAACACACGTTAGTAAGCACCAGGCATACATTAACCCCTCCCTCTCCAATAAAATTAACCCCTTCCCTGCCAGTGTCATTTTTATAGTAACAGTGCATATATATATAGCACTGATTACTGCAGTAATGTCACTGATACCCCCAAAAGTGTCAAAAATGTCAGTCAAGGGTCCGATCTGTCCGCCGCAATGTCGCAGTCTCGCAAAAAAAATCGCAGATCGCCGCCATTACTCGTTAAAAAAAAAAACACCAAAAATGACAGAAACCTTTCCCTTAGTAAACGCAATAACTTATGCGCAAACCAATCAAAATACGCTTATTGTGATTTTTTTTTTTTTTTACCAAACATAGGTAGCAGAAAACAAATTGGCCAAAAATGTAAAAAGATTAGATTTTTACATTTTTTTGGGGGGGAATTTCAAAAAAATGTGAAAAATATTGTTATTTTTTCAAAATGTATGCTCTTTTTTTGTTTATAGCGCAAAAAGTAAAAATTGCACAGGTGATCAAATACCACCAAAAGAAAGCTCTGTTTGTGGGAAAAAAAGGACATAAATTTCGTTTGGGTATGGTGTCGCACGACCACGCAATTGTCAGTTAAAGTCGCACAGCGCCGAATCGCAAAAAGTGGCCCAGACGTAAGACAGCAAAATCCTCCGGTGGTAAAGTGGTTAACATAGTTTGGCCACACCCACTGTTCACCACGGCATGCTACGTGAACCGCATTATTCTTCTACTTGGTGTGCCCAAAGGTACCCCAGGTCTCTTACAATCCTAGCACCACCCCTGGCACAATGAACGCCATGCTTACTCTTCACTGTGCCACACTAAGTACACCACTTTTTTAATTTTTTAATTAAGCAGCCAAGCCCAACTTATGATTTTGCACACAGGCCCACCGATTTCATAAAACGCCCCTCATATGACAGAATCAGTCCTGTGATTGGCTGGTCCCTCCTGCCCTCCCCCTACTGGGGTAAAGATTCTGTCAAAGGGGGGTTAAGCATAACTAATATATAGCAATTGAAGGAACAGCATGAATATCTATAAAACAATGATAAGAATATAGGAAACCATACATTACTATTCCTACTACATTAGTCACTTTTTTTCTCTCCCGGCCAATGCAAACCTATCAGCTGGTGCCAGGCTGGTGTATGACCCCCATAGCGAGTGACCCCTCTCCTGTCTGATCTCAGGGCTGAGAAATGACAAGCTTTCTGGGCAAAACTGACAGTTAAAGCATCTGATTAGCTGGTCTGATGATTCACAAGCCCCTACCACAATGCAAAGCCAAGCAAGTGACACCAATACCTCCTGTTGCAACTTCTTTTGTGACGCACCCACTCATTTAAACATGAAAGCGCATCATCACACCACTAAAAATACTTGTTACCAGCTTCCTGAGGCATTGAGATTTAGTGGATTGGCATAGCTGCCAGGCAACCAGAATTTTTATACGAAGGCCAACAGTAGTGATCCCTGTGTCCCTGTCATGTTGTGTTTATTTATTGTTCCTTGCACTGAATTTTTCTCTATATAATTTGATGTTTTATGAAGAAAATATATATGAAATGTAGATGAAGGTGCTAAATCTAATTCTTCTTTTCTATTGCAGATGAAGGCAGAATTTTATTGCAGACGGATCCAACGCAGCAGGCCTTCCCCAGTGAGCAACAACGTGACATCCACATTGAGGGCCAACCAAAATGTAATGTACACATTAAGACTCCAGAAGAATGTGACGTTCCTGTTGAGGCTTCAACAGAATGTGGCATTCCCACTGAGACTCAGGCAGAATGTGACATTCCTGTTGTGACATCACCAGAATGTGACGTTCTCCATGAGACTGCAGAAGAAAGAGACGTTCATGTTGAAACTTCATCACAATATGAAGTTCACATTGAGACTGCTCCAGAATGTGACATTCACAATGGTACTCCTCCAGAATGTGATGTTCACAATGAGACTAATCAAGAATGTGACTTTCACATTAAGACCTCTCCAGAAATTCATCATCACAATGAGTCTCCTCCAGAATGTGATGTTCCTGCTGAGACTCAGGAAGAATGTGATAGTCCTACTGAGACTCAGGCTGAATGTGACATTCCTGTTGTGACATCACCAGAATGTTACGTTCACGTTGAGACTACAGTAGAAAGAGACGTTTATGTTGAAACTTCATCACAATATGACGTTGACATTGAGAGTGCTCCAGAATGTGAAGTTCACAATGGTACTCCTCCAGAATGTGATGTTCACAATGAGACGTCTCCCGAATTTCATCATCACAATGAGTCTCCTCCAGAATGTGATGCTCCCGCTGAGACTCCAACAGAATGTGATGTTCCCTCATATACTTCGGAAGAATGTGATGTTCTCGCTGACACTCCGGAAGAATGTGATGTTCACATTGAAACTCCAAAACAATGTGACATTTACACTGAGACACCTCCAGAATGTGAGGTTCACACTGAGACTTCTCCTGAATATGAGGTTCACGAAAAGAATCCACCAGAATGTCACATTCACATTGAGATTTTACCAGAATGTGACATTCCCTTTGAAACACCACCAGAATGTGATGTTCACGTTAAGACTGTAGCACAATGTGATGTTCATGTTGAGACTACAGCACAATGTGACGTTCATGTTGAGAATGCACCAAAATACCAGGGGAGCCATGGGATCACCTCCTCCAGTGAAGATGGGAGCAAGCTTACAAAAATAGAGAGGCAGATACTGGTGGTAGGGGATTCAGTTATTAAAGGGACAGAGAGAGCAATCTGTCAGAAATACTGTGATCAACGAACAGTATGTTTTTTCCCGAATGCACGGGTTCGGGACATTGCAGAACAGATGGACCAATTGTTGGATGAGGCTGGGGAGGACCCAGCTGTCATGGTACATATTGGCACCAACGACAACATCAGAAGAAGATGGAGCATTCTACAAAATGATTTCAGGGCCTTAGGGGCTATATTGAAGAAAAGGACCTCCAAGGTAGTATTTTCAGAAATACTGCCTGTACCTCGAGCCACAACAAGGAGACAGCAGGAGCTTATGGGGCTTAACAGGTGGCTGAAGAACTGGTGCAAGAAGGAGGGTTTTGGCTTCATGGAGAACTGGACTGACTTTTCAATTAATTACCTGCTCTACAGCAGGGACGGATTTCACTTAAATGAGCAGGGTGCAACTCTGTTAGGAAAGAAAATGGCCAAAAAGTTGGAAAAAATGTTGAATTCACCAAAATGTGTTGTTCACGTTGAGAATTCTCCACAATGTAACATTCCCGCCGAGACACTGGCAGAATGTGACGTTCCGGCTAAGACTACAGCAGATTGTGACGTTTCCGCTGACACTCCAGCAGATTGTGACGTTCCCACTAGGTCTTCGGCAGTATGTGAGGATCTCGTTGAGACCCCAGCAGAATGCGACATTCCCAATGAGACCCCAGCAGAATGCGACATTCCCAATGAGACTCCAGCTGAATGCGACATTCCCAATGAGACTCCAGCTGAATGCGACATTCCCAATGAGACTCCAGCTGAATGCGACATTCCCAATGAGACTCCAGCTGAATGCGACATTCCCAATGAGACTCCAGCAAAATGCGACATTCCCAATGAGACTCCAGCTGAATGCGACATTCCCAATGAGACTCCAGCAAAATGCAACATTCCCAATGAGACTCCGGCAAAATGCGACATTCCCAATGAGACTCCGGCAGAATGTGACATTCCCAATGAGACTCCGGCAGAATGTGACATTCCCAATGAGACTCCGGCAGAATGTGACATTCCCATCGAAACTCTACCACAATGTGATGTTCACATTGCGACTTCACCTGCATGCGACATTCACATTGCGACTCCACCAGAATGTGATGTTCATGTTGAGACTCCACCAAAATGCCAGGGGAACATCTTCTTCAGTGAAGTCGGAGCCACGGTTACAAGAAAGGATCGGCAGATACTTGTGGTAGGGGACGAAATCATTAGAAGGATAGAGAGGGCAATCTGTCACAAAGATCGTTATCGCCGAACAGTATGTTGTTTAACAGGCGCTCATGTTCAGGACATTGTGGATTGCATGGACAGATTGTTGGATGGAGCTGGGGAGGACCCAGCTGTCATGGTACATATTGGTACTAACGACAAAGTTAGAGGAAGATGGAACGCCCTACAAAATGATTTCAAAGACTTAGGGACTATACTGAAGAAAAGGACCTCCAAGGCCGTATTTTCAGAAATTCTGCCCATACCTGGAGCCACACCAGAGAGGCAGCAAGAGCTTGGTGCACTTAACAAGTGGCTGAGGAACTGGTGCAGGGAGGAAGGATTTGGGTTTCTGGAAAACTGGGCTGACTTTTCATACCGTTACTGGCTCTATACCAGAGATGGGCTGCACTTAAATGAGCAGGGTGCTGCTCTATTGGGAGAGAAGATGACCAAAAAGCTGGAAGAAATTCAAGTTGAGGCTCCACCAAAATACCAGAGGAACCTTGGGAACAACTCCTCCAGTGAAGATGGGGGCAAGGATACAGGAAAGAATAGGCAGATACTTGTGGTAGGGGATTCTATTATTAGAGGAACAGAGAGGGCAATCTGTCACAAAGATCGTTCTCGCCGAACAGTATGTTGTTTACCGGGCTCTCGAGTTCGGGACATTGTAGACTGCATGGACAGATTGTTGGATGGCGCTGGGGAGGACCCAGCTGTCATGGTACATATTGGTACTAACGACAAAGTTAGAGGAAGGTGGAACGCCGTAAAAAGTGATTTCAAGGACTTAGGAGCTATATTGAAGAAAAGGATCTCCAAGGCAGTATTTTCAGAAATACTGCCTGTACCTCGAGCCACACCAGAGAGGCAACAGGAGCTTAAGGAGCTTAATAAGTGGCTTAGGAACTGGTGCAGGGAGGAGGGGTTTGGCTTCATGGAGAACTGGGCTGACTTTTCAGTCAACTACCATCACTATGGCATCGATGGAATGCACTTAAATGGGACAGGTGCAGCTTTTTTGGGAGTGAAGATGGCCAAAATGTTGGAAGAAATTTTAAACTAGGTATCAGGGCTTGAACTTGAACCTGGGACCTTTGCTGTGTCTGTCAAAGACTATTCTCACTGAGCTTGTTTACCAACTACAGCTCTGTTTACATCTTCTATGTATGCTACTGGACCCTGGCTTGCTTACCTCCTAGTGGGGGGGGGGGGGGCAATCCTGAGGACAGCGACCTGGTACTAACACGCAGCAAAACCCATCTCCGCCATCAGGAGCTCTGGTGAACACCAGTTAGTACTTAAACTCCGCACCTCAGGTGAACCCATGTCATCTGCCAGGGTGACCTGCTTTTACACCTATCCTGCTGGTGGGTGTGAGACCAACTACTGCTATAGCTACTGGTCTCAGAGCCTGACCCGTGATTGTGACCGAATAATCCGAGTCAAAACATGTAGACCACTATAGCAAATGTGTGTGTGGTGTGTAGGGATCGACCGATTATCGGCAACACTGATAATGGGGGGTCGATATGTACTTTCCCCGATATATCGGAATATCTATCTATCTATATCTCTATCTATTCCATATCTATATCTCTATCTATCTACACAGTGACAGTATATGGTAATAGGTAGATACTTGCAGAGATTTGCTTGTAGTAGGCTAGTGGCTTCTGTGTCTGTCTGCCTGAGCCCAGGAGAAAGCATGCGGCTGCAGTATAGAGCAAAGTAACTGTGATAGGTTGTTTCCAGCATGTCAGTGTGCTGGGAGCCATCTGATTGGTTACAGCGAGGAGCTAAGCTCTCTCACTCTAGGATCATATTACCAGACCTGTCTCTATTGAATGAGTGAACGAGTCATCCAGTTCACTGAAAATAATCAATTCTAAAAGCAGACTTGGAGAGCAGAAAAACACGGTATTTAAAAAATAACCACAATAACAATACCGTGTGTATGCGATACCGCGATATATCGCATTACCGAAAACCGGCATATCTCTACACCCACCACAGTGCTCCAGCAAGCCAGCCACCCACAACAGGGCGACACCAAGCCAGCCACCCACAACAGTGTTCGAGCAAGCCACCCACAACAGGGTGACACCAAGCCAGCCACCCACCACAGTGTTCCAGCAAGCAAGCCACCCACCCACAACAGGGTGATACCAAGCCAGTCACCCACCACAGTGTTCCAGCAAGCAAGCCAGCCACCCCCAACAGGGTGACACCAAGCCAGCCACCTACCACAGTGTTCCAGCAAGCAAGCCACCCACAACAGGGTGACAACAAGCCAGCCACCCACCACAGTGTCCCAGCAAGCAAGCCACCCACAACAGGGTGACAACAAGTCAGCCACCCACCACAGTGTTCCAGCAAGCAAGCCACCCACCCACAACAGGGTGACACCAAGCCAGTCACCCACCACAGTGTTCCAGCAAGCAAGTCAGCCACCCCCAACAGGGTGACACCAAGCCAGCCACCTACCACAGTTTTCCAGCAAGCAAGCCACCCACAACAGGGTGACAACAAGCCAGCCACCAACCACAGCATTCCAGCAAGCAAGCCACCCACAACAGGGTGACACCAAGCCACCCACCCACCACAGCGTTCCAGCAAGCAATCCAGGCAGCCACCCCCAACAGGGTGACACCAAGCCAGCCACCTACCACAGTGTTCCAGCAAGCAAGCCACCGACAACAGGGTGACAACAAGCCAGCCACCCACCACAGTGTTCCATCAAGCCAGCCACCCACAACAGGGTGACACCAAGCCAGCCACCCACCACAGTGTTCCAGCAAGCAAGCCACCCACAACAGGGTGACAACAAGCCAGCCACCCACCACAGTGTTCCAGCAAACCAGCCATCCACAACAGGGTGACACCAAGCCAGCCACCCACCACAGTGTTCCAGCAAGCCAGCCACCTACCACAGTGTTCCAGCAAGCAAGCCACCCACAACAGGGTGACACCAGGCCAGCCACCCACCACAGTGTTCCAGCAAGCAAGCCACCCACAACAGGGTGACACCAAGCCAGCCACCCACCACAATGTTCCAGCAAGCAAGCCACCCACCAAAGTGTTCCAGCAAGCCAGCCACCCACCACAGTGTTCCAGCAAGCCAGCCAGCCACCCACCACAGTGTTCCAGCAAGCCAGCCAGCCACCCACCACAGTGTTCCAGCAAGCCAGCCAGCCAGCCATCCACCCACCCACCCCAGTGTTCCAGCAAGCCAGCCACCCGCAACAGGGTGACTCTAAGCCAGCCAAGTGTTCCAGCAAGCAAGCCACCCACAACAGGGTGAGACCAAGCCAGCCACCCACCACAGTGTTCCAGCAAGCAAGCCACCCACAACAGGGTGACACCAAGCCAGCCACCCACCACAGTGTTCCAATAAGCAAGCCACCCACAACAGGGTGACCCCAAGCCAGCCACCCACCACAGTGCTCCAGCAAGCAAGCCACCCACAACAGGGTGACACCAAGTCAGCCACCCACCACAGTGTTCCAGCAAGCCAGAAACCCACAAAAGGGTGACACCAAGCCAGTCACCCACCACATTGTTCCAGCAAGCCAGCTAGCCACCCACCACAGTGTTCCAGCAAGCAAGCCACCCACAACAGGGTGACACCAAGCCAGCCACCCACCACAATGTTCCAGCAAGCAAGCCACCCACCAAAGTGTTCCAGCAAGCCAGCCACCCACCACAGTGTTCCAGCAAGCCAGCCAGCCACCCACCACAGTGTTCCAGCAAGCCAGCCAGCCA
Organism: Pelophylax lessonae; assembly: GCF_965119305.1. Lineage (NCBI taxonomy): Eukaryota > Metazoa > Chordata > Amphibia > Anura > Ranidae > Pelophylax > Pelophylax lessonae. The sequence goes on from NC_138778.1 coordinate 111,736,298, forward strand.
GCCACCCACCCACCCCAGTGTTCCAGCAAGCCAGCCACCCGCAACAGGGTGACTCTAAGCCAGCCAAGTGTTCCAGCAAGCAAGCCACCCACAACAGGGTGACACCAAGCCAGCCACCCACCACAGTGTTCCAGCAAGCAAGCCACCCACAACAGGGTGACCCCAAGGCAGCCAACCACCACAGTGTTCCAGCAAGCAAGCCACCCACAACAGGGTGACACCAAGCCAGCCACCCACCACAGTGTTCCAATAAGCAAGCCACCCACAACAGGGTGACCCCAAGCCAGCCACCCACCACAGTGCTCCAGCAAGCAAGCCACCCACAACAGGGTGACACCAAGTCAGCCACCCACCACAGTGTTCCAGCAAGCCAGAAACCCACAAAAGGGTGACACCAAGCCAGTCACCCACCACATTGTTCCAGCAAGCCAGCTAGCCACCCACCACAGTGTTGCAGCAAGCCGGCCACCCACGACAGTGTTCCAGCAAGCCAGCCACCCACAACAGGGTGACACCAGGCAAGCCACCCACCAAAGTGTTCTAGCAAGCCAGCCAGCCACAACAGGGTGCCAGCAAGTCACCCACACTGCCAGGCATCAGCCACCGACCCACAACAGTGTGACAGCAGCCAGCCACCCACAACAGGGTGACACCAGGCAAGCCACCCACCAAAGTGTTCCAGCAAGCCAGCCAGCCACAACAGGGTGCCAGCAAGTCATCCACACTGCCAGGCATCAGCCACCGACCCACAACAGTGTGACAGCAGCCAGCCACCCCAAAACAGGGGGCCAGCAAGCCAACCACACTGCCAGGTGTCAGCCACCGACCCACAACAGGCTACCCGCAAGCCACCCAAACTGCCAGGCGTCAGCTACTGACCCACAACAGGGTGACAGCAGCCAGCCACCCCACAACAGGGTGCCAGCAAGCCACCCACACTGCCAGGCATCAATAACAGATATGTTTATGAAAAAAAACAGGTGTCACTGTCTAGATTTAGATGGAAGATCCCAACTGCTGGACAGAGTAATCACAGAGATAATTGTCACTGATAACCAGCCATTTACAATGGTGTCTGACTCAGGATTTAAGTGGTTGATGTCCATACTTGAGTCAAGCTACACACTGAAGAGTGATAAGTATTATCGAACCAAAATGCTGCGAAAGATTCACCAAAAGGTCGACGAGAAAGTAAAAGGCTATGCTGCAACCAGAGAATGCTGGAAACTCACTCTCATTCACGGCTGACTGCTGGTCAGGACAAAAAGTCAGGCGAGTCATTAACGATCCTTACATGCCACTTCATTGACAGTGGATGGACATAAAGCCAATTGGTGTTGGATACAAAAGTGATGCACGGATCCCACACTGAGTACAGTAGAGAAATGTTTCTAGGCATGCTTGAAGACTGGGGAATCAACAAAGACTGAGTGATGCTTGTGCTTCTTCGAGACAATGGAGCAAACATGCAGAAAGGAATGAGGCTTGCTGATATGTCAGACTTCAGTGTCATGGCACACAACACCCTCCAACTTTCAAATGATGGTCTGTCAAGCCAAAGAGCTTTGGTTGATATATGTTTTGAGAAGCATGAAGAGATTAAAAATGTTGTGCTTGCAAGTCTTTTGAATCCTTGATACAAAAACCATGCTTTCTCTTCTGATGATGTATTGGCTAAGGCAAAACAATGGCTGACAGAAGATATTCAACAGGAAGTCCAGAACAGCATTTTTATAATGTGAAAGAGCAGCATGCTGCAAAAACAGAAAAATGTCCAAAAAGGCCGGTATTTTTCAGGCATGTGTTGGACCAGCTATGAGGGGAGGGGAGGTTGGAGGCCGGTAGTTTTTCTTTTTATGTGTGTGTTGGACTGGCTATAAAGGGAGATTGGAGACCGGTACTTATTTTTTACAGGTGTGTGTTGGACCGGCTATGAGGGGAGGTTGGAGGCCGGTATTTTTTTTAGGCGTGTGTTGGACTGGCTATAGGGGAGGTTGGAGGCCAGTACTTTTTTCCCCAGGTGTGTGTTGGACCGGCTATGAGGGGAGGTTGGAGGCCGGTATTTTTTTTAGGCGTGTGTTGGACTGGCTATAGGGGAGGTTGGAGGCCAGTACTTTTTTCCCCAGGTGTGTGTTGGACCGGCTATGAGGGGAGGTTGGAGGCCGTTATTTTTTCAGGTGTGTTTGACCGGCTATAAGGGAAGGTTGGAGGCTAGTATTTTTTCAGGGATGTGTTGGACCGGCTATGAGGAGAGGTTGGAGGCCGGTATTTTTCAGGCGTGTGTTGGACCGGATATGAGGGGGGGGAGGTTGGAGGTCGGTATTTTTTTTTTAGGCGTTTGTTGGACTGGCTATGAGGGGAGGTTGGAGGACGGTATTTTTCCAGGTGTGTGTTGGACCAGCTATAAGGGGAGGTTGGAGGCTGGTATTTTTCTCAGACAGGTTTTGTGGAAGGTAATTTCACATATGATTGCAAATATATGTAACCAAAACCTCTGTTTTGAATGAAATTATTGAACTAGTTTAGACTTTTTTTTTTACTTTGTATATCATAATTTGGAAATGACAGTAGAGTAGAGTTAGGGACTGCACTTTGCAGAGGGGCCTTGACGTGGCAGTGCAGCTTCATATATATTTGCAAATGTATCCAACATAAATCCAATACAAATTGCTGAAACATTGTAGATTTTTTCTTATTTTGCTGATTGGCTGCCCATGCGCACCTTACTTTAACCAGTTCCTGACCACCCGCCGCCTTTTACTGCGGCAGGGTGGCTCGGGCAGGAAAAGCGAGGGTCTACGGGGCCTATGGGGCGCCCTCCCGCATGCCCTCAGTCCCCGCGATGGTCTGATTCGGTATAGAACTGATAAGTCATCAGGTCCAGGCCAATGATGATTTTTGGCCTGGACCTGGTGATCGGTTCTGACCAATGATAAACCGACCTGTGTAATGTAAACACAGGCACAGGAAAAGGTCCTCCCTTCCCTCCTGGAGTCTTTTTTGGATTCCAAGGTGAGAGAAGAGAGGATTAAACTGAGTACACCAACAGCACATATACACACACCTAGCTAGGCACATTTAACGCCCCGATCACCCCCCAGTTAACCCCTACACCCCCTGTCACATTGAACACTATATACAGTATATAGTGGTTTTGCTGATTTCTGTAATAGTGTGCCTGGTGACTTCATTTAGCGTTAGCAACAGTTAGTTTCTGTCCCAAATAGGTTTAGGGTACCCACCATCCCCCCAATAAAGATTTAACCCCCTGATCACCCCCAGTTAACCCCTTCATTGCCCTGTCACAGTGTCACTTTTATAGTGTACAGTTTTTTTTCTGATCACTATTATTAGTGTCACAGGTGACATTAGTTAGCATTAACGCTAGTTAGCGTCAGTCTAGGACAGCACAGATCCCCGCCGCATAGTTAGAAATATAATTTAACCCTTTGATTACCAGTAACACACACATACACACACACTAAACACCTCCATTACTAGTATAGTATATGAACGGATTAATATCTTTTATCTGATTAGAACTATACTAGCAATAGTTTTAGGGTTCCCAAAATGCAGCATTAGCAGGATCGACCACGACACCTGCCAGCACCTACGCTTAGCCCCTGCGCCCAGCCCACTCCACCCAGGCAAGAGCAGTAATCAATAGATTACTGTCACTTCCAAAACACACAAAATCGCAGCGTTAGCAGAGTCAGGCCTGATCTCTGCTAGCACTAGCAGTTCTTTTTTTGTAGCATTTCAAATAGTCCTGGACAACCAGGTGCTTTTTTACTTGTGAGTAACACTAAGTACCTATAAATGTTGTGGCTAAAATGTCCAAACGGAGGTACACTAGTGAAGAGGCCTACAGGATACTGTCCATGTCAGATGAGGGGAAGCCTCACTGGCAGAATCAGGGTCAGTATACGAACCTGTAGAGAGCAGTGGCTCCCTGACAGATAGCTCAGACAACGGAGGGGTCCCTGCTAAGGTCAGGCATACCTGACCCCGTTCTGGAGATGCTGAGGTGCAGAGATCGCAGGGTGCTAGTATGCAGCAGAGTGTTGGTACTAGTGCCGCTCAAACGTCAGGTGAACTGGCAAGCACCAGCGGCCTAGTACACCCTGGTCGTAGACAAACCAGCACTGCAGTAACACTTGGTGACGTGATGAGTCCCATAAGTGCAGTTAGAGCTGGTGCGGTGGCTAGCACAAGTTGTGGACCGCAGCCACCAAGAATTTGAACACAGGCCCGTAGAGCCCATAGTGTCCTCCCTGATGCGCTGGCATATCTTAATTGGCAGCCCACAGATTCTACAGCGCCCGTACTTCCCCCATTCACTGCCCAACCCGGAATTCCGGTGGAAACAGCCAATTTTAATTCCCTAGACTTCTATGAGCTGTTTTTCACGGAAGATCTCTTACAGATATATGACCGGCTCCACAAAATTCAACCCCTCGTAAACCACTTCAATCAGCGGTTTGCAGCCTTGTTTACCCCCCAACAAGTTGTCTGCGTTGATGAGTCCCCTGATTAGGTTTTCTGGCCGCCTTGCTTTCAAGCAGTTTCTCCCCAGCAAGCGTGTCAGATACGGGTTCAAGCTGTATAAGCTTTGTGACAGGCCCTGTCACCCTGTCACGACATTGGATCTGTTATGTCCAATGACAGCTGATTACACATAAACAGACTTACCAGTTATCATCTCTCCTTTCCTCATATGCCGTGCCAATCAGTGCTGCCCCTCAGTGCAGTCTCATCAGCGTCCATCAGTGCAGCCTCTTCAGTGCCCATCAGTGCAGCCTCTTCAGCGCCCATCAGTGCAGCCTCATCAGCACACGTCAGAGAAGAAGAAAAATGACTTATGACATGGTATATGGATTTACAGGATGATATCTAAGAGCAAGGGAGGGCTGGCAGCCTTAGGCCTGGGGGACAAGTCCAGTCAAGTGGCCCATTGAACCACCGAATCAACTCACCATCCATGCCCACCTGGTTTTAAAACGGATATTCATCTTATATAGCAAGACAATTTTGATACATGTGTGGTATCATAATTAAATTATAAAAAATTAAATTTTTGATCAATTTAGATCAGTATGTATTCTGCTACATATTTTTGGTAAAAAAAACAAAAAATAATAAGTGTATATTGATTGGTTTGTGCAAATTTTATTGTGTCTACAAACTATGGGATACATTTATGGATTATTTTTTTATTTTTAATTGTTTTTACTAGTAATGGCGGCAATTAGTGCTTTTTAGTGGGACTGCGACATTGCGATGGACAAAGCTGACACTTTGTGACACTTTTTGGGGACCAGTGACACTAATACAGTGATCAGTGCTAAAAAAATGCACTGCTACTGTATAAATGACAATGGCAGGAAAGGGGTTAACACTAGGGGTGATCAAGGGGTTAAATTTGCTCCTAGGGAATGCTTTCTTACTGTGTGGGGGATGGATGTACTAGAGAAAAAAAAAAGATCTGTGTTTCCGCTTAGCTGAAACACAGATCTCCATCTTCCTGTGACAGAACAGCTGTCTGCCTTGTTTACAAAGGCAGACCGCCATTCTGTCATTCTCCTGCATGATCGTGGGTGACCTGCTGATTGGCTCCCGCTGTGTCGCGCCCCCTAGAACCCATGCACAAAATCATGCACTAGTATGTGATTTTGCGCAGCCAGGCCGCCCTGCAACACTATATATGCGGTGGGCGGTCTGGAAGTGGTTAAGCTGGAAGAGTGGGTCCTGTAGTCCTTCATTAGTTGGGGGATCGGGGGTGTGTGACAAATGCTGAGCTCTGAGGGGCTTATGCTGGGACCTGTAGTCCTTCACTTTTGGGGGGGTTACATCCCCAAAAGCAAAGGACTACAAGTCCCAGCATGAACCCTGGCTGAGATCTAATCATGTGACCTCCTCCTTTGCGGCCAGCTTACGCTCCCATGACACAAGGGGGAGCCCTATGGGACCTCAGGGACCCAATACCTTTAACTGGACTGTATACAGCCTGTATACTGATGTCTAGCTGCTCCTGGCTCTATATACCTGTCTCATACCTGTATAATACAGGTATGAGACAGGTATATAGTGCCAGGAACAGCTAGACATCAATATACATGTATACAGTGCCAGGGGGTAGCAGAGTACAGGGAAATATGCTCCACATGTCCATACATGACACTTTTTTTTTTGGCACTCACTGCTCTTCTCCGACTCGAGTCCTGACCACCTCACCGCAGCAGGTTGACTCTGGCGACTTGAGAGGTGCTACGGATGGTGGATCTGCTGCTGGCTGCTGCACCTGCGGAGTGCGGAGTGTCTTCAATTCTGGATTGCAGCTTTAGTTTACCAGCCAGGCCCTCTCTTCTGCATCGGCCGGCCCCATGTTGGAAAATGGATGGAGGGAGCGAGGAGCCGGAGGTGGGTGGGGGCCAGTAATTGGCGCAGAGGACAAGGAAGGAAGATCCTCTCTCCGCTGACCGCTTTGTATTGGTGGGTCCTCTCTGCTCTCTCCACTCTGCCTCGCTTTCGTCCTCTGCTCTGGAGACCGTGACGTCACTGGTTGCTAGACGCTAAGCAGCTGGAGATCTAGCAACCAGGAGGTCTCCGGGGCAGTCGCCGGCCGCGGCCAATCAGTGAGTGACTCCATTTCAATTTCAAAGTAATGCATACTGAGAGTGAGTGAGTGACCCCTTAATGAAGAGAAACTGAGCGGCCTTTTCTAGGGGGGATCAGATCGGCCCAGGGGAAAATTGCCACCCTGCCCCCCGACCCAGAGAGGTACAGTATATATGGATGAATAGAATAGTACATAAGAGAGGTATATAGATGAATAGGATGGTATATAAGAGAGATATATGGATGTGCAGGATGATATAGAGAGTGTGTGTGTGTGTATATATATATATATATATATATATATATACAGTATATATATACTGTATATACATATACACACACACAGTATCTCACAAAAATTAGTACACCCCTCACATTTTTGTAAATATTTTATTCTATCTTTTCATGTGACAACACTGAAGAAATGACACTTTGCTACAATGTAAAGTAGTGAGTGTACAGCTTGTATAAATTGTGTAGATTTGCTGTCCCCTCAAAATAACTCAACACACAGCCATTAATGTGTAAATCGCTGCCAACAAAAGTGAGTACACCCCTAAGGCCCCTTTCACACATACGGTCCGATCAGATCCGCCTGTCAGTTTTTCAGGCGAACTTGATCGGATACCCCATGCATCCCTATGGGGCAGCGGATGTCAGCGGAGACATGCCTGCTGACATCCAATCCGATCCTGTCTGTCAAATCCGGACGGATCGAAACCCTATTTTCCATCCATCTGGCGGATCGGATGAGAACGAAAAGGTGGTCCGTTCTCATCCGATTCCCCCATAGAGGACAGCGGGGATCTGAAACCTCTGTCTCCGCCCACACAGTGTGGAGACGGAGCTGTCATCTGCCTGCTCAGCGGGGATCGGCGGATAGATCCCCGCTGAGAGAAAACTGAATTTTTGTAAAATCTTACCGTAAAATTCCTTTCTTCGAGTCCTCTGACAGTCGCCGCCCCTCATAGAGTCTTCACCAATGGGTATTGACCTTTTATCCACAGGAGCAAGCTAGGCATAAGACTTGTTAAAAACACAAACAATTTGCATAGGCACACCTGTAGGGTGCTGTCCCACTGGTCCAATACCCCCCTGCTATCAGCATTCCCAACTCAGTTTGGTAGCAAGCAGAAGATAGTCCAAAAAAACCCACAAAAGAGGGGCGGGGGCGGCGACTGTCAGAGGACTCAGAGAAAGGAATTTTACGGTAAGATTTTACAAAAATTCAGTTTTCTCTTACGTCCTCTGACAGTCGCCGCCCCTCATATAGTCTTCACCAATGGGATGTCCCAAAGCAGTGTAGACATGAGGGGTGGGAAGCGCAACCGTCACAAAGGCAACGCAGCACCCAGGTTGGAGAAAGGAACCTTATCTGAACCAGAAAAGTAAACTCTGGGTAACAAGAAAGCTCAATAGGAGCAACAAACCCAGGAAAGCAAATCAACAAAGGGGAAAACAACCCCAACAGACAGGGACAGGTAAATGCCATGTTCCCCTCAAGGCACGGCCAGGGACAGGACTTTGCGGCCAAAACGTCAAGTTTGTAAAATTTGGAAAAGGTGTGCATGGACGACCAAGTCGCTGCCTTGCACACCTGGGCCACTGAAGCTTGATGCCGGAAGGCCCAGGACGCACTCACCGCTCTGGTAGAGTGCGCCTTGACAGGGAAGGGCGGTACCAGTTCCCTAATCGAGTACAATTGTCTGTCTAATCCATCTTGAAATGGTTGCCGCAGACGCAGCCGTACCCTTCCGAGGGAAGGACAAAAAGAGAATCCGACCTACGGAAGGATTCAGTAGACGACAGATACACCCTGATCGCCCGGACTACATCCAAGGAATGCAAAGCAAACTCCTTAGGATGCTTAGGATTCGCACACAGCGAAGGCAAGACAATATCCTTGTTAAGCTGAAAATCGGATACCACCTTAGGAAGAAAAGATTGGTGAGGTCGCAAGACCACCTTATCCTTATGAACAACCAGGTAAGGAGAGCGGCAAGACAGGGCCGCCAACTCCGACACTCTGCGGGCAGATGTGATCGCCACCAGAAAGGCAACCTTCCGTGACAGCACAGGCAGAGGAATCTCCCTGATGTTCTCAAAGGAAGGATCCTTGAGGTCGATTGAAGCCAGGAAATCTCCCGGGCTCAGAGAGGCTACCACTGAACGGAGGGATTCCATACGGAACTTCTGAACCCGCACAAAGCGGTTCAGAGCCTTCAAGTCCAGAATCAGACGTACCTTGCCCTCCTTTCTGGGCACAGTGAACAGATTCGAGTAAAACCCCCGAAATCTGTCCCGATGCAGCACCGGTACGATTACCCCCTGGGCGAGGAGATCCTGAACAGCCCGTTGAAGATCTTGCAAATGATCTGAGGTCAAACGAAGATTTGAGGGAAAGAACCTGTCCGCTGGACGCGAAAGGAATTCGATCTTGTAACCTGATCGAATGATTTCCTGAACCCACCTGTCCGGAATCCGGAGCAGCCAAGGTTCGAGAAAACCGCGCATACAATTTCATAACTTGTATGAAAAATACAAGGGCTACAAGACTGTGGAATCCTCTACCACAAATGGTGGTTACTGCGGGGAGTATGGCTACTTTTAAAAGACTCTTGGACATATATCTGAAGGATAAAAACATCCGGGGGTATGGGAAATAAATACATCCACACACACCTACACGCGTTGAGCCAGATGGACTATTGTCTTTATTCAACCTTAGCTACTATGTTACTATGTTATATCTTGGTATGCTGACGCCTTAAGAGTTCCCTTCACTACTGGAACTAAGGGGCCAAACCCAACCCCTGAAAAACACCCCCACACCAAAATCCAAATGATTTGGGCCAGTGCACAAAACAAGGTCCATAAAGACATGGATGACGAGTTTGAGGTGGAGGAACTTGACCGGCCTGTACATCCATCCCGATAGAACATCTTTGGGATGAATTAGAGTGGAGACCGTGAGCCTGACCTTCTCTCCAACATCAGTGCCTGACCTCACAAATGCGCTTCTGGAAGAATGGTCAAACATTCCCATAGACACACTCCTAAACCTTGTGGACAGCCTTCCCAGAAGAGTTGAAGCTGTTATAGCTGCAAAGAGCAGGCGTCCCAATACTTTTGGTAAGATAGTGTATGAATGAATGAATAAACATTCCGTATTCTTATATCCGTTCTTTAAGTGCAAAAATGTAAGTTTTGGTTCTGCAGTAAATATAAAGAGCTGATAACTTTCTGGTCTCATTGCCTCTGGACTGTTTTCAGTCAGCATTGTTCCCAGTTCTCTATGTGCACTGCAGAACATCACTTCACTATGGTATAGACAGGGGGAAGTATTCTGTAGTCCTAACACACTTCCTGTCCTAGGGTGACAACACAGCTTCTCCATAGATTCAGTACAGTGAGTGTTGTCACCCTAGGACAGGAAGTGAGTTACTGGCAGAAACACAAGGTGAAAACAAAGGAAAAAGAAAACAAATGCAGCCACCATATCTAAGGACTGCTCAGCTGTAGTGTATTACATTTTTGTGTTTGGGTTTAGATATTCTTTAGTGATGTTCTAATGCACATGATGGTGGGAAAGACAGGAATGAGATCAGTGGATGAGGAATGACACAATGGTAAAGTATGCGGCTCTCACCCAATCAAGGTTTATCCTGAAGGTGTGGCATATTGGTGAAGATTTGTCCCTGGATTCCATGCTGAATACATTCCCCATTATTCCCTGCCGTTTGCTTTCTATGCTGTTTTCAGGGTCAGCAGCTTTTTGAAGAATCAGAACTACTATGTAATACTTCAGGACTTTTCAGGTTCTAAAAATCAGACAAATCTTTATAAAAATAGAAAAGAGATCTTTCATTTGTAAAGAATAAAATCTTGATAGAAATCTCCTGGAAGAGTAATAATGGCGAGTGTTCGGATCCATTCAGGTCTCATCACTACATCTCTATAGAAGTGTGTCCGATGTTTCCATTGTATCAATACAATTTCCACATTTCCACATTCCAGAAATGGAGGCTGATCAGAACGATTGAGAGTAACCTCCAGTCCTCTGGGTGTACAGACCCCCCACTTGGAGGAGGAACGGACCACCCTATGAAAGGGTCAGATATTCTCATATCCTTATCACAGATTTGTCCGGTCGCCGTCTCTGCACAGCTGGCTGGTGTCTGTGATGAGCCAATGATGTGAAAGGGAGAAAATGGCTGACTACAGATGACAGGGCTAGGCTGGGCTGCCATTAGAAATGATGGGGCACTGGAGAGCTGACCAGACACCCCCCACCTATCCACAGGCAGCCTCTGTTGGCGCCCCCTGCTGACCATATGGGAAGTACTGCCTGTACCTAGGGATCAAGTCCTGGGAAAAAAAAAGTGTTGGAACTAAAGAAAGTACCTAAAATGGCCATTTTTTGTGCTAAACAGTGCAAATATCATTATTTAAACTATAAACATGTAGATAGCGCTATTAGCAATGTGTTTAAGTTAAAAAAAGTAAAAAAACATATTTCTCCATTTACAAGAAGGTCAGGTTAAAATAACCCAGCCAGCACAGAGTTCCTCCTTACGTCAGAGTGTGCAGAAATCCCCCTTACAGTACAAGGGAAGGGGAATGCTGCAGATTATGATCTAAAGGGGAACTCTTATATAAGGGGGGCTCTGGTGACCAGAGACCCCCTTATATCAGAGTCCACTGCGTTCCCCTTTCCATCAGAGTTCCCACTTACATCAGGGTCTGCAGCATTGCCCCTTACATCAGAGTTCCCCTTCACATCAGCGTCCACAGAGTTCCCTCTTGCACTGTAAGGGGGAATCCTGCAGACTGATGTAAAGGGGAATGCTGGGAACTCTGATGTGGGGGGAAGGGGGACTCTGGTGACCAGAGACCACCTTCAACAGAGTGAATGCACTAAGGTGAGGGGTCCTGATATAAGGGGGAACCTTTATATTAGTGTCCCCTTACATTATTGTATTCACTCCCCTTTACATCAGTGAACCCCCCCCCCCCCCAGACTGGCCTGGCAGCACGGTCACTGACCTCCTCTCAGGTGCACCGTGCAGGGCTCAGTCAGTCAGCTCCAGTTCGCTCCAGTGGCTCTGGTTTTATCCTATAGTCTCTTCTCCACAGTCCACACATGTCTGACTTCTCCCGTGACCACCATCCCGACGGCGCTCCCACTCTTGAGTCCTCTCCAGACTCCCCCTCAGAGACTGCAGACATGATAAAAGACAAGATATGGTCAGAGATTGCAGACATGATAAAAGAGATGGTTAGAGGCTGCAGACATGGTACAGGAGAGGTGGTTAGAGGCTGTGGACATGATGCAGGAGGTGGTTAGAGGCTAAGGACATGATACAGGAGGTGGTCAGAAGCTACAGACATGGTACAGGAGATGGTCAGAAGCTGCGGACATGGTACAAGAGATGGTCAGAAGCTGAAGACATGATACAAGAGATGGTCAGAAGCTGCAGATATGGTACAGGAGATGGTCAGAAGCTGCGGACATGGTACAAGCGATGGTCAGAAGCTGAAGACATGATACAAGAGATGGTCAGAAGCTGCAGATATGGTACAGGAGATGGTCAGAAGCTGCAGAAATGGTACAGGAGCTGGCTAGAAGATGCGGACATGGTACAAGAGATGGTTAGAGGCTGTGGACAGCCATATTTTTTATGGGCGCCGCTGCCGGTAACAGACATTTACGGGCAGCCTGTAAATTAACAGGTGGTTGGCAACACTGCCCCACACAATAGTGTCCTCCTCTGCCTCCTTCCTTCCCCCTCCCCTACAGTAATGTCCTCCCCTGCCCCCTCAAGTAGTGTCCTTCTCTGCCCACTTCATATCATGACCCCCCACTGCCGTGTCCTGCTGTGCCCCTTTCACCTCTCCACATCAGTGTCCTCCTCTGCCCCCTTCACCCCCTCCCTGCACAGTAATGTCCTCCTCTGCCCCCTCCATAAAGCGCTAGGAGGAAGTAATGTCACTTTAGAGCAGCGGTCCGCAACCTTGTTGACATGGGGGACTGATTTTGTAGAAGACAAAAGGACTGGGGGGGGAATGTAGTTTCATGGTTGACTGGGAATTCGGTGGCTGTGATTTGTCGGGCAAATGGCTGGTATTAGCACTTAAATCATCCCGACACCATGCTTGATATGGTGTCGGGATGATTGAAGCACATTATTTCTTTTATTACATTGTAATATATAATAAAATAGTTCAACTCACCATAATGCAGAATCAGTGGGAACCCTGAGCTTGTCACTTGCCACCAGATGCAGTGTGCCACTGTCACCTGCTACCAGATGCAGCTTGTCACTTGCCACCAGATACAGCTTGCCACCATCACCATCAACCAGATACAGCCTGTCACTTGCCACTGTCGCCTGCCATCAGATGCAGCGTGTCACTTGCCCCTGTTGTCTGCCATCAGATGCAGCGTGTCACTTGCCTCTGTCGCCTTCTGCCAGATGCAGCGTGTCACTTGCCACCATTGCCTGTCACCAGATGTAGCGTATCACTTGCAGCTGTCGCCTTCTGCCAGATGCAGCGTGTCACTTGCCACCATTGCCTGTCCCCAGATGTAGCGTGTCACTTGCCACTGTCGCCTTCTCCTAGATGCAGCGTGTCAATTGCCACTGTCGCCTTCTGCCAAATGCAGCGTGTCACTTGCCACCATTGCCTGTCCCCAGATGTAGCGTGTCACTTGCCATCGTCACCTTCTGCCAGATGCAGCGTGTCACTTGCCACGGTCGCCTTCTGCCAGATGCAGCATGTCACTTGCCACCATTGCCTGTCCCCAGATGCAGCGTGTCATTTGCCACTGTCGCCTGCCATCAGATGCAGCGTGTCTCTGGCTGTGCCCTTTTATTCTGTCCTTCCACAAACAACTATTTTTACCAGAAACAAGATGGAAGACAAAGAAATAACTCTTTAATAAAACATAAAAGTAGGCCAATCACATCCATATTTCAAGTGAAAGAAAATAGAACCACTTCACATCAGGTGTCTCCATTTGAGTTCCCCATAAATCAAGAACCCCAATCAGAGTACCTTTATATATCAGTTGCCACCACATATCAGATGCCCCATCAGAATATTGTCTTAGATCAGTTACCCCAATCAAGGTACCCCTTTATATCAGGTGTACCCTTACATCCAGTGTCCCCTTAACAGTGCCCCCTTACATCAGGTGTTCCCATAACAGTGCCCCCTTACACCAGGTGTCCCCTTACATCCAGTGTCGTCATAGCAGTGCCCCCTTACACCTGATGTCCCCCATAACAGTGCCCCCTTACATCAGGTGTTCCCATAACATTGCCCCCTTACATCAGGTGTCCACATAACAGTGCCCCCTTACATCAGGTATTCCCATAAAAGTGCCCCCTTACATCAGGTGTTCCCATAACAGTGCCCCCTTACATCAGGTGTTCCCATAACAGAACCCCCTTACATCAGGTGTTCCCATAACAGAACCCCCTTACATCAGGTGTCCCCTTACATCCAGTGTCCTCATAACAGTGCCCCCTTACATCAGGTGTCCCCCATAACAGTGCCCCCTTACATCACGTGTTCCCATAAGAGTGCCCCCTTACATCAGGTGTTCTCATAACAGTGCCCCCTTACATCAGGTGTTCCCATAACAGAACCCCCTTATATCAGGTGTCCCCTTGCATCCAGTGTCCTCATAACAGTGCCCCCTTACATCAGGTGTCCACATAACAGTGCCCCCTTACATCAGGTGTCCCCATAACAGTGCCCCCTTACATCAGGTGTTCCCATAACAGTGCCCCCTTACATCAGGTGTTCCCATAACAGAACCCCCCTACATCAGGTGTCCCCTTACATCCAGTGTCCTCATAACAGTGCCCCCTTACATCAGGTGTCCCCCATAACAGTGCCCCCTTACATCAGGTGTTCCCATAACAGTGCCCCCTTACATCAGGTGTTCCCATAACAGAACCCCCTTATATCAGGTGTCCCCTTACATCCAGTGTCCTCATAACAGTGCCCCCTTACATCAGGTGTCCACATAACAGTGCCCCCTTACATCAGGTGTCCCTATAACAGTGCCCCCTTACATCAGGTGTTCCCATAACAGTGCCCCCTTGCATCAGGTGTCCCCATAACAGTGCCCCCTTACATCAGGTGTTCCCATAACAGTGCCCCCTTACATCAGGTGTTCCCATAACAGAACCCCCCTACATCAGGTGTCCCCTAAGGGGCCGGTTTTAGACAAAGTGTGGCCCTGGGCAAACCTAAAAGTGGGGCCCCAAATTTTTTTATATTCTACCAAAAATATAGGCGCATTTAATCAATTTAGCCAAATAAAACATACAACTACATGAAAATATTTAATTAAATAACATTAAATAGAATAAATAAGAAATCAAGTGAGCTTTGCACCTTCACAAATCAGATCACCCCAATTCCTGCACCTTCACACCTCAGACCACCCCAATTCCTGCACCTTCACACCTCAGACCACCCCAATTCCTGCACCTTTACACCTCAGACCACCCCAATTTCCGCACCTTCACACCTCAGACCACCCCAATTCCTGCACCTTCATACCTCAGACCACCCCAATTTCCGCACCTTCACACCTCAGACCTCCCCAATTCCTGCACCTTCACACCTCAGACCACCCCAATTCCTGCACCTTCACACCTCAGACCACCCCAATTTCCGCACCTTCACACCTCAGACCACCCCAATTCCTGCACCTTCACACCTCAGACCACCCCAATTTCCGCACCTTCACACCTCAGACCTCCCCAATTCCTGCACCTTCACACCTCAGACCACCCCAATTCCTGCACCTTCACACCTCAGACCACCCCAATTTCCGCACCTTCACACCTCAGACCTCCCCAATTCCTGCACCTTCACACCTCAGACCACCCCAATTTCCGCACCTTCACACCTCAGACCTCCCCAATTCCTGCACCTTCACACCTCAGACCACCCCAATTCCTGCACCTTCACACCTCAGATCAGCCCCTGGTAGGCTGGCACTGGCAGCAACAATTTTATTCAAATCAGGATTTCTTCTGCAAATAGGCTTGCATCAAAGTCAGACAATTACCAAAACCAATGTCATCATGACACATGATCAAAAAATGAGGAAAAATAAGGATTTCTTCTGCAAATAGCCTGGCAGTGACATCATCAGATCAGACAAGGCACTGGCAGGCATTGTACTAGACTAGTACTATGCCTGGCTGCCAGTGCCAGGCCAGCCTATTTGCAAAAGAAATCCTGATTTGAATTAAATTGTTGCTGCCAGTGCCAGTATATTTGCAGAAGAAATCCTGATTTCTTTGAATAAAATTGTTGCTACCAGTGCCAGCCCAGCCTATCTGCAAAATAAATCCCTAAGTAGAAGTCACTCCTCTCTCCAGTCCTCCACTTACCTTGGGTGTGCTGTGCGGTGTGGCTGCAGAGTGTTCCCGCTGGACATAGTACAGGAGATGGTCAGAGACTGCAAACATGGTACAGGAGATGGTCAGAGACTGCAAACATGGTACAGGAGATGGTCAGAGACTGCAAACATGGTACAGGAGATGGTCAGAGACTGCAAACATGATACAAGAGATAGTCAGAGACTACGGACATGATACAAGAGATGGTCAGAGACTACGGACATGATACAAGAGATGGTCAGAGACTGAGGACATGATACAGGAGATAGTCAGAGACTGAGGACATGATACAGGAGATGGTCAGAGACTGAGGACATGATACAGGAGATGGTCAGAGACTGAGGACATGATACAGGAGATGGTCAGAGACTGAGGACATGATACAGGAGATGGTCAGAGACTGAGGACATGATACAAGAGATGGTCAGAGACTGAGGACATGATACAGGAGATGGTCAGAGACTGAGGACATGATACAGGAGATGGTCAGAGACTGAGGACATGATACAGTAGATGATCAGAGACTGAGGACATGATACAGTAGATGATCAGAGACTGAAGACATGATACAGGAGATGGTCAGAGACTACAGACATGATACAGTAGATGGTCAGAGACTGAGGACATGATACAGGAGATGGTCAGAGACTACAGACATGATACAGTAGATGGTCAGAGACTGAGGACATGATACAGGAGATGGTCAGAGACTACAGACATGATACAGTAGATGGTCAGAGACTGAGGACATGATACAGGAGATGGTCAGAGACTACAGACATGATACAGTAGATGGTCAGAGAGTGCAGACGTGATACAAAAGATGGTCAGAGACTGCAGACGTGATACAAGAGCTGGTCAGACTGCAGACATGATACAGGAGATGGTCAGAGACTGCAGACATGATACAAGAGATGGTCAGACTGCAGACATGATACAGGAGATGGTCAGAGACTGCAGACATGATACAAGAGATGGTCAGAGACTGCAGACATAGTACAGGAGATGGTCCAGAGACTGCGGACGTGATACAAGAGAAGGTCAGAGACTGCAGACATGATAGAAGATAGAAGGACACTAGGGGGGCCGGAGAGCACAGGGAAAGCAGATAGCACTGGAGGAGCTGAAGGGCAAAAGGGGGGGGGGGGGGAACTGGAGAGAATTAAGGAGGGGGGGTTTGGAAAGCATTGCAGGGGGGTTGGAAGGCGCAGGGTGTGGAGGGGGGGGGGTGGCGGGCAGGGAAAACCAGGGGGATGGAGAGCATGGGGGGGGGGACTGGAGAGCACTGGGGGGGAACTGGAAATCACTTAGGGGGGAGCCAGGGAGCACAGGGGGGTGGAGAGCACTGGGGGAGCCAGAGAGCATAGAGGGAGATGAAAAGCACTGTGGGGACTTGAAGAGCACGGGGGGGCTAAGGAGCACAGGGCGGGGGCTAAAGAGTACAGGGGGTTTAAGAGCACTGGAGGAGGGGGGCTAAGATCACTGGGGGGGGGGCTAAGATCACTGGGGGGCAGTAAAAGAAGTTGAATAGGAGGGGGATGGGACAGCTCAGCTGCATATAGAGAAATTGATATTTCTCCTGCAGCCACAGAATGCCTGCAGAAGAATCCATCCATCCATCCATCCATCCAGCGGCATAAGGAAACATCAAATCCTCTATATGCAGCCGAGCCGCCCCACCCCCCTCCTATTCAGCACACACATCTTCTATTACAGTGCTGGGACAGAGCTGGAAGCCATGTGAAGTGTATGTACACCATGGGAATAGGAAATCACACACACACACGTATTCTAGAAGCAGACAGAGAGTGTGTAGACCTGTGTACCATAATGGGGGAAGTGAGTGAGGACTACATTTCCCAGGATTCCCTGCTCTCCCTTCTCCCACTTCCTTCATCATCTGTGAGGAGAGTTTGTTCGCACACAGTACAGCTTGTTATTACAAACATTACATTACATGGTAAGTAGAACACAACTCACACAGCTCCCTTCATTAATGTCCTTTGTATCAAACTCCATGTTGTCTTTGCTAATACATTGCTTTGTGTTCACATAAAAAGAAAACAAGGTGCTGTTATGGAAGACTCGTATGCTGGGGCTCGTTCACACCATGTTCACTCTGTAGCATGCCAGTCACTTACCTTCTCTCCCCGCCGCCGCCAACCCCCGCGAGCAGCCCGGAGTCGGGCTGAAGGAGCTCCCATCAGCAGCGGCCGCGGGAATGAACACACACACACACTGACTACTTGACTTCCGGACCGGCTCCGCGGCCAATCAGCCTTCTGCTCAGGGGGGTGTGACTCACACCCCCCCCTGAGCAGAAGACTGATTGGCCGCGGAGCCGGTGTAGCTGGCAAGTACACCGGCCGGTGGCCGCCCACACTAAGGGAACGTCTTCTAGTGTCTGTGATGACTCTGAGCGAAGCGGCCCACCGGGACTCTGCCCGATGGCCAGTCCGGCCCTGGCTGACAGTGACAAGGGGCCCGGGGCCCCTGGACATTCGGGGCCCTGGGCAGTTGCCCAGTTTGCCCCCCCCTAACGCCGGCCCTGGTCCCCTTACATCCAGTGTCCTCATAACAGTGCCCCCTTACATCAGGTGTCCACATAACAGTGCCCCCTTACATCAGGTGTCCCCATAACAGTGCCCCCTTACATCAGGTGTTCCCATAACAGTGCCCCCTTACATCAGGTGTCCCCATAACAGTGCCCCCTTACATCAGGTGTTCCCATAACAGTGCCCCCTTACATCAGGTGTTCCCATAACAGAACCCCCCTACATCAGGTGTCCCCTTACATCCAGTGTCCTCATAACAGTGCCCCCTTACATCAGGTGTCCACATAACAGTGCCCCCTTACATCAGGTGTTCCCATAACAGTGCCCCCTTACATCAGGTGTTCCCATAACAGTGCCCCCTTACATCAGGTGTCCCCATAACAGTGCCCCCTTACATCAGGTGTCCCCATAACAGTGCCCCCTTACATCAGGTGTTCCCATAACAGTGCCCCTTACATCAGGTGTCCCCATAACAGTGCCCCCTTACATCAGGTGTCCCCATAATAGTGCCCCCTTACATCAGGTGTCCCCATAATAGTGCCCCCTTACATCAGGTGTTCTCATAACAGTGTCCCCTTACATCAGGTGTTCTCATATCAGTGTCCCCTTACTTCCAGTGTCCTCATAACAGTGTCCCCTTACATCAGGTGTTCCCATAACAGTGTCCCCTTACATCAGGTGTTCTCATATCAGTGTCCCCTTACTTCCAGTGTCCTCATAACAGTGTCCCCTTACATCAGGTGTCCCCATAACAGTGCCCCCTTACATCAGGTGTTCTCATAACAGTGTCCCCTTACATCAGGTGTTCCCAAACAGTGCCCCCTTACATCAGGTGTTCTCATAACAGTGTCCCCTTACATCAGGTGTTCCCATAACAGTGTCCCCTTACATCAGGTGTTCTCATAACAGTGCCCCCTTACATCAGGTGTTCCCCTAACAGTGCCCCCTTACATCAGGTGTTCTCATAACAGTGTCCCCTTACATCAGGTGTCCCCATAACAGGGCCCCCTTACATCAGGTGTTCTCATAACAGTGCCCCCTTACATCAGGTGTTCTCATAACAGTGTCCCCTTACATCAGGTGTTCTAATAACAGTGCCCCCTTACATCAGGTGTTCTCATAACAGTGTCCCCTTACATCAGGTGTTCCCATAACAGTGCCCCCTTACATCAGGTGTTCTCATAACAGTGTCCCCTTACATCAGGAGTTTCCATAACAGTGCCCCCTTACATCAGGTGTCCCCATAACAGTGCCCCCTTACATCAGGTATTCTCATAACAGTGCCACCTTACATCAGGTATTCTCATAACAGTGCCCCCTTACATCAGGTGTTCTCATAGCAGTGTCCCCTTACATCAGGTGTTCTCATAACAGTGCCCCCTTACATCAGGTGTTCTCATAACAGTGTCCCCTTACATCAGGTGTCCCCATAACAGTGCCCCCTTACATCAGGTGTCCCCATAACAGTGCCCCCTTACATCAGGTGTCCACATAACAGTGCCCCCTTACATCAGGTGTTCCCATAACAGTGCCCCCTTACATCAGGTGTCCCCATAACAGTGCCCCCTTACATCAGGTGTCCCCATAATAGTGCCCCCTTACATCAGGTGTTCTCATAACAGTGTCCCCTTACATCAGGAGTTCCCATAACAGTGCCCCCTTACATCAGGTGTTCTCATAACAGTGTCCCCTTACATCAGGTGTTCTCATAACAGTGTTCCCTTACATCAGCTGTTCCCATAACAGTGCCCCCTTACATCAGGTGTTCTCATAACAGTGCCCCCTTACATCAGGTGTTCTCATAACAGTGTCCCCTTACATCAGGTGTCCTCATAACAGTGTCCCCTTACATCAGGTGTTCCCATAACAGTGCCCCCTTACATCAGGTGTTCCCATAACAGTGCCTCCTTACATCAGGTGTCCCCATAACAGTGCCCCCTTACATCAGGTGTTCCCATAACAGTGCCCCCATAACAGTGTCCCCTTACATCAGGTGTTCCCATAACAGTGTCCCCTTACATCAGTTGTCCCCATAACAGTGCCCCCTTACATCAGGTGTTCCCATAACAGTGCCCCCTTACATCAGGTGTTCCCATAACAGTGCCCCCATAACAGTGCCCCCTTACATCAGGTGTCCCCATAACAGTGTCCCCTTACATCAGGTGTCCCCATAACAGTGCCTCCTTACATCAGGTGCTCTCATAACAGTGCCCCCTTACATCAGGTGTCCCCATAACAGTGCCCCCTTACATCAGGTGTTCCCATAACAGTGCCCCCTTACATCAGGTGTTCTCATAACAGTGTCCCCTTACATCAGGTGTCCCCATAACAGTGTCCCCTTACATCAGGTGTTCTCATAACAGTGCCCCCTTACATCAGGTGTTCTCATAACAGTGCCCCCTTACATCAGGTGTCCCCATAACAGTGTCCCCTTACATCAGGTGTTCTCATAACAGTGTCCCCTTACATCAGGTGTCCTCATAACAGTGTCCCCTTACATCAGGTGTCCTCATAACAGTGCCCCCTTACATCAGGTGTTCCCATAACAGTGTCCCCTTACATCAGGTGTCCCCATAACAGTGTCCCCTTACATCAGGTGTTCTCATAACAGTGCCCCCTTACATCAGGTGTTCTCATAACAGTGTCCCCTTACATCAGGTGTCCCCATAACAGTGTCCCCTTACATCAGGTGTTCTCATAACAGTGTCCCCTTACATCAGGTGTCCCCATAACAGTGCCCCCTTACATCAGGTGTTCCCATAACAGTGTCCCCTTACATCAGGTGTCCTCATAACAGTGTCCCCTTACATCAGGTGTCCTCATAACAGTGTCCCCTTACATCAGGTGTCCTCATAACAGTGCCCCCTTACATCAGGTGTTCCCATAACAGTGTCCCCTTACATCAGGTGTCCCCATAACAGTGTCCCCTTACATCAGGTGTTCTCATAACAGTGCCCCCTTACATCAGGTGTTCTCATAACAGTGCCCCCTTACATCAGGTGTTCTCATAACAGTGCCCCCTTACATCAGGTGTTCCCATAACAGTGTCCCCTTACATCAGGTGTCCCCATAACAGTGTCCCCTTACATCAGGTGTTCTCATAACAGTGCCCCCTTACATCAGGTGTTCTCATAACAGTGCCCCCTTACATCAGGTGTTCTCATAACAGTGTCCCCTTACATCAGGTGTCCTCATAACAGTGTCCCCTTACATCAGGTGTCCTCATAACAGTGTCCCCTTACATCAGGAGTCCTCATAACAGTGTCCCCTTACATCAGGTGTCCTCATAACAGTGTCCCCTTACATCAGGTGTCCTCATAACAGTGTCCCCTTACATCAGGTGTCCTCATAACAGTGTCCCCTTACATCAGGTGTCCTCATAACAGTGCTAAAAACTAGCTGAAGTAGCGAGGAGACATCGCTGAAATTGGCAGCAGAGGAGGTGATCACTATGCTGAGGGACATTTGTGGAAAGGAGGTCTGATTAAGTGTGTGCAGCGGTGACATATCCAGGTCGTTTGTCTACACCCATCATCTGTATCTTGGATATCTGCTCATTTTGCTCTTGTGTGAGAACACCTGAGCCACTTTATCTGGTGAGTTGCCATTTCTGCTGACCCCTTGGTGTGACACTTGGTGGTGGACAAAAAAGGTGATCCAGTAGTAACATCACTCATTCCTGGACGGTCTATGGACTCTAAAGGACTTTTATACCCTTATGAGAGTGTTTTCAGTAACACCCTTTTTATGTATGATTTTATTGTTTTACATTTTAAAAGCCACATCCAGTGACTTTTTGCGCTACTATTCTTTTTATTAATGCTCCTGCACTTACTGCCAGACTGCTAGTGTAGTGCCGAATGTCAGCAGTCAATGGTTTGCTTGGACCACGGGTTTCCCAGCAACCAGTGATGTTGCGTATGTGCGCCCTGCCCCCTGCTCTTAACTGCAGCTCTTGCTCCTGGCTCTCACTCCCGGCCAGGCTGCGAGTTAGGGCGTGACATCATGTGCGCGCCCCGTCCCCCTGCTGCTCATGGCTCCCGGATCTCGGCTCTCACTCCTTGCGAGGTATATCTTGAAGCTTCTGCCCCCTGCAGCATGCCAGTTGCACTGACTCCTGCCCTCAAGGTATGTGGGCACATTTTTTTCTAAGGTGATCACTGATGGCCATATTTTTTAATATACACACTGATGGGCATATTTTATTAATGGGCAAATGTTTTTGTGCCAATCAGATTGCCCCTTAACATACAATTTGCCCATCAGAGTGTCCCTTAACATAAAATGTACCCATCAGCATGCCCCTTAACATAAAATGTGCCCTTCAGCATGCTACTTATTTTATGTTAAGGGGCACTCTGATGGGCATATTTTATGTTAAGGGTCACACTGACGGACATATTTTATTTTAAGAGCAACACTGATGGGCACATTTTATGTTAATGGGCATGCAGATGGGCTTGTTTTGTTGTGCCCATCAGCGTGCCCCTTAACAAAAAATTTGCCCATCAGCGTTCCCCTTAACATAAAATGTGCCCATCAGCCTGACCCTTATTTTAAGTTAAGGTTCACTCTGATGGGCACATTTTATGTTCAGGGGCACATTGATGGGCACATTTTATGTTAAGGGGCACTCTGATGGGCACAACAAACTGTGCCCATCAGCATGCCCCTTAACATAAATGTATCCATCAGAGTGCCCCATAACATAAAATAAGGGGCATGCTGATGGGCACATTTTATGTTAAGGGGCACACTGATGGGCATATATTATGTTAAGGGGCACTCTTATGGGGACACCTGATGTAAGGTGGCACTGTGATGGGGACACCTGATGTAAGGTGGCACTGTGATGGGGACACCTGATGTAAGGTGGCACTCTGATAGGGACAATGCATGTAAGTGGGCACTCTGACGGGAATACCTGATGTAAGGGGGCAATCTGATGGAGACACCTGATATAAGGGGATACTCTGATGGTGGCAACTGGTTTATGGAGGTAGTCTGATGGGGGGACCCAATGTAACAAATTAATCTGGTAGGGGCACCTGATGTAAGACTGAACACTATTGGAGACATTTACAGATTATTACCAGAGTGCATGGAGAACAGTAAGAAAAGCACCAGAGAGTGCGGCTTGCACCAAAAATTAGAAAAGAAAAGGAGACGCGTACAATCTTCGGACCTTGGCCGGAAAAATGTTTTAGTTACAGGACCTCCTTTAATTTTAATTCACCACCTCTGTTTTAGGCTTTTCTCCCTCTTCTGTTTTTACCTGGCGATCTGTCCAGTAACACACCTCCTGGAATAGAGTGCTTCCCCTCTGGATAAAGTAGTACAGGGGCACTTTTGGACAGCAAATCGAAGCCAATCTACAGAAGTTACAGCAAACAGTTTTTTTCTTTTTAGGATAAAGGTTTTACATGAATAAATAAAAGCTGATCATTCCAAGCACCCCTGAGGCTCCATTCACACCTGGCGTTTTTGAGCGTTTTTAAGCTCCAAAAACGCTCGAAAAAAACATTCCAAAACGACCAAGCAGTAAAACCCCATTAATTTAAATGACCCCTGTTCACATCTGAGCGTTTTAACGCCTGAAGCAAAATGCCTGTAGCTGAAAAAAGTACATAAGCTTATTTTTGGGCTGATTACCAGCGTTTTTGATAGATGTCAATGCCTGCCTCCAAAAACGCCAGAAAAAAACGCCTGAAAATCACGGTAAAAATCGCTGTAAAAACCGTGCGAAAACGCTACGCTCAAGTGTGAATACTGCCTAAGGCTGTCAGTGATAATTGGTCTCAACTCTGTAACTGTTACATCTGCAGGTGAGATTGTTCAACTGAAAAACAACAGACTTACTGGCCAGATTAGCAGAAGAAAATAAAGGAAAGAAAGCCTAAAAAAGAAAACGAATACAGCTATCACATCTAAGATTTGCTAAGCTGAAATAAAACAAATGTTTGCATTTGGGTTTAATACCTTTTTTATTTTTATAGCACTTTACTTTAATGGGATAGTGCATATTATAAGGCTCACAGATAAATAATTAGCACTGTATTATTTTTATTTATTTTTTTTCCAAAAAGAAATGTATGTTGGGAACACACTACTGGTTTCCTTAGTCATCCCTCACCATATTGGGGTGACAGGTCTATGCTTAGTATATTCGTTTGATGTGTGATGGTATGGGTTTTGTTTATGGTTATTTTCTTTATTTTTATGCATATACATCTGACGCATGGCGACTAAGGAAAATTGTTGTGCTTCTATGGCTAGCTTCAGTATACTATGGTTCTTGTCTGTTGCACATTAATCATTTGGACTCAAATTACAGATTTGTGTTTCTGTTAGCACATTATCAGTGAATGTATTGCTGTATCAATATTCTTGCAATTGTTTGTGTGTTTTAACAAAACCTTTTCCAAAACAAATATTGAATAAAATGGCGTACAGTGGGGAGTTCCAGCTAAGGGCAACAAATTAAATATTTATGTTCGGAAAGTCGGAAAGTCCATCTTTCATTATTTGTGTTGTTTCTCCGACACAATACAGCTCCCAAGGGCATTTCAAAATGCAAATCATGAATGAACTTTGACAAGTGCCTTTAACCACTTCAGCTCCAGAAGGTTTTATATCCTTAATGACCAGGCCATTTATTGCGATACGGCACTGCGTTACTTTAACGAAAAATTGCGCGGTCGTGCGACACTGTACCCAAATACAATTGGTGTCCTTTTTTTCCCCACAAATAGATCTTTCTTTTGGTGGTATTTGATCACCTCTGCAGTTTTTAGATTTTAATAATAGTAGGAATTTCCGCGCTAATAACGTGATTAATGTAAGTAATATTGATAAATTGTGATCAACGTGAAAGCAGCACACATAGGACTCATAGAAAAAAACCCCGAAACTATAATAATGGAATATGTGTAGCGCTAACAAAATGTAAGTACCAAGCAAGATAATGCATGTGAGAACATTAACAATCATTATACAAAAAATTGTGATATAGAAAGTCCATGTAAAAAAAAAATTATTTGGATAAATATATAAAAAATGTCCAACACAAAATGTGAAAAAAAAAACACAAATATAGTGCCAAAAAATCCAAAAGAACCACAGGTCTTGGCAGGTGAGTCCCAGAACCAAGCATAAATTGAGGAGGGGGAGGGAGCCACACCAGAAGAAAGGGGTCACCAAGTAAGCGGATTTTGAGCTTACCAAAATATGTGGGTCACCCAAATGAATGGATAGACCAATACAAGCTTGATTTGATACTAGGAAACTTCTGCAGATGTCTCTCCTCCAATAATACATGATAGGTACTCAGCAATCAAGCAGCAAACAATGTCATAAATAAAAGAAGGGTGACAGGGACATAGTGTAATTCCGTATAGAGCAATATTCAAGAAGTGTCCACCACAAGTGTAAAAAACCAGATGTAAAGGTGCCGAGGAAAACCGAAGAAACCGCAGGTCTCAGTAGGTAAGTCCCGGAAACAAAGGTAAGATGAAAAGAAAAAAGGAGCTACACCAGGAGAGAGAGGTCACCAAGTAAGCAAACTAGCAGCTTACCAGAATATATGGGTCACCCAAATGAATGGATAGACCAATATGGGCTAGATGTAATACCAGGGAACTCCACCAGATGTCTCTCCTCCAATGTAAATAGTAGGTACTCAGCAATCAAGCAGCAACCGATGGCATATAAGAAATGGTGACAGGAACATAGTGTAATTCCATATAAAACACTGTATTTATTAAAAGCAAGGCAAATACACTCACATATAAGCAGACATCATAGGGTATGAAGTAAAAAATGCAGCGGCGTCTCCCAACACGCTAACATTACAAGGAAGCCTGCTAGTGGGGGCGTGGTCTCGTCACGCCCGATGTCGCGCTGGCCCAACCGGTTTCGTCATACGTCTGATGTCATCGGGGGCGTGAACACCGGACGTGACTCCACGCCTATAAGTATCCCCCCAATTGACCCATGGGTGGGTCCACGAACAACACTGCAATGCTACATGGGTAAGGGTGGAAGTGCTGCACCGTATACCGCCATCTATGCACTAGACAATAAGGAAAAAAGGACGGAAGTGTGTTTTGTGACATAAAGAGACTTGATTGGGAACCGAAATAGGCAAGACTAATGTCTAACAAATGGTAGACAAAAAATTATAAAGAGAAAACAGTCACACCTCTCGGTACAATCCGAATATTGTTAACAGTATTTGTTCTTTAAAGCGGTTGTAAACCTAAAATAAAAAATAAAAAAAACCCTCCAAGACAAAGGCATAATGGGCTAGTATGCATTGCATACTAGCTCATTATGAATTACTTACCTTAGAATGAAGCCCTGACACAGACCCCCGAACACAGCTGCGGGCGCTGACATAATCCCACGGCGTCTCTTCCGGGTTCGGCGGCTCCGGCGCTGTGATTGGCCGGAGCCGCGATGACGTCACTCCCGCGCATGCGCGCGGGAGTCATTTTCCGGCAAGCTCCCGGCAAGGGAAGCTGAAGGTCCGCCGGACCTTCAGAGCTCATGTGCCGCTCGCGTGAGCGGCTGCATGCACTGCAAAATATAACCGTGCCGGTTTAGGAGATATTAATTGTACCTTGTTATAGGCTTATAGCCTTATTATAGGCTTACCTGTAGTTAAAAGTGAAAAAAGCGGGATACTACCACTTTAATTGAAGTATAAAGTACAAACTGCAATTAGTAAAATAAAAAAGATAGATATATCCCGATCAGAGCTCCATCTTGTGGTCAAAAATGTGTATAGATTGAATCTATTACACATGAAATTATCATGGTGCAGCACTTAGTGTCCCTTATGCATGAATCTATTAAATGATCAATATTACACAAAAATAGAAATTAGAAAACATCCTATAGAGATTATACAGCCAATAAATCCAATACATTTAGTGTATAACAAATACAATTAAAGAATAAAACATTAAAAATTAAAAGAAGAGAATGGGAATAAAAGAAGACAAAGGAACTAGCTATTGTTGATATAACAGTTTACGTCCCATTCGACGTTCAGGCCAAAGAGAACATAAGTCTTTAAACAGTAAATGCACCTAGTTTCAGCACGTGAAATTTCCCTTTTTACATTGGAGCCCCTCCAATGTGGGGTATGTTTGTCAATGGCTGTAAAAAAGGTGTTTTTTGGATTTTTTTGGTGGCAAAAACTGTAGTGTTTGGACACACTATGGCCTGGAAAGCCTCTCTTAATATTACCCACATGTTCACCAAGTCGGACTTGAAGAGCCCTCATGGTGCGGCCAATATACTGTTTGCCGCATTTACGCATTTATTTATTATATATTCCCTTCCAGTTTGTGTTGAAGTAAATTTTTCTATTTTTCTACCTTTAATAACCACTTAAGCCCCGGAGGATTTGGCTGCTAAAAGACCAGACCCCTTTTTTCAACTTGGCACTTCGTGACTTTAACTGATAATTGCGCGGTCATGCAATGCTGTACCTAAACTAAATTTACGTCCTTTTTTTCCCACAAACAGAGCTTTCTTTTGGTGGTATTTGATCACCTCTGCGCTTTTTATTTTTTGCGATATTAATAAAAAAAGAGCGAAAACTTTGCAAAAAAATGACATTTTCAACTTTGTCTTTTAAAAAATATCCAATATACTCAATTTATGTCATTTTTTTTGGCCAAAATATATTTAACTACATGTCTTTGACAAAAAAAAATCAATGAGCGTATTTTTATTGGTTTGCGCAAAAGTTATAGCGTCTACAAACTATGGTGTAAATACTGAAATTTACGAAGCTTTAATTTCTGACTGCCTATCTCATTTCATGAAGTGCTAAAATGGCGGGGCAGTACAAAACCCCCCCAAACTACCACTTTTTGGAAAGTAGACATCCTAAGGAATGTTCTGAGAGCCATGTTGAGCTCATTGAATATTTTATTTTTATTTTTTTTACACAAAGTTGTCATTGAAATGATATATTGCTCACACATGCCATGGGTATATGTGTAATTACACCCCAAAATATATTCTGCTGCTTCTCCTGAGTACAGGGATACCACATATGTGAGACTTTTTGGGAGCCTAGCTGTGTACGGGACCCCGAAACAAATCACCACCATCAGAATTTCAAAGGGCGTACATTTTTCATTGCATTTTCTCACTACCTATAACGGTTTAGGAGGCCCTGAAATGTCAAGATACCACAAAACCTGCCCCAAAATGACCCAATTTTGGAAAGTAGACACCCCAAGCTGTTTGCTGAGAGGCATGGTGAGTCCATGGAATATTTTATATTTTACCACAAGTTTTGGGAAAATTACAATTTTTCTTTTTAATTTTTTTTTTTTACACAACGTTGTCACTAAAAGATAAATTTCTCACACATGACATGGGTATATGTGGAATGACACCCCAAAATACATTCTGCCGCTTCTCCTGAGTATGGGGATGCCCCATGTGTGAGACTTTTTGGGAGCCTAGCTGTGTACAGGACCGCGAAATCCAATCAACACTCTCAGGTTTTCTAATGGCGTAAATTGTTCATGTCACCTCTGCACTACCTGTCACAGTTTCAGAGGCCCTAAAATTCCAAGATAGCACAAAACCCCCCCAAATGACCCAATTTTGGAAAGTAGACACCCCAATCTATTTGCTGAGAGGCATGGTGAGTCCATGGAATATTTTATATTTTGCCACAAGTTCCGGGAAATATATATATATATATATATATTTTTTTACACAAAGTTTTCAGTAAATGATATATTGCTCACACATGCCATGGGTATATGTGAAATGACACCCCAAAATACATTCTGCTGCTTCTCCTGAGTACAGGGATACCCCATGTGTGCGACTTTTTTGCAGTCTAGCCGAGTACAGGTCCCCGAAAACCAGTCCCCACTTTCAGGCTTTCCAAGGGCGTAAATTGTTGATTTCACTCCTGACTACCTATCACAGTTTCGGAGGCCCTAAAATTCCAAGATAGCACAAACCCCCCCCAAATGACCCCATTTTGGAAAGTAGACACCCCAAGCTATTTGCTGAGAGGCATGGTGAGTCCATGGAATATTTTATATTTTGCCACAAGTTCCGGGAAATATATATATATATATATTTTTTTTACACAAAGCTGTCAGTAAATGATATATTGCTCACACATGCCATGGGTATATGTGAAATGACACCCCAAAATACATTCTTCTGCTTCTCCTGAGTACAGGGATACCCCATGTGTGAGACTTTTTTGCAGTCTAGCCGTGTACAGGTCCCCGAAAACCAATCTCCACTTTCAGGCTTTCCAAGGGCGTAAATTGTTGATTTCACTCCTCACTACCTATCACAGTTTCGGAGGCCATGAAATGCCAAGACATCACAACCCCCCCCCCCCCCAAATGACCCCTTTTCGGAAAGTAGACACCTTAAGCTATTTGCAGAGAGGCATGTTGAGTGTTTTGCAGATCTCACTTTTTGTCACAAAGTTTTGGAAATTGAAAAAAGAGGAAAAAAATGCATTTCCATGTTTTTTCTTAATTTTCCAAAAAAAATGAGAGCTGCAAAATACTCACCATGCCTCTCAGCAAATAGATTGGAGTGTCTACTTTGCAAAATGGGGTCATTTGGGGGAGGTTTTGTGCCATCTTGGCCTTTTATGGACTTCAAAAGTGTGATAGGTAGTAAGGAGTGAGATCAACAATTTACGCCCTTAGAAAGCCAGAAGGTGCAGATTGGTTTTCCGGGTCCTGTACGCGGCTAGACTGGCAAAAAGTCTCACACATGGGGTATCCCTGTACTCAGGAGAAGCAGCAGAATGTATTTTGGGGTGTCATTTCACATATACCCATGGCATGTGTGAGCATTATATCATTTACTGACAACTTTGTGTAAAAAAAAAATAAAAAATAAAAAAAAAATATTTTCCCGAAACTTGTGGCAAAATATAAACTATTCCATGGACTCACCATGCTTCTCAGCCAATAGCTTGGAGTGTCTACTTTGCAAAATGGGGTCATTTGGGGGGGATTTGTGCTATCTTGAAATTTCAGGGTCTCTGAAACTGTGACAGGTAGTCAGAGGTAAAATCAGCAATTTACGCCATTAGAAAACCTGAAGATGTGGATTGGTTTCGGGGGCACGTACACAGCTAGGCTGCCAAAAAGTCTCACACATGGGGTATCCCTGTACTCAGGAGAAGCAGCAGAATGTATTTTGGGGTGTCATTTCACATATACCCATGGCATGTGTGAGCAATATATCATTTAGTGACAACTTTCTGTAAAAAAACAACAACAAAAAAAAAAAGAAATAATAATTTTCCCGACACTTGTAGCAAAATATAAAATATTCCATGGACTCACCATGCCTCTCAGCAAATAGCTTTTGGTGTCTACTTTTCAAAAAGGGGTCATTTGGGGGGTGTTTGAACTGTCCCGGCATTTTATGCTCAATCTTATCCACACATCACCCACTCTTCTAACCACTTGAAAACCAAGCCTTTTCTGTGCCTTTTTGTTTACATGAAAATTTTTTTTTTTTTACTAAAAAATACTTTGAACCCCCAAACATTATATATTTCTTTAAAGCAGAGGCCCTATAGAATAAAATGGTGGATGTTTCAAATTTTTTTGTCACACGGTATTTGCACACAGATTTTCCAAACGCAATTTTTGCGAAAAAAATCATTTTTTTTTAATTTATTGCACAAATACACTATATAATTCAAATTTTTTTGGTAAAATTTAAAAGATAATCTTATGCCGAGTTCATAGACACCTAACATGACATGCTTTAAAAATTGCGCACGCCTGCGCAGCGGCAACAACGTACGTACATTTTTAAAAACCTTTAAAAGTCTCTACAGGTTACCACTTTAGACTTACAGAGGAGGTCTACTGCAAGAATTACTGCACTCGATCTGGTGATCGCGGCAATACCTCACATGCATGCTGCAATTGCGGTTTACATATGACACTAGACCAACGCTTGCGTGTGCCATTGCGCGCAAGCACGGGGGGAAAGGGGGGGCTCGAATTTTTTTTTTTTTTTTTGCTTTTTTATGTTATTTTGACACCTTTCCTTTCATTTTTTTTTTAAATCATTTTTATTGTTATCACAGTGAATTTAAATATCCCCTATGATAGCAATCTGTAGTGACAGGTACTCTTTTTTCAAAAAATTGGGGTCTTTTATACTCTAGATCTCTCCTCTGACCTTAACGCATCTGACCACACCAAAATTGGTGTGATAAAATACTTTCCCGATTTCCCAATGGCCCTGTTTATTTCTGGCAAAAAAGAAGTCATGAAATGCTCGTAGCTTCCGGCATCTTAGGCCATAGAGATGATTGGAGCCATTCTAATCTCCAATTAGCTCTATGGTTAGATAATTGAACCACCGGCTGCACTCTCGGGTTAACCGGTGGGACAGGAGAGCCCGAGAAAAACCACGGAAGGCTGCGGAAATCAATGCGTGGTAGCCGACAAGTACCTGCAAGAGAAACAGGTCACAAAAGAATGAAAAAACAAACAAAGGACATTAAAAGTACAGTAAGAAGAGTAGAAGGACATATAAAATGACTGACAACAACAGTTTTTGGATCCTTTTATTTTTCTTTCTAACTGTTTCTTGATGTCTTGATTTGGGACTGCGATCTTCCAGCTTGGGTCTCTCAAAATGTCGATGGACATCCAACATCCTTCGAGACCCTGTGTTTGTGTGCCCTACACTGTGTCGTGCTGTACCCTACACTAATACTCCACTAGTGTATGGTAGCGCTCAAAACATTCTCCGATGCAGAGACCAGGTTGGTCAGGACATTTGGGACAATAATAACGGGTGTCACGCCTAAATCCGCGCCTGCTACAGACACGACATCGTCTTTGGGGTCGTATTTGGGTAGGGGTACTCGGGAGGACATAAGGAAAATGTCTCTCATGCAGCCGGCTCACTGCATCTGGAAGGGGAAGTTGGGCAGGCATGCCTCCTGGGTACAGGTAGGCAAGGATGATCGCTTCCTGGAATTCCCGGAAGGATCCACTTCGTCCTGACGCCCTGTATAGGACAAAGGCGTTCAGCATAGCCAATTGGAAAAGGTAAACAGACACTTTTTTGTACCAGCGTCTGGCTTTATGGGCAACTAAATACGGCGCCAAAAGCTGGTCGTTAAGGTCCACCCCTCCCATGTTAAGGTTATATTCGTGGACACAGAGGGGTTTCTCCATAAGGCCAGTTGCCGTAGGGATTTGGATCGTCGTGTCTGCGTGAAGGGAGGACAGAACATAAACATCCCGTGTATCCTTCCACTTCACCACAAGCAATTTGTCCGTTTTCAAGCAGGCTCTCGCCCCCCGACTAAGACGGGAATTTACAAGCCGTTGGGGGAAGCCCCGGCGATTAGGTCGCACGGTGCCACATGCGCCAATTTGTAATTCAAGCAGGTGACTAAATAGTGGCACGCTTGTGTAAAAGTTGTCCACGTACAAATGGTACCCCTTTCCGGATAAGGGTGACACCAAGTCCCAAACAATCTTACCGCTGCTCCCTATGTAGTCTGGGCAGTTCGGGGGCTCCACAGTGCTATCTTTTCCCTCATAGACCCGGAAACTAACTGTATAGCCTGTGGCCCTGTCACACAATTTATAAAGTTTGACCCCGTATCTGGCACGCTTGCTGGGGAGGTACTGTTTGGTAGCAAGACGGCCAGTAAATTTAATCAGGGACTCGTCAACGCAGACAACTTGTTCGGGGGTAAACAAGGCTGCAAACCGCTGATTAAAGTGGTCTATGAGGGGCCGAATTTTGTGGAGCCGATCATATGCAGGGTCTCCCCGAGGACGACAGATTTCATTGTCGCTGAAATGCATAAATCGCAGAATTTGCTCGTATCTCCCCCTGGACATGGAGCCAGAGTACATGCGCATATGGTGAACTGGGCTAGTGGACCAATATAGCCGCAATTCACTTTGTTTAGTTATGCCCATGTGGAGGGAAAGGCCCAGAAAGATTTTAAAATCGGAAACCGTTATAGGATTCCACCCGAATGGTCCGGCAAGGGGCGAATTTGGGTTGGCGGCGATAAATTGTTGTGCATATAAATTTGATTGATCCACAATAGATCTGTAAAGATCTTCCGTGAAGAACAGCTCAAAAAAGTTCAGGGGCGTAAAACCAGCTGTCTCCACGTGGATTCCAGGTTGGGCAGTGAATGGGGGAAGTACTGGCGCTGTAGAATCAGTGGGTTGCCAATTGGGATATGCCAGCACATCAGGGAGGGCACTATGGGCTCTACGGGCCTGTCTACGAATACGCGGTGGCTGCGGGCCACTACTTGTGCTAGCCACCGCACCAGCTTCAACTGCACTTAGGGGACTCGCCACGTCACCAGGTGATACTGCAGTGCTGGTTGTACTAGGTCCAGGGTGTACTAGGCCGCTGGCGCTTGCCAGGTCGCCAGAAAAATGAGCGGCACTAGTAACCACACTCTGCTCCATACGAGCACCCTGCGATTCCTGCATCTCAACAACTCCAGAATGGGGTCGGGTACGCCTGGGTCTAACAGGGACCCATCTGTCGTCTGAGCTATCTGTCAGGGAGCCGCTGCTGTCATCTGGCTCGTATACTGACATTAATTCGGTCATTGTAGCTTCCCCATCGCTATCAGATGACACGGCCAGCATACTATAAGCCTCTTCACCACTGTACAAACGTTTAGACATTTTGGTAACTAAATTTACCTGTACAGTGGTGTTGACTCACAGGTAATAAAAGCACCTGGTTGTCAAGGACTATTTCAAGCGCTACCAAAAAAACTGCTAATGCTAGCAGGGATCAGGCCTGACTCTGCTAACACAGCGGTTTTGTGTGTTGTGTTTTTTTTGTAAGTGACAGTAATCTGTTGATTACTACACTTACCTGGGTGAAAGGGTTAAACGCAGGTGCTGGCAGGAATCAGTGCTGACCGTGCAAACACCGCGTTTTGGGAACCCTAAACTATGGGGGCGCTAGTATAGTTCTGATCAGATCAGATATTGATCTGTTCAAACACTATACTAGAAATGGAAGTGTATGTGCGTGCGTGTGTGTGGCAATCAAGGGGTTATTTCTAACTATGCGCAGGGGATCTGGGGGGGGGGGGGGGTGGCGGGGACCCTAGACCTCCTTTGGGATAGAAACTAACTCGCTAGCGCAACCTAAAGTCACAATCACACTAATACAAAATACAGTAAAAACAGTATATTATGTGTGTATTAGTGTGCTATGTGACAGGGGGAAGGGGTTAACTGGATGTGATCAGGGGGGGATCAGGGGGTTAAATCTTTATTGGAAGGGGGTGGCGGGTATCCTACGGATAAAAGAAACGGTGGCAAGCGCTAAACCTGGTCACAAGTCACACTTATACGGGTATATAGAAAATGCTATATACTGTATACAGTGTGTTGTGGCAGGGGGTGTAGGGGTGATCAGGGGGGGATCAGGGGGTTAAATCTTTATTGAGCGTGTGGCGGGGACCTTAAACTTCCTTGGGACAGAAACTTAGTTGCCTGCGCTAATTCTGATCACAATCACACTAATACAAAAATACAAAAACACTGTATATTACGTTTGTATTAGTGCTGATGTGACAGAGGGTGTAGGGGTTAACGGCGGTGATCAGGGGGGGGTCAGGTGGGATCAGGGGTTTAAATCTTTATTTGGGGGGGGTGGCGGGTAATTTAAGTGGAAAAGGGGGGCCGCAAGCGCTAGACCTGACCACAAATCACACTTATACTGGTATATAGCAAAATGCTATATACTGTATACGGTGTGTGTTACATATAGTTACATAGTTACATAGTAGGTGAGGTTGAATAAAGACAATAGTCCATCCAGTTCAACCTGTGTAGGTGTGTGTGACTGTAATCATCTAACATAGCCCTCAATCTCCTGATCCTTGAGATGTAAGTCTAAGAGTCTTTTGAAAGTCACCATACTACCCGCAGAAACCACCTCTTGTGGTAGACAATTCCACAATCTTGTAGCCCTAACAGTAAAGAACCCCCCACGTTGCCTGAGGTTAAAACGCTTCTCCTCTAATCGCATTGTATGTCCTCGAGTCCTCATGCAATTCCTTCGAATGAACAGCTTTTCTTCTAAGCTGAGATCCCCATTAAGATATTTATAAATTGCTATCATGTCCCCTCTCAGACGTCTTTTCTCCAGGGAAAATAAATCGAGCGATTGCAGCCGCTCTTCATAGGTAAGGTCCTCCAACCCCCTAATCAGTTTAGTTGCCCTTCTCTGGACTTTCTCCAGCTCCAACACATCCCTCCTGAGGACTGGCGACCAGAACTGGACAGAATACTCCAGATGCGGTCGGACCAGAGTTTTATAAAGTGGAAGGATTATAGTCTTATCTCTGGAATACATCCCTTTCTTTATGCATGCTAATATTCTGTTGGCTTTGGAAGCTGCCGCTTGGCATTGCATGCTGTTGCCTAATCTATCATCAACTAAGACTCCCAGATCTTTCTCCATTTTTGATTCCCCCAAGGGTTCCCCTCCTAACGTGTATTGTGTTTTTATGTTTTTGGTCCCCAAGTGCAAAACCTTACACTTCTCCACATTAAACCTCATTTGCCATGTCGTTGCCCACTCCGTAATTTTGTCCAGGTCATTCTGTAGGATATCTGCTTCATGCTGTGCAGTTATTGCCCTGGCCAATTTTGTGTCATCTGCAAAAACTGATAACGAACTACTGATCCCTTCCTCAATGCTGTTTATGAATAAATTGAACAAGGTTGGTCCCAGGACTGAGCCCTGGGGCACCCCGCTTACTACCTCAGACCAGTCTGAGTATGCGCTGTTTATTACTACCCTTTGGACACGGCCTTTTAGCCAATTCCGTATCCAAGAGCAAACCCTGCTGTCGATACCTGCAGACCTTATTTTATAAATTAAGCGCTTGTGGGGAACTGTATCAAACGCCTTAGCGAAATCCAAGTACACCACATCCACTGGTCTCCCCCTATCTAGCTCACAGCTCACTTCCTCGTAGAATGCTAAGAGATTGGTTTGACAAGAACGCCCATTTGTAAACCCGTGCTGGTTACTACTGATGATGTTGTTGTCTTTAGCATACTCTACGATATAGTCCCTTATCATCCCCTCCAAAAGTTTACATATTATTGATGTCAGACTGACAGGCCTATAATTTCCCGGGATATGTCTCTGGCCCTTTTTGAATATCGGAATCACGTTAGCCTTCCTCCAATCCCCTGGTACATCTCCTGTCCTAATACTGTCAGCAAAGATCAGGAACAGTGGTCTGGATATAACCTTACTGAGTTCCTTGAGCACTCTCGGATGTACGCCATCCGGGCCTGGTGATTTGTTTGTGTTAAGTTTATCCAGTCTTTCCCTGATTTCCCCCTCTGTTAGCCATAGTGGCAAGTCCTGTGTATTACTACTAACCATACAGTCATGGTCAGTGTACCCTTCCTTTTCCTGCGTAAAGACTGACGAGAAAAAAGAATTCAGCACGGTTGCTTTTTCAGTGTCCTCTGTAACCATCCTCCCATCATCGTTAATTATGTGTGCAATATGCTCTGCCCTAGTTTTTTTGCTGTTGATATATTTAAAGAATTTCTTTGGGTTTTTTTTTACTATCCTCCGCTATTTGTCTCTCAAAGTTGATTTTAGCCATCTTGATTTCGTGTTTACACTTCTTATTTTCCTCCTTGTATTGCTGGAAGGCCGATACTGTGCCCTCTGATTTATATTTCTTGAAGGCCAATTTTTTTCCCCTAATAAGTTTTTTAACGCTACGGTTTAGCCAGCCAGGTTTGGCTTTGTCTCTTCTAAATTTATTCCCCATAGGAATGCACTGCAAGATGCCTTTGCTTAATATTGTTCTAAAGCATTCCCATTTTTCCTCTGTGGTCAGTGATCCCAGGGTTTGGTCCCAGTTTACCCTTTCCATCAATGAGTACAATTTTGGAAAGTCTGCCCTTCTGAAGTTTAGGGTTCTTATGTTCCCCACTTGCCTTTTTATATTGTTATTTATACTAAATGTGATCATCCTGTGATCGCTAGAGCCCAGGTTGTC
This sequence comes from Pelophylax lessonae, assembly GCF_965119305.1. Classification (NCBI taxonomy): domain Eukaryota; kingdom Metazoa; phylum Chordata; class Amphibia; order Anura; family Ranidae; genus Pelophylax; species Pelophylax lessonae. Next base: position 111,773,992 of record NC_138778.1, read on the forward strand.
CTGGACTCCTACCTCCGAGATTATGTCTGGGTCATTAGTGATCAATAGATCCAGGATAGCATTCTCTCTAGTAGGGGAATCCACCAACTGCGACATGTAGTTATCCTGTAAGGTTTCCGTGAATAGCCGGGCCTTATGCGAGTGTGCAGTCCCCTCTTCCCAGTCAATGTCGGGATAATTGAAGTCCCCCAATATGATGACTGATCCTAGTTTTGCCGCTTTACCTATTAGTGCTAAAAATTCCAGCTCTACCTCCTCCCCTTGGTTAGGTGGCCTATAGCAAACCCCCACAACTACTTTTCCCTTATCTTCTTCCCTATCGAGTTCAACCCACACAGATTCTAAATCCATGCTCATCCCATCCGTAATGTCACTCCTTTCTAGCACCTTTATATTGTTCTTGACATAGAGACATACCCCTCCCCCTCTTTTACCAACCCTGTCCTTCCGGTACACCGAATACCCTTGGATATTGGCCAGCCAGTCATGTGAGGGGTCAAACCAAGTCTCCGTTATTCCCACAAGGTCTATGTCTTCCTCATGTACTAACATTTCCAACTCATCCATCTTATTAGCTAGGCTCCTGGCATTAGCATATACCCCTCTTAGTTTTACGGAAGTTAAACGTGATTGGCGGTTTTGTTTATTTCTGTTTGGTCTGCTGTTCTCCCGCACAGACCTGCCAATTGATGTTGTTGACCTACTGTCGCTGTTGACCCTACAACTGCCTTCAGTCCTCTGCTCCCTCCTGACTGATTCTACTTCTGAGCCCTCCCCCCCGTCTCCTAGTTTAAAAGCCCCTCCAACTCGGTGGCCATCTTTCTCCCCAAAAGAGCTGTACCGTCCCCATTAAGGTGCAGCCCATCCTTACTAAAGAGCCGGTAGCCGACTGAGAAGTCAGCCCAGTTCTCCAGGAACCCAAACCCCTCCTTCCTACACCAATTCCTCAGCCACTTGTTAACTTCCCTAAGCTCCTTCTGCCTCTCCTGTGTGGCTCGAGGTACCGGCAGTATTTCAGAGAAAACCACCTTGGAGGTCCTTTTCCTCAATCTATTACCTAAGTCCCTGAAATCGTTCTTAAGGATCCTCCACCTACCTTTAACTTTGTCATTAGTGCCCACATGCACCATGACCGCTGGGTCATCCCCAGCCCCGCCCAACAATCTGTCTGCCAGATCTGCGATGTGCCGAACTCGGGCGCCCGGTAAACAACAAACTGTTCGGTTCACGCGATCTTTTTTACAGATTTCCCTCTCTGTCCTCTTGATAATTGAGTCCCCAACTACCACAACCTGTCTAACCTTTCCTGCGTTACGGCCCCCCTTCTTCCTGGAGCCGTCCCTCCCCTGGCAGCTGGGGGAGGGCGCATGCTCCAGCACTGCCACCCCTGAGTTGATATCCCCCTCAACCTGCAACTCGGCAAACATGTTAGGGTCTACCAACTCAGGACTGGCCTCCCTGACTCTCCTCCCCCTAACATTCCTAACAGTCACCCAGCTGCGTACCTCTGCTGCTTGCGTCTCCTCTATTCCTTCCTCCTCTATGCTGACCCCTGCCAGCGCCTGATGGGTAATGTCCAAGCTCCTTTTCAGGTTGTAGATGCCACGCAGTCTTGTCACTGTGTTCTCTAGATCCACGATGTGGGCTTCCAGAGCAACAAGTCGCTCACATCTTGCACAGCAGTATTCGTCCTCGATTGTTTCATCAAGGAACGCATACATGCCGCAAGAAGTGCACTGAGTGGCATCCCCAATCCTGTCGGACATTATTACCCACTACTCTATGGGGATAATATTAACGACCTGCTCTTCCTTACCTACACTACCTCTAACTTCCCTGGTACAAAACCTGGGGTACCCACCAGTCGCTAATACCCTCACCAGTCACTAGATACTCACCAGTCGCAAGGATCCTCACCAGTCGCAAGGATCCTCACCAGTCGCAAGGATACTCACCAGTCGCAAGGATACTCACCAGTCGCAAGGATACTCACCAGTCGCAAAGATACTCACCAGTCGCAAAGATACTCACCAGTCGCAAGCTACTTCACCAGTGTTATGGCAGGGGCTGTAAGGGTGATCAGGGGGGGGGGTCAGGGGGTTAAATCTTTATTGGGCGGGTGGCGGGGACCCTAAACCTTCTTGGGACAGAAACTTAGTTGCCTGCGCTAATTCTGATCACAATCACACTAATACAAAAATACAAAAATACCGTATATTACGTTTGTATTAGTGCTGATGTGACAGAGGGTGTAGGGGTTAACGGCGGTGATCAGGGGGGGGGGGGTCAGGGGGGATCAGTGGGTTAAATCTTTATTGGGGGGGTGGGGGGTAATTTAAGTGGAAAAGGGGGGGTCGCAAGCGCTACACCTGACAACAAATCACACGTATACAGGTATATAGGAAAATGCTATATGCTGTATACAGTGTGTGTTGTGTCAGGGACTGTAGGGGTTAATCGGGGGGGCGATCGGAGGGTAAATGTGCCTATCTAAGTGTATATGTATGTGCTTGGTGCTGTACTTACAATTAGATGTGCTCTCCTCTCACGCTGGATCCAAAAAGACCGTTGGGAGGGGAGGGCACATCTTCTCTAAGCCTGTGTTTACATTTCACAGGCTTAGAGTGTCACTTGATTGGGCAGGACCGATCAACAGGTCCAGACCAAAAATGATTGGCCTGGACCTGATGACTGATCAGTTCTGACCCCAATCGAGTCATCGGCGCGACCGCGGGTGCGCGCGCGCACCAGAGCGGCGAAGGCTAGTGATGTACCGATACGTCACTCTGCCTGGCCGGGGCTGACCGCCGCAGTATATAGTCGTGCGGCGGTCGGCAACCGGTTAAAACTATTAATGGCACAGATGTTACACCTATGGCAAGGGTAATAACCTTTCAGGTCTGAAAAAAATGTGGGTCTCTTTGGTATATCTATCACATTTTGGGCTATTTTATTTTAAGGGACCCCCTAAAGACTACTGAAGGTTTATCAGGTAATGCAGGACCAAGGATACGGTCACACTTAATTATGGGCCAATGTTTCTGAAATATTTTTTTAATTAAATAATGCTGGGTGGAAAATGATGTTACAAAAGTATTTTTATATAAATCCTGAGAATGACTCTGGTACTAGGTAGAAGTAAAGTATTTCTATCTAGATTGGCCACTTCGTTTATGGTAGTGTCAAGGAAAAGGCCATCATAGCCCTTATCTATACATTTAGATCTCAATTCAGATGCCTGTTTGTGAAAATCGGCTGTAAGAGTACAATTGCGCCGTTGGCGCATAAATTGGCTCTTTGGTACACCTGTTAGCCATGGTTTATAATGGCAGCTGTCCACTGATATAAAACTATTGCGGTCGGTCTTTTAAAATTAGTATTAGTAATTAGACCGTTATCTTGCATTCTTAAGTTGAGATCAAGAAAAGTGATTTCCAAGGTACTACTAAAATAATCAAATTTTATGCCCTTGTCATTAGAGTTAAGGTTATATGGTGAAGGACTAGCCTTTTCTGATATTTGAACAGCGTGTACAGAACAAAGGGAAATCATCTACTCTTTTTGGGACCTAAGAACGTGAGAGGATGAATGATAGTGGCAAATAAATCAGCTCTCACAATACTATTGCGTAGTCTTTTCCCCTCCTATAATAAGGAAAAGGGGGTATCTAAAACATCTTGCCTTCAGGATAATTTTGTTTCAAAATAATCCAATTGCTTTTTTTTTTTTTTTTTGTCTAAAACCCACTCCCTGTTACTGCTATCCTCATTTCAGCTGGCTGTACTTTTCTCCTCAACCATGAGTCAGTCACCATTTATGCAAAAATACCCTCAAATTTTAAGGTAGGGGACCACCGTGTTGGTAAGTTTTCAGGAAAAAGAAAGCCTCCTTATGTGGATTATTTTGATTTGTTTAAGCCTCGCGTGCTCAAGCTCTATAAAATCAAGAGTCAGAGAGGATAGACGTTCTTCAGTGGAGCGTAGCCCTAGATACCGCTCTCACTCAAGGGAAAAATTCTGAGGAAGACGTCTTACTTCCTCTTCTCCTGAGCAACGCCAGAGTCCCAGGACAAGCAACTCTGGCTAAAGGTGAGTGCCAGTGTTGCCAACCCCCGGAGGGAAATTTACTGGCAGAACGTCCAAAATTTACGGACGGCACCAATTTTTTACTGGCATTGCAAAAATGCACATAAACAGGCTGTTTTCAGTGCTAAACCGTGCAAATATCAATACTTAAACTATAAACATGTAGATAGTGCTATTAGCAATGTGTTTAGGTTAAACAAAAGTCAAAAAACATATTTCTCCATTTACATGAAGATCAGATTAATATAACCCAGCCAGCACAGAGTTCCCCCATATATCAGTGTGCAAGATTCCCCCTTACAGTGTAACTCTGACAAAAAGAGGAATGCTGCAGATCTTGATTTAAGGGGGAACTCTGATTTAAGCGGGTGCTCTGGTGACCAGAAACCGCCTTATATCAGAGTCCACTGCATTCCCCTTTACATCAGAGTTCCCTTTTACATCAGGGTCTGCAGAGTTCCCCCTTCGCACTGTAAGGGGAGAATCCTGCAGACTCTGATGTAAAGGGGAACGCCAGGAACTCTGATGTGGGGGGCAATCTGGTGACCAGAGACCACCTTCCACAGAGTGAATACATTAAGATATGGGGGGGGGGTTACTAATATAGAGGGATCTTTATATCAGTGCCCCCTGGCCCTTACATCAGTGACCCCCCCCCCATCAGACTGGTCTGGCGGCACTGTCACTGACCTCCTCTCAGGTGCACTGTGCAGGGCTCAGTCAGACGGCTCTAGTCTCCACTCTGCAGGCCCCACACATCTGACTTCTCCTGTGACCCCCATCCCGGCGGCGCTCTCACTCTTGACTCCTCTCCAGAGTCCAGACTCCCCTGCGGACATGATACAAGAGATGGTCAGAGACTGCAGACATGGTACAGGAGGTGGTCAGAGACTGCGGACATGGTACAGGAGGTGGTCAGAGACTGCGGACATGGTACAGGAGGTGGTCAGAGACTGCGGACATGGTACAGGAGGTGGTCAGAGACTGCCGACATGGTACAGGAGGTGGTCAGAGACTGCGGACAGGGTACATGAGGTGGTCAGAGACTGCGGACAGGGTACAGGAGGTGGTCAGAGACTGCGGACATGGTACAGGAGGTGGTCAGAGACTGCGGACATGGTACAGGAGGTGGTCAGAGACTGCGGACATGGTACAGGAGGTGGTCAGAGACTGTGGACATGATACAGGAGGTGGTCAGAGACTGCGGACAGGGTACAGGAGGTGGTCAGAGACTGCGGACAGGGTACAGGAGGTGGTCAGAGACTGCGGACAGGGTACAGGAGGTGGTCAGAGACTGCGGACATGATACAGGAGGTGTTTAGAGGTGGCATGTGGGGCCTGGGGGGACTGGGAGCAAGGAGAGGCCATGGATGGAATCCTGGATGGATGGATGGATGGATGGATGGATGGATTCTTCAGCAGCCCTGCCCTAGGCTCAGGCCAGGGGGTGACCGGGGTCAGAGATGGCAGGTGGGGCCTAGGGGGGGACTGGGAGCGAGGAGAGGCCATGGATGGAATTTGAATCCCGTTTCCTGGATGGATGGATCCTTCAGCAGCCCTGCCCTGGGCTCAGGGGTGGCAGCAGGTGGTGGGGCCTGGGGGGGGACTGGGAGCGAGGTCGAGGAGAGGCCATGGATGGATAGAATCCTCAATTCCTCATGGATGGATCCTGCTTCAGGGCTCAATCCAGGGCTGGGGCCTGGGGGTCAGTCAGAGAGGTTGCAGGTGGGGCCTGAGGCTGGGGGGGACTGGGACTGGGTCTGGGAGCGAGGAGATAAGTAGGAGCCTAGCCCTAGGAAGAGTACTACTCACGGTCTCTGGAGAAGTGAAGAAGATCTCCCTGGAGACTGAGTGGAGACAGTGAATGGCCGATGGTGGTGGTGTCTGTGCCAGGCCAGCCCAGGCAGAGATGGATGGATCCTTGGCTTGTCCTCCTTGGGGTGGTGGGACTGGAGGCTGGAGCTCAGCTGGCTGGTGGCGCTGCTGCAGACAGTCCTGGGCTGGTCGGGTCTCTCCACACACGGTCCCCGGTCCGGCAACAGGCTCCTCAGGCTGGGGGAGGTAGGTAGCAGCCGCGGCGGCAGTGGCGGGAAGATCGAGATTCAAGATTCTGGGCGGGGCAGAGGGCACACACAGGCGGAGCCGGAGGCGGTCACGTCAGTTGGGGAGGACTCGGAGACAATCGGAGCAGGACTCGAGAATATGACAAGTGAGTTCACTAGTTCAGAAGTGTCCGGAGATGACCGAGGCGCACGCCGCGCATGCGCAGTCACAATGTCTCGCCGCAGCCATCATTTTAACGGGCACTTTTCTCCTGCTACGGGCATTTACGGGCAGGAGAAAAGTGCCTTGATTTTACGGGCTGTCCGTGAATATACGGACGGTTGGCAACACTGGTGAGTGCATCTTTCAAGCGAATGCGAGTCTGAATCCTGCAAATGTCCAGCAGGGCCTGTGGCGCAGTACCTATGCCCAACAGATTGGTGTGTAAAGACTGCCTGGAGGAGTTTGCAGTTGACATGCAATGCTCAAAATGTCATCATTATTAAAGAGGATGAAAAGGCTGCAGTGGCAGACCTGGTAAGTCATGATCCAATTTGTGGGGGACCTAAGTTCACGACCCCGGCATTTCGTTCCTGAAACTGCTATTCACTTAGCAAAGTGAATGTGGAACACATGAAAAATTCCTGCCAGACAGTCCCTAGAGTTGCCATTCTGGCAACTGGAAAAGCAACCTGGCACCTAGGCACTTAGTTCTGCTACACTGCTGAGTTGGCAGCCTGCAGGCAATAGTAGCTCCTCTTCATCAGAGAAAGACCCAGAGTTGCTTGATTTCAGTTTTTCCCTTGGGCAACCATATACCCAGGCAGTCAGGCAAGCCATTACAGGGGTCAAAAAACAAGGTTGTATTTCCCCTTTCTTCAACATGGCAATTCTTTTTTCACTCATAAAAAAAAAAATTACACCAGGTGTTGGAATTATGTTTTATATAACCTCCCCCCCCCCTCTTTATTGTTTTGGTGTCGGCTGTAAAGTCAATCACCGGAAGACAGAGGACGTGACTGGTATGTAACATCCATATTGATACAATAAAACAAAATGGCAGAAACACTTTCATTGGCTCTTTTTTTCCCCATTGATGACAGGTCCCATTCCCATATGTACATATGTATAGGGGGGTCCATGTACAGGTGCCCTGTAACTGGCGTCCTATTGGGGGACTGCCTACCTCTCTCTCTCTCTCTCTCTCTCTCTCTCTCTTCTCTCTCTCTTTCCAACTTCCAATTTTAAAAAAGACAAGGTTTGCATGTCTTTATTACAGGCTGGGCTGAGCTGCCAGATACTGTAGATGCCACATATCAGAAAAAAATTTAATAGATTAAATAATATTAATTTTATACATTTCATTTAATTTCATTTAAATTAATAATTTTAAATAAAATTTATATGAATAATTTAAAAACAAATAATTGAAGCTTTTAAAAAAATAATTCAAGAATAAAGGACTAAGCTTATTTCTGGCATTTGATGTTTAAAAATTAAAATCAGTATTTTTTGCTAGAAAATTACTTGGAACCCCCAAACATTACATATATTTTTTTAGCAGAGACCCTAAGAGATAAAATGGAGATTATTGCAATCCTTTATGTCACACCGTATTTGCGCAGCGGTCTTGCAAACGTAATTTATTTTGGAAAAAATACACTTTAAATTAAAAAATAAGAAAACAGTAAAGTTAGCCCAATTGTTTTCTCTAATGAAAGATGATGTTACACCGAGTAAATTAATACCTTACATGTCATGATTAGTGATGGACGAACATCAGCCGGGGCGGTTCACCAACGTCAGCCGCAAATTTTCTCAAAAGTCCGCGAACCACGAGTTTGCGGCAGGCCCCATTGACTTTAATGGGAGGCGAACTTTAAAAACCTTTAGGTCATATTTGCAGCCACAAAAGACTTACTAGCTGTTCACAAATAGTCCCAGCACATGGACAATGTCATAACAGAAGTATTGCAATTGGAAAAGTTGCCCTAAAAATTTCTTTATTTTTTTTTACAGCAAAATGTATTCTGTGGCTGTAGGTACATTAGGCATTCACAGGATAAATAAGTAAGTGTCGGCCATGAAAGGCCCCAAAAATTAGCCCACATGGGTTTACCTGACAGCAAAGAACGTATTTTTTGGTGGCTGGAGGTACATTAGGCATTCCCAGGATACAGAAGTAAGTGTCGGCCAGTACAGTATAGGCCCCAAAAATTAGCCCACATGGGTTTACCTGACAGCTAAGAACGTTGTATTATGTGGCTGAAGGTACATTAGGCATTCACAGGATAAAGAAGTAAGTGTAGGCCAGTATAGGTGCCAAAAATTAGACCACATGGGTTTACCTGACAGCAAAGAACATAGTATTTGGTGGCTGGAGGTACATTAGGCATTCACAGGAAAAGAAGTAAGTGTCGGCCAGTATAGGCCCCAAAAATTAGACCATATGGGTTTACCTGACAGCAAAGAATGTAGTATTTGGTGGCTGGAGGTACATCAGGCATTCACAGGATACAGAAGTAAGTGTCGACCAGTATAGGCCCCAAAATTTAGACCACATGGGTTTACCTGACAGCAATGAATGTAGTATTTGGTGGCTGGAGGTACATTAGGCATTCACAGGATACAGAAGTAAGTGTTGGCCAGTATAGGCCCCAAAAACTAGCCCACATGGGTTTACCTGACAGCAAAGAACGTATTATTTTGTGGCTGGAGGTACATTAGGCCTTCACAGGATACAGAAGTGTCGGCCAGTATAGGCCCCAAAAATTAGCCCACATGGGTTTACCTGACAGCTAAGAATGTAGTATTTGGTGGCTGGAGGTACATTAGGCATTCACAGGATAAAAAAGTAAGTGTCGACCAGTATAGGCGCCAAAAATTAGACCACATGGGTTTACCTGACAGCAAAGAACGTAGTATTTGGTGGCTGGAGGTACATTAGGCATTCACAGGAAAAGAAGTAAGTGTCGGCCAGTATAGGCCCCAAAAATTAGACCATATGGGTTTACCTGACAGCAAAGAACGTAGTATTTGGTGGCTGGAGGTACATTAGGCATTCACAGGATACAGAAGTAAGTGTCGGCCAGTATAGGCCCCAAAAATTAGCCCACATGGGTTTACCTGACAGCAAAGAACGTATTATTTTGTGGCTGGAGGTACATTAGGCATTCACAGGAAAAGAAGTAAGTGTAGGCCAGTATTGGCCCCCAAAATTAGACCATATGGGTTTACCTGACAGCAAAGAATGTAGTATTTGGTGGCTGGAGGTACATTAGGCTTTAACAGGATAAAGAAGTTAGTGTCGGCCAGTATAGGCCCCAAAGATTAGCCCACATGGGTTTACCTGACAGCTAAGAACGTAGTATTTGGTGACTGGAGGTACATTAGGCATTCACAGGATACAGAAGTAAATGTCAGCCAGTATAGGCCCCAAAAATTAGACCACATGGGTTTACCTGCCAGCAAAGAACATAGTATTTGGTGGCTGGAGGTACATTAGGCATTCAAAGGAAAAGAAGTAAGTGTCGGCCAGTATAGGCCCCAAAAATTAGACCATATGGGTTTACCTGACAGCAAAGAACGTATTATTTTGTGGCTGGAGGTACATTAGGCATTCACAGGATACAGAAGTAAGTGTCGGCCAGTATAGGCCCCAAAAATTAGACCACATGGGTTTACCTGCCAGCAAATAACGTAGTATTTATTGGCTGGAGGTACATTAGGCATTTACAGGATACAGAAGTAAGTTTCGGCCAGTATAGGCCCCAAAAATTAGCCAACATGGGTTTACCTGACAGCTAAGAAAGTAGTATTTGGTGGCTGGAGGTACATTAGGCCTTCACAGGATACAGAAGTAAGTGTCGGTCAGTATAGGCCCCAAAAATTAGCCCACATGGGTTTACCTGACAGCAAAGAATGTATTATTTGGTGGCTGGAGGTACATTAGTCATTCACAGGATATAGAAGTAAGTGTCGGCCAGTATAGGCTCCAAAAATTAGCCCACATGGGTTTACCTGACAGCTAAGAATGTAGTATTTGGTGGCTGGAGGTACATTAGGCATTCACAGGATACAGAAGTAAGTGTCGGCCAGTATAGGCCCCAAAAATTAGCCCACATAGGTTTACCTGACAGATAAGAACATAGTATTTGGTGGCTGGAAGTACATTAGACATTCACAGAAAAAATAATTGTCGGCCATGAAAGACCCCAAAAATTTGGCATTCCATGGACATGAAATGCCTTTTATGCCGCTGTATTTAGTGAAGCCAAGGAACAGGAATTGTTGTGGGTGGATGGCGGTCTGGCGGATATTTGTGGCCTGTCATGAGGAATTTCAATGAAACATGGTCTACTGGTCACATGTGTTGAATTCCTCAGAGATCCATGCCTCATTCATTTTTATAAATGTGAGGTAGTCTACACTGTCATGAGCTAGGCGAGTGCGCTTATCGGTCACGATCCCCCCTGCTGCGCTGAACGTCCTTTCGGACAGAACACTGGACGGGGGCAAGCCAACAGTTCCATTGAAAATTGTGCAAGCTCTGGCCAGAGGTCTATCCTGCCCACCTAGTAGTCCAGGGGTTCATCACTAGTGATGGACGAACATCGGCCGGGGCGGTTCGCGAACGCCAGCCGCAAATTTTCTCAAAAGTCCGAACCGCGAGTTTGCGGCGGGCCCCATTGACTTTAATGGAAGGCGAACTTTAACCACTTGCCTACCGGGCACTTTCACCCCCTTCCTATCCAGGCCAATTTTCAGCTTTCAGCGCTCTCACGCTTTGAATGACAATTGCGCGGTCATGCTACACTGTACCCATATGAAATTTTTATCATTTTTTTCACACAAATAGAGCTTTCTTTTGGTGGTATTTAATCATCTCTGGGTTTTTTATTTCTTACAAAAAAAAAAGAAAAAAGACAGAAAATTTTGAAAAAGAAAAGTTTTTCTTATTTTCTGCGAGTAAATTTTGAAAATAAATACATTTTTCTCCTTCACTGATGTGCGCTGATGAGGCGGCACTGATGGGCACTGATAGGCTGCACTGATGGGCACTGATGAGGTGGCACTTATGGGCACTGATGAGGTGGCACTTATTGGCACTAATGAGGTGGCACTGATGAGGAGGTACTAATATGCCGCACTGATGAGCACTGATAGGCGGCACTGATGAGCACTGATAGGCGGCACTGCTGGGTACTAATAGGTGGCACTTCTGGGCACTGAGAGGTGGCACTGCTGGGCACTGACAGGCGGCACTGCTGGGCACTGAAAGGCGGCACTGATGGGCACTGAGAGGCGGCACTGCTGGACACTGATGGGTGGCACTGATGGACACTGACGGGTGGCACTGATGGTCGGCACTGATGAGCACTGATGGGCAGCACCATCAGTGTCCACACTCAGTGCCCATAGTGCTGCCAGTCAGTGCTCATCAGTGCCTAGATGAGCAGGCACTGATGGGCACTGACTGGCAGCACTATGGGCAATGATTGTGGGCACTGATGGGGGGCACTGATGGCGGGCCCTGTGGGCACTGATGGTGGGCACTTAGTGTATTTTATTTACCTTGTGTAATCAGGGCACTGGTGATCAGTGCCCTGATTACATTCCTCTGTGTCCCCGAACGGCTGATCGGCTCTGCTCCTTCCTCACACGCAGTCTCTGTGTGAGGAAGGAGAGCTGGCGATGAGAGATGATCTCATATGTTTACATATGAGATCATCTCTCATTGCATGGGCCGATCACGTGGTAAATGGCCGCTGTGATTGGCTATTTACCACGATCTGTAATTGGCTGTGTCCAAGGGACACGGCCGACACAGATTCTCCCCGATGCGCGCTCGCGGGAGCGCGCGGGGAGCCAGTCTCTGGGAGGCCGTATAAAGACAGCCTCCCGGAAATTCGAGTCCGCGCTGTAGCCGTACTTCGGCTATAGCGCGGATCGGAAGAAGTTAAAAACCTTTAGGTCATATTTGCAGCCACAAAAGATGTACTAGCTGCGCACAAATAGTCCCGACACATGGACAATGTCATAACAGATGTATTGCAATTGAAAAAGTTGCCCTAAATTTTTTTTTTTTTTTTTTACAGCAAAAAATATCTATTTTTTTTCATAAATCAGCCAGAACTGACAGCAGCCGGTAAATACATTGTCTAATACATATAGGGTCCATTCACACATCTGTAAAATGGGTCCGCATCCATTCCACAATTTGGCGGAACCTTTACAGACCCATTGTTTTTCATTTCCAGTCTGAAAAATTAGGCATTCACAGGATAAAGAAGTAAGTGTCGGCCATTCCAGGCCCCAAAAATTAGCCCACATGCGTTTACCTGACAGCTAAGAACGTAGTATTCTGTGGCTGAAGGTACATTAGGCATTCACAGGTAACAAAAGTAAGTGTCACCCATTCCAGGCCCCAAACATTAGCCCACATGGGTTTACCCGACAGCTAAGTACGTAGTATTCTGTGGCTGAAGGTACATTAGGCATTCACACAGTAGACAGAAGTAAGTGTCGGCCTGTATAGGCTGCAAAAAAATTAGCTCACATGGGTTGAACTGACAGCAAAGAACGTAGTATATGATGGCTAGGAGGTACAGTAGGCGTTCACAGTATACACAAGTTGGTGACGGGCTGTTTAGGCCGCAAACATGAGCTCACATGGGTTGAACTGACAGTAAAGAACGTAGTATATGATGGCTAGAGGTACAGTAGGCGTTCACAGTATACACAAGTTGGTGGCGGGCTGTTTAGGCCGCAAACATGAGCTCACATGGGTTGACCTGACAGTAAAGAATGTAGTATATGATGGCTAGAGGTACAGTGGGCGTTCACAGCATACACAATTAGGTGGCGGGCTGTTTAGGCTGCAAAAATGAGCTCACATGGGTTGAACTGACAGCAAAGAACGTAGTATATGATGGCTAGAGGTACAGTAGGCTTTCACAGTATACACAAGTTGGTGGCGGGCTGTTTAGGCCGCAAACATGAGCTCACATGGGTTGAACTGACAGTAAAGAACGTAGTATATGATGGCTAGGGGTACAGTAGGCGTTCACAGTATACACAAGTAGGTGGCGGGCTGTTTAGGCCGCAAAAATGAGCTCACATGGGTTGAACTGACAGCAAAGAACGTAGTATATGATGGCTAGAGGTACAGTAGGCGTTCACAGTATACACAAGTAGGTGGCGGGCTGTTTAGGCCGCAAAAATGAGCTCACATGGGTTGAACTGACAGCAAAGAACGTAGTATATGATGGCTAGAGGTACAGTAGGCATTCACAGTATACACAAGTTGGTGGCGGGCTGTTTAGGCCGCAAACATGAGCTCACATGGGTTGAACTGACAGTAAAGAACGTAGTATATGATGGCTAGAGGTACAGTAGGCGTTCACAGTATACACATGTAGGTGGCAGGCTGTTTAGGCTGCAAAAATGAGCTCACATGGGTTGAACTGACAGCAAAGAACGTAGTATATGATTGTTAGAGGTACATTAGGCGTTCACTGTATACACAAGTTGGTGGCGGGCTGTTTAGGCCGCATACATGAGCTCACATGGGTTGAACTAACAGCAAAGAACGTAGTATATGATGGCTAGAGGTACAGTAGGCGTTCACAGTATACACAAGTTGGTGGCAGGCTGTTTAGGCCGCAAACATGAGCTCACATGGGTAGAACTGACAGTAAAGAACGTAGTATATGATGGCTAGAGGTACAGTAGGCATTCACTGTATACACAAGTTGGTGGTGGGCTGTTTAGGCCGCAAACATGAGCTCACATGGGTTGGACTGACAGTAAAGAACGTAGTATATGATGGCTAGAGGTACAGTAGGCGTTCACAGTATACACAAGAAGGTGGCGGGCTGTTTAGGCCGCAAAAATGAGCTCACATGGGTTGAACTGACAGCAAAGAACGTAGTATATGATGGCTAGAGGTACAGTAGGCGTTCACAGTATACACAAGTAGGTGGCGGGCTGTTTAGGCCGCAAAAATGAGCTCACATGGGTTGAACTGACAGCAAAGAACGTAGTATATGATGGCTAGAGGTACAGTAGGTGTTCACAGTATACACAAGAAGGTGGCGGGCTGTTTAGGCCGCAAGAATGAGCTCACATGGGTTGAACTGACAGCAAAGAACGTAGTATATGATGGCTAGAGGTACAGTAGGCATTCACAGTATACACAAGTTGGTGGCGGGCTGTTTAGGCCCCAAACATGAGCTCACATGGGTTGAACTGACAGTAAAGAACGTAGTATATGATGGCTAGAGGTACAGTAGGCGTTCACAGTATACACAAGTAGGTGGCGGACTGTTTAGGCTGCAAAAATTAGCTCACATGGGTTGAACTGACAGTAAAGAACGTAGTATATGATGGCTAGAGGTACAGTAGGCGTTCACTGTATACACAAGTTGGTGGCGGGCTGTTTAGGCCGCAAACATGAGCTCACATGGGTTGAACTGACAGTAAAGAACGTAGTATATGATGGCTAGAGGTACAGTAGGCATTCACAGTATACACAAGTTTTGCTCCCACTGGGCTTGGTGATGGGATTTCAGGTGCCTTCTTAAGGCGGTTGTCCCTAGGTGAGTGTTGGGCTTACCGCGACTTATGCGTTGACTGCAAAGGCTGCAGATGGCAACACTGGTGTCAGCAACGGACACATTAATAAAAGCCCACAAAGCGGAGCCATGTGCCAGCGTCCTGGGAGCGCCAGATGTGACTGTACATGGTTGATGGCTCGCTCCTGATACATTTGCAATCTGCTTTCTACCTGTTCTGCAATGCAAGTTCTGCCTGCCTCTCCTCCCTATCTACCGGTCCGTCAGTCCGCCAGTTCTACAAATAATTGGCCAGTAACTGTTGTCACTGTGTGTAGCACTGTTTACACAGCAAAAGAGGCCAAATGTTTGCAGGACTAAAATACACTCTTAGAAATGTATACTGTTAAATAACACCCCACTTCAATATGTGGCATTGGGGGAAAGCATTGGTGTAGCACACCAGTTCAAAAAATTGGCCAGTGAGTTAGGCGCTGTGTGTACCAGACTTCACTCTGAAAACTAGGCAATATTGTTGCATGACACAAATACACTTGAAAAAGCTTACTCAGAGAACACCTCACTTCAATAGGTGGCATTGGGGGGAGCATTGGTGTAGCACACCAGTTCAAAAAATTGGCCAGTGAGTTTGGCGCTGTGTGTACCAGACTTTACTCAGCAAACTAGGCAATATTGTTGCATGACACAAATACACTTGAAAAAGTTTACTCAGATAACACCCCACTTCAATATGTGGCATTGGGGGGGGGGGGTTTACTCAGATAACACCCCACTTCAATATGTGGCATGGGGGGGGGGGCAATTGGTCTATCACACCAGTTATAATACATTATAAGTGCTTTTGTCACTGTGTGTAGTGTTGCTGCAGAAGCGCTCAGTCTCACCACCGCACCTGTCACAATGCTGCACAGTGCACAATAATAGTACTAATCCACTATAATATGCTTTCTACAAAGTGGTGACTGCAGCCGATCTCTAACTGCCCCTAAAGCAACCACAGGATACCTGCCCCTATAGTAAAGAGACTTTAATAGACCCTATAACGACATTGGAGCATTTTAAATGACTTTTGTGGACATTGACAAAGCGATTTCTGTGTGACTGCAGCCGATCCCTAACTGCCCCTATAGCAACCACAGGATACCTGTCCCTATAGTAAAGAGACTGTAATAGACCCTATAACAACATTGGAGCATTTTAAATAACTTTTGTGGACATTGACAAAGCGATTTGTGTGTGACTGCAGCCAATCTCTAACTGCCCCTAAAGCAACCACAGGATACCTCTCCCTAAGCTCAAAAGATACTAGTGGACCTATACTGAAAAATACCAGCCCTGGAAAGGACTTTTGTGGATCTTCACAGCACTATATGTGTCTAGCAAACTCTCACTAATGAGCACAGCAGACCTCTCCCTACACTGGCAGAAAGCGGAATGTGAAATGGCCGCCAGGTCTATTTATAGGGTAGGGGGACTGTCCATGTGCTGGAATGTTTCAATAGGCTGTCCCGTTCCACCTGACGGCTGTGTCACGGGTCAAAGTTCTCCCCAATGTAAACAAATATGGCCGCCGTGAACTACGCCATGTGTTCGCAAATTTGGCGGGTAGCGAACAAGCTAAATTCGCCATGAACCGACAGCCGGGCGAACCGCAAGGCCATCTCTATTGATGAAAGCCCTTATACCGTCACTGAGCGATATAGAGTTATGTGTGGACAGCACTCACTGCATTCCCAGGGCCTAAATTCCTACCAGACACAGCGCTCAGGGATACCTTGGCATGCATATATTACTGCCACGTAAAAGAACGTGTGATGATGGCGGCCAAGAGTATTTTTCCCCAGTTCTCTGGGGGGGGGGGGGGGGGCTGGTGTCAGTGGATTGTGTCAGTAGAGCAGTGGATGGTGTCAGTAATTATTTATTTTATTTTTTTCAATTTTATTTTTTTATAATTTATTTTCACAAAGCTTTTTTTTGTGGGGGAGAGTCTGTATTTTTTTTTTTTTTAGTTTAGTGTTGGTATATATAAATCTCACCAAGGCCCACAACAGGGCTGATTTAAAAAAAATTTGATAAATATTAAAACACTAAATAGGAAAAAAATAAAAGTAAAATTGTAAAAAATAATAAAGTGAAATGAAAAAAAAAATATTGACGCTGCCCACTCTTCCCCCCTAAAAAGAATAATTGTAAAAAAGCAATAATTAAATAATAAAAATTGTTAAAAAAAAATGATATATATATATATATATATATATATATATATATAAACATACATACACACACAGTATATATATATATATATATATATATATATATATATTTTTTTTTTACAATTTTTATTATTTAATAATTTTTTTTACAATTATTTTTTTTAGGAGTGAAAAGTGGACAGTGTTAATATTTTTGTTTTCATAAAACTTTATTATTTTTTACAATTTTACTTTTATTTTTTCCTATTTTGTGTTTTAATATTTATTAAATTTTTTAAAATCAGCCCTGTTGTGGGCTTTGGTGAGATTTTGTTTTCTTAGGCCTACTGACTTCAACAGCTCTTCTCTTTACTCTCTGTAAAGCCCAGAGATAAATGGGGGAGAGGTCAGCTCAGCACTAATCCACATAATAGTGGAGTCAGCTTGACGCAATGGGAGTGGGGGAGGGGATAAAAGAAAACATTTCCCCTCTACATATAGGAATCAGGTGACAGGAGAGGAGTGGGGGGGAGGGGTGTGTCAACATTTCTCCATACAGAGGACTTGGGTAACAGCAGAGGGGGAGGTGCAGAGGGAGGGGGCGGATCAGATCTTCTCTATACAGAAGACTCAGATTACAGAATGGGGGCGGGGCAGAGAGAGAGGGGTGTAAACACTTTTGTACACAGAGGAGCTCACAACACAGATAAAGGGGGAGGGGTCAGGTCATCACTTCTTCCACAAAAGGCCTATTTCTCTCCAATATTGGTGACAAATCTGTGTAAATCTGTGTTAGTGAGCGCTTCTCCTTTGCCGAGATAATCCCTCCCCCTCACAGGTGCGGCATATCAAGATGCTGATTGGACAGCATGGTTATTGCACAGGTGTGCCTTAGGCTGCCCACAATAAAAGGCCACTCTAAAATGTGCAGTTTTATCACACAGCACAATGCCACAGATGTCCCAAGTTGTGAGGGAACGTGCGATTGGCTGACTGCAGGAATGCCCACCAGAGCTCTTACCTGTGAATTGAGTGTTCATTTCTCCACCATAAGCCTAGAGATAATTACAGTGCAGAATGGGAATGTGATAATGGGAAATAGGAAATGCACAGTGCAGAATGGTGGCAGTAGGGCAGTGGGCAATGTTAGTAGTTCTTTATTTTTATTATTTTATTTTTAATATTTTTTTACAATTTTGTTTTTTAATTATTTTTTGACTAATTATTTTGTATTGCTCTTTCACAATGATTTTAGTAGAGCAGTAGTTGATGTCAGTAGTTTTTTTTTATATTATTTTACAAATTGTTTTTTTTGTTTATTTTTTTATTTTTTACAAAATCATTTTATATTAAATATTTTTCTGTGTTTTCTACAATGCTTTTGGGGGCTAATGTGTGGTGTCAGTGGGGCAGTATACAGTGTAGTTTGAGCAGTGGATGGAGTCAGTAGTTTTTTTAGTTTTATTTTTTTATTTTGTAAATTTTTTACTTTTCTAATTATATATACAGTGTATATATATATATATATATATATATATATATATATATATATATATATATATATATATATATATATATATATATAATATATATATTTTTTTTTTTTTTAATTATCTGCAAGGGTTTCATCACAATGCATTTGGGGGCAGTGGATGGTTTTTTTATTTTCTAATGCGGCTTCCATTTTATTTTTATTTTTTATTTTTTTAATTCATTTTTATATATTTTTTACAGTGTCTCAGTGGATGGTGTCAGTAGGGCAGCGGACAGTGTATTTTTTTTTTAATATTTTATAATTAAATTTTTTTATTATTCTTCATTCATTTAAATTTTTTTTAATATTTATTTTTGTATTATTGGTTTCACAATGATTTTGGGGGTAAAGTGGATGGTGTTAGTAGAGCAGTGGATGCTATCATTAGGGCAGTTGAATGTGTCAGTATTTTTTGTTTTTATTATTTTGTATTATATTATTTCATTTTAATTTCATATTTCACTATGTTTTTTATTTATTTTTCTTAATAATTGTTTTTCTACAATGCTGTTTGGGGGGGACGGTGTCAGTATTGTTTTGTTTTTATTATTTTATTTTCTATTATTCTATTATTATATCTACAATTTTATTTTCTTCAAATATTTTTGCTCACTGTGCTTCTGTTGGGGGGGGGGGGGCAGTGGATGGTGTCAGTAGTTGATTTTTTTTACTTTTTTTGTTTACAATTCTCAGGGAGGAGGGGTTAGGACAATTGATTGTGTCAGTAAGGCAGTGGACCGTGTCAGTAATTTTTTTATTTTGGTTTTATTTTTAAAACTTAAATTTCTATTATTTTTTTTATATTAATCTTTTTTTCACAATGCAGGGGGATGAGCAGTGGATGGTGTCAGAAAATTAACTAAAAAATACAACTAATAATGCTGTCCACTTCCCTTCTATTATGTTTCTAGTATGTTATTTTTTCTATATTTTTAATTTATATCTTAAATAATTTTTTCACAGTGTCTCTGGGAGGGTGGCAGTGGATGGTGTCGGTAGGTCAGTGTCAGTGGAGCAGTGAATTGAGTCAGTAGTTATTTGCATTTAATTTTTTTTTTTTTACAAACGCTTTTTTTTTTTAAATGTATACAATGTAATTATTTCTTTCTTTATTTTTACATTTTTTTTCAAAAAGGTTTTTGCGGACCAGAGAATGGTGTCAGTAGGGCAGTGGACAGTAATTTAAAAAAATATATATTTTTTACTATTTTTCACAAATGTTATGTATTGTTTTTATAATATTTTTGTATTTATCATTGTTTTCACAATTTTTTTTTGTGGGGGGAGGGGGTGGTGTCAGTAGAGCACTGTATGGTGTCAGTATGGCAGTCGAAGGTGTCAGTTTTTTTTTTTTTTTTTTATTGTGTTTAATACATTTTATTGTGTTTAATACATTTTTTTGCACAATGCTTTTTTTTTGGAGGGGTGGACAATGTCAGTGGTTTGTTTTTATTTTAATTTTCTATAATTTTTTTACAATATTATTAGTTACTATATTTTTTAATTTCATTTTTTAAATATTGTTTTCACAGTGATTTGGGGGGGGGGGGGGGTAAGTTTCAGTGCAGTTTTTTTTCAATGCTTTTCAGGGAGGGGAGCAGTAGATTTTGTCAGTAGGGCAGTGGACAGAATTAGTAGATTTTAATATATTTTTTAAATGTGAATTTTTTTTTCAGTTATTTTAATAATTTTTTTCACAATGCTTTGGGTGAAAGATGTGTTGGTAGGACAGTGAATACTGTCAGTAGAGCAGTACATGGTGACAGTATTTTTTTTTTTTCAATTATTATTATTTTTGTTTACAAATGTATTTTTTACCTTTTTTTTTTTTTAACAATTCAATTTTCATTTTTTTTTTAAATGTCTCTTGAGGGGAGGGTAGTAGGGCAGTGGATTGTGTCAGAAGGGCAGCGGACAGTGTCAGTTGTTTTTTTTTTTTTTTGTTTTTTTTTACAAATGTCAATATTTATTTCTATTTACAGTTACATTTTTCAATATTTTTTTTACAACGATTTTGGAGTACCAGTGGTTGGTGTCAGTGGTGCAGTGGTTTAAGTTAGTAGAACAGTGCACAGTGTAGGTCGACTAGTGGATAGTGCAATTTGTTTTTTATTTTTATTTATTTTTTTGACTATTTTAATTCTTTTTACTATTTAATTTTTTATACTTTTTGTTTTTCATTTTTTTCAAAATGCTTTCAGGAAGCAGTGGATGGTGTCAGTAGGGCAGTGGAAGGTGCTAGTAGTGCAACGGACAATGTCAACATGTATCATTATTATTATTTCTTTATTATTTTTAGAAATATTATTTTTAATTATTTTCTTCTATTTACTCTTAGATATATATATATATATATATATATATATATATATATATATATATATTTATTTTGGGGGGGGGGGGGCAGTGGATGGTATCAGTATTTTTTTGTTTTTTATTATTTTATTTCCTCTTTTTTTTCATGATTTTATTGATTTTTAAAATCTATTTTTTAACAGCGCCTCTGGATCAGCAGTGGACGGTATCAGTAGAGCAGTGGACAAGGAGTCGTCTCACAGCAGAAGGGGCGGTGCAGGGGAAGGGGCGTGTCAGAATTTCTCCACTCACAGGACCCAGCTCACAACAGAGATAATGGGGGAGGGGTGAGGTCAGCACTTCTCCTCTGTACATTGAACTCGGCTTGAAGCAATGGGAGTGGGGGAGGGGTATGATAGAAAACATTCCCCCTCTACATATAGAAATCAGCTGACAGGAGAGGGAGTGGGGGAGGGGTGTGAAGAATGATATGATTATATAAAGAACAGACGTCTGTACTCTATACTGCATTTCCCATTTCTCCATATTATACTTCAGGCTGTGACGTTGAAGAAAAAATTATAAACGCAACACTTTTGTTTTTGCCCCCATTTTTCATGAGCTGAACTCGAATATCTAAGACTTTTTCTATGTACACAAAAGGCCTATTTCTCTCCAATATTGGTCACAAATCTGTCTATATCTATGTTAGTGAGCTCTTCTCCTTTGCTGATATAATCCATCCCCCTCACAGGTGTGACATAACAAGATGCTGATTGGACAGCATGATTATTGCACAGCTGTGCCTTAGGCTGCCCACAATAAAAGGCCACTCTAAAATGTGCAGTTTTATCACACAGCACAATGGCACAGATGTCACAAGTTGTGAGGGAGCGTGCGATTGGCTGACTGCAGGAATGCCCACCAGAGCTCTTACCCGTGAATTGAATGTTCATTTCTCTACTATAAGCCTAGAGATAATTACAGTGCAGAATGGGAATGTGGTGATGGGAAATAGGAAATGTACAGTGCAGGGTGTATGGCAGTGGGTAGTATGTGCAGAATGGTGGCAGTAGGGCAGTGGGCAATGTTAGTAGTTTTTTATTTTATTTTTAATAATTTTTTACAATTTTATTTTTTTAATTATTTTTTGACTAATTATTTTTGTATTGGTCTTTCACAATGATTTTAGTAGAGCAGTTGTTCATGTCGGTAGTTTTTTTATATTATTGTACAAATGGATTTTTTATTTTTTTACAAAATAATTTTATATTAAATATTTTTCATTGTTTTTTACAATGCTTTTGGGGGCTAATGTATGGTGTCAGTAGGGCAGTAAACAGTGTAATTTGAGCAGTGGATGGAGTCAGTAGTTTTATTATTCTATTTAGTAATTTTTTTACATTTCTGATTTTTATATATATAATATATACATATACATATATATGTTTATTTTTATTTTTTTTAATTATTTGTAAGTGTTTCATCACAATGCATTGGGGGGGGGGGGGGAGGGGGTGTCAGTGGATGGTGTTTTTTTTTTATTTCATAATGTGTTTTCCATTTTTTTAAATTCATTTTTATATATTTTTTGCAGTGTCTCAGGGAGGGGAGCAGTGGATGGTGTCAGTAAGGGCAGTGGACGGTGTATTTTTAAAAAAAAAAAAATGATAATTAAATTTTTTTATTATTCTTCATTAATTGTAAATTTCTTTTAATAATTATTTTTGTATTATTGGTTTCACAATAATTTTGGGGGGTAAAGTGGATGGTGTTAGTAGAGCAGTGGATGTTATCATTAGGGCAGTTGGATGTGTCAGTATTTTTTGTTTTTATTATTTTTTATTATATTATTTTGTTATAATTTCATATTTTACTATGTTTTTAATTTTTTTTTTCTTAATTGTTTTTGTACAATGCTGTTTGGGGGTACGGTGTCAGTATTGTTTTTATGATTTTATTTTCTATTATTTTCTTTTATTCTATAAGCTGGCTTACCTAGGGATAGTTGAGCTGCCACCTTCTGCCGGGATAGTGGAGCTGCCATGCCCATACCCCGCCCCCTCCCTCTCTCATAGAGTTACTGTTGGGCAGGGAGGACTGTGCACACCGAGGGGCGCTCTCACCTGTTCTGTGTGAAAGTGAAAGCAGAGTGAGCGGTGTGTAAGTGGCTATCGCCAGAGGTGACCACCGTCCGAAAGAAAACTCTGGTGTCACCCCTGTGACGGCCCAGCTCCACTATCGCCATATCGCCACAGTGCCATTATCTCAGCAGGCGGCAGCAGCGGCAGCGCCACCCTCCCAGTGGGCGGGACTCCCTCTGTAAGTTGTAGCTGCTCTTTGGCAGCGGCCCCTCTGTCCTCTCTATTGGGCTGTGAAGCGTGCAAAACAGTAACCGGATAACACACAGACCGGCAGTAGAAGAAGCAGAGCCGTTGCTTCCTGTATAGCACCACCTCCTGACACAGGCGGAGAAATACTAAATGTATAGGGGTTGAGTCAGGGGCGGAGCCAATGGGGGAACAGCAACGTTAGGTTTCACCTAGGATGTCAGAAATCTTTGCACCACCCCTGGGAGGGCGTGTCATCACTTTTATATACAGGGGACTCAGCTCAGAGCAGAGGGGGAGGTGCAAGGAAGGCGCGTGTCACCATGTTTTTACATTATGGGTTCACATTACAGCAGAGATAATGGGGGAGGGGTCAGCTCAGCACTTCTCTAAACAGTGGAGTCAGTTTGATGCAATGGGAGTGGGGGAGGGGATGAAAGAAAGCATTTTCCCTCTACATATAGGAATCAGATGACAGCAGAGGGGTGGGGGAGGGGTGTGCCAACATTTCTCTATACAGAGGAGTCAGCTCACAGCAGAGGGGGTGGTGCAGGGGAAGGGGCGTGTCAGCTGTTTTCTGCTCAGTCTAGCTAGACCAATCACATTTCTCTCTCTTCTTCTCTCTTCTTCTCTCTCTCTCTCTCTCGTCAGAGGTAATAACCTGCAAAACACATGGAAATTCCGTCTGCATAAAATCACAAGTCAGTGTAAATTATGTTGTCAAAAGTATAAAGACATGGATGAGTGAGTTTGGGGTGGAGGAACTTGACTGGCCTGCACAGAGTCCTCACCTCAACCTGATAGAACACCTTTGGGATGAACTAGAGTGGAGATTGTGAGCCAGGCCTTCTCTCCAGCATCAGTGCCTGACCTCACAAATGCAGGCAGAACTGGAAGAATGGTCAAACATTCCCATAGACACACTCCTAAACCATACCTCCCAACTTTTGAACTTCGCAATGAGGGACACTTAAAGAGAAACAATACCTGCGGCGCGCGTAGCTCGCCGTGGCAAATTGTGGGTGTGGCCAATTGCTTAGCAGTGGGAGGGGCTTAAGGGATAGGGTAAACAAAACCCAGACTTCCTAGTACTCATAAAATATGCTTTGATTGCTCAGCCTACCTTAAAGAAGAACTTCATTAAAATAGTCAGAGACTGCATAGCAACCAGCAACTGTTGAGACAATGAAGACTTTGGTGAGAAGTATATAATGTACAGTATTGTGTATATAGTGCAGGAGAGTGTAATGTACAAAATGCAGGAGACAGAAATATGTAATGTACAGAATGCAGGAGACAGGAGTATGTAATGTACAGAATGTAGGGGTCGGACTCTGCACCATCCACCCCCCCAGCTCTATACACCCCAAATGCCCACCCAGCTCCATCCACCCCCCCCCATCCACCCCAAATGCCCACCCTAGCACTATCTATCCCAAACACCCATCCAACCTCCAAACACTCCAAATGCCCACCCCAGCTCCATCCACCCCCTCATCCAGCTCCATTCACCCCATATGCCCACCCCAGCTCCATCCACCCCAAATACCCCCAGCTCCATCCAACCCAAATGCCCCCTTTTGGGAGGCGCAAACAGAAAAACTTAATAGGCATTGCTTTGCGGCAAAAAACGCTGTAAAAAATTGCGTGACTTTGAGTTATCAAAAGTGTTAAAGGGGCCTTCAGTAATCAAGGTAGAGTGTGCCCCCTTCAATGCAGAGTGACCAGCGTGCCCCCTTTCAATACAGAGAGACCAGCGTTCCCCCTTTCAATGCAGAGAGACCAGTGTGCCCCCTTTCAATGCAGAGAGACCAGCGTGCCCCCTTCAATGCAGAGTGACCAGCGTGCCCCCTTCAATGCAGAGTGACCAGCGTGCCCCCTTCAATGCAGAATGACCAGCGTGCCCCCTTCAATGCAGACAGACCAGCGTGCCCCTTTCAATGCAGAATGACCAGCGTGCCCCCTTTCAATGCAGAATAAGCAGCGTGACCCCTTTCAATGCAGAATGGCCAGCCTGACCCCTTTCAATGCAGAGAGACCAGCATGACCTCTTTCAATGCAGAATGACCAGCGTGCCCCCTTTCAATACAGAATGACCAGCATGCCCCCTTTCAATACAGAATAACCAGCGTGCTCCCTTTCAATGAAGAGAGACCAGTGTGCCCCTTTCAATGCAGAGAGACCAGCAGGCCCCCTTTAATGCAGAGTGACCAGCGTGCCCCCTTCAATGCAGAATGGCCAGCGTGCCCCCTTTCAATGCAGAATAACCAGCGTGACCCCTTTCAATGCAGAATGGCCAGCGTGACCCCTTTCAATGCAGAGAGACCAGCATGACCCCTTTCAATGCAGAATGACCAGCGTGCCCCCTTTCACTACAGAATAACCAGCGTGCCCCCTTTCAATACAGAATGACCAGCGTGCCCCCTTTCAATACAGAATGACCAGCGTGCCCCCTTTCAATGCAGAGAGATCAGCATGCCCTCTTCAATGCAGAGTGACCAGCGTGCCCCCTTCAATGCAGAATGGCCAGCGTGCCCCCTTTCAATGCAGAATAACCAGCGTGACCCCTCTCAATGCAGAATGGCCAGCGTGAACCCCTTTCAATGCAGAGAGACCAGCATGACCCCTTTCAATGCAGAATGACCAGCGTGCCCCCTTTCACTACAGAATAACCAGCGTGCCCCCTTTCAATACAGAATGACCAGCGTGCCCCCTTTCAATACAGAATGACCAGCGTGCCCCCTTTCAATGCAGAATAACCAGCGTGACCCCTTTAATACAGAATAACCAGTGTGACCCCTTTAATGCAGAATAACCAGCGTGACCCCTTAATGCAGAATGACCAGTGTGACCCCTTTAATGCAGAATGACCAGCGTGACCCCTTAATGCAGAATGACCAGCGTGACCCCTTAATGCAGAAAGACCAGCGTGACCCCTTAATGCAGAATGACCAGCGTGACCCCTTAATGCAGAATGACCAGTGTGACCCCTTAATGCAGAATGACCAGTGTGACCCCTTAATGCAGAATGACCAGTGTGCCGTGCCCCCCCCCCCACCTGAGACCGGTGCACTTACCTGCAGCGGCTTTTCCTCAGTCCCCTGGCGTCTCCTCGAGTCCTTCTGCCTCCTCCTCGGCCCATGGCATGGTTTTGCCTTTCGGCCAATCAGGAAGACCCGCTTCCTGATTGCCCAGGAGGAGGATCTGTGTGCCAATAGCAAATTTTCATTCGCTATTGTCACACAATGGGTGGACTCGGGGCGCACTGCTCTGCACCCCGGGTCCACCCTTCTGATCAGGAGCCGAAGACGAGGGCCGAGCTGGGAGGAGGAGGGGGCGGGCAGCAGAGATGGACGGGAGACATTATCTGACAGGACACCGGCGGCCAGATTTTCCTGGACTTCAGCCCAGCTCCACGGGACCCCGGGACCCCCTTCAAATTGCAGGACAGTCCCGCGGATTCCGGGACGGTTGGGAGGTATGGGGGGGCAGTGTGACAGGAAGGGGCAGTATGGGAGACAGCATGAAGGAAGGGGGGCAGTGGAGGGCAGTATAGGGGGACAGTTTGCCAGGAGGGGGCAGTATGGGGGGCAGCATCATGGGGGGGGGGACAGTGGAGGGCAGTATAGGGGGACAGTTTGCCAGGAGGGGGCAGTATGGGAGGGGCAGCATTATGGGAGAGGACAGTGGAGGGCAGTATAGGGGGACAGTTTGCCAGGAGGGGGCAGTATGGGGGGGCAGCATGATGGGAGGGGACAGTGGAGGACAGTATAGGGGGACAGTTTGCCAGGAGGGGGCAGTATGGGGGGGCAGCATTATGGGAGGGAACAGTGGAGGGCAGTATAGGGGGACAGTTTGCCAGGAGGGGGCAGTATGGGGGGGCAGCATGATGGGAGGGAACAGTGGAGGGCAGTATAGGGGGACAGTTTGCCAGGAGGGGGCAGTATGGGGGGGCAGCATGATGGGAGGGGACAGTGGAGGACAGTATAGGGGGACAGTTTGCCAGGAGGGGGCAGTATGGGGGGCAGCATTATGGAAGGGGACAGAGGAGGGCAGTATAGGGGGACAGTTTGCCAGGAGGGGGCAGTATGGGGGGGCAGCATGATGGGAGGGGACAGTGGAGGACAGTATAGGGGGACAGTTTGCCAGGAGGGGGCAGTATGGGGGGCAGCATGATGGGAGGGGACAGTGGAGGGCAGTATAGGGGGACAGTTTGCCAGGAGGGGGCAGTATGGGGGGCAGAATTATGGGAGGGGACAGTGGAGGGCAGTATAGGGGGACAGTTTGCCAGGAGGGGGCAGCATGATGGGAGGGGACAGTGGAGGACAGTATAGGGGGACAGTTTGCCAGGAGGGGGCAGTATGGGGGGGCAGCATGATGGGAGGGGACAGTGGAGGACAGTATAGGGGGACAGTTTGCCAGGAGGGGGCAGTATGGGGGGCAGCATGATGGGAGGGGACAGTGGAGGACAGTATAGGGGGACAGTTTGCCAGGAGGGGGCAGTATGGGGGGCAGCATGATGGGAGGGGACAGTGGAGGACAGTATAGGGGGAGGGGGGGCAGTATGAGGCGGGGGAAGCAGAGTGACAGGACACCTAGTGGAACACTATACTCGCTGGGCAGTACTCTGCTGTGGCAGAGATTGTGTTTGGATCATCTACCGAGGCATGAGTGGCATCTGAGCAGGGAGCAGATTTCTCCTACCTGACCAGCGGGAGCAGCTTGAGATACTAAGTATGAGTTGAAGCCGGAGTCGGGGGTCGGAGCTCGGAGGTGGTCCTAGGTACGGTCAACATCGTGAATACAGCTAGCACTAGGCTGGATAGGTGGTGGGGCAGCTGATCCCGTCTCTGCCAGGAGGAAAATGGAGGAGATGATTACTCCACTGAGTCTGTGTCAGGTGGCCGCTGCAGCGATCCCTGCGCTGAGAGGCAGGATTCGGAGCCAAAGACGGGAGCGGAGCTGGGAGGAAGAGGGGGGAGCAGAGATGGCCAGGCAGATTTTCCGGGACTTCAGCTAGGCTCCGCAGGGCCGCGGGACTCACGCCAATTGCGGGACAGTCCCGCGGATTCTGGGACCGTTGGGAGGTATGCCTAAACCTTGTGGACAGCCTTCCCAGAAGAGTTGAAGCTGTTATAGCTGCAAAGGGTGGGCTAACTTAATATTAAACCCTATGGCCTAAGACTGGGATGCCATTAAAGTTCATGTGTGTGTAAAGGCAGGCGTCCCTATACTTTTGGTAATATAGTGTGTGTCATTGGAAGGCAATGCACATCCATTATTGCAGCATTTTTATACATGTTGATGTGCAAACAGGCCCTTAGGGCCCCTATGGTGTAAAGAGTTAGAGAAAGGCTGATCTACACAGAACTCTAGCAAACAGTTATACAGTGGAGTCAGCTTAGCAAAGAG
The DNA here is from genome assembly GCF_965119305.1 of Pelophylax lessonae. NCBI lineage: Eukaryota > Metazoa > Chordata > Amphibia > Anura > Ranidae > Pelophylax > Pelophylax lessonae. The sequence continues at coordinate 111,802,459 of NC_138778.1, forward strand.
AGTGGGGGAGGGGATAAAATAAAGTATTTCCCTTCTACATATAGAAATCAGCTGACAGGATGGGGAGTGGGGGATGGGTGTGCCAACATTTCTCTACACAGAGGACTCACAGCAGAGAGAATGGGGGAGGGGTCAGTTCAACACTTCTTCTTTAACCTGTTATAACCCGCCCACCATAGATATACTGCGGCAGACAGCCCCTCCTGCGCGAAGCGATGTAGCCCTACGTCGGCCGCGTGCTTGCTGCTAGGCAGCGGGGGCTCCGATTGCCGCCGGCCACCCGCGATTGCTCCCCGCTGAGAGAGAGGGACGGTCAGCTGTTGTAAACACAGCTGACCATTGTTCTCTCTGGAATGATCACAGAGCCCCTGTGATACTTCTATATAGGATCACAGGTCTTGAAGCAATGGGAGTGGGGGAGGGGATGAAAGAAAACATTTCCCCTCTACATACAGGAATCAGCTGACAGGAGAGGAGTGGGGGAGGGGAGTGCAAACATTTTTCTACACATAGAACTCAGCTCAATGCAAAGGGGGAGGTGCAGGGGGAGGGGCGTGTCAGATATATTTATTTCAGAGCAGAGATAATGGGGGAGGGGTCAGGTCAGTACTTCTCCTCTGAAGAGTAGACTCATTTGCTTGAAGCAATAGGAGTGGGGGAGGGGTAGGAAAGAAAACATTTCCTCTCTACATACAGGAATCAGCTGACAGGAGACGAAGTGGGGGAGGAGCATGTCAGAACTTCTCTATACAGAAGACTCAGATAGTGGGGGAGGGGTCAGGTCAATACCATCTCCTCTAAGCAATGGAGAGTGGGGGAGGGGTAAGAAAGAAAGAATTTCCCTTTTACATAGAGGAATTCGCTGACAGAAGAGAGGAGGTGCAGGGGGAGGGGCGTATCTACATCAAAGTTTCAGCTCACAGCAGAGATATTGTGGGAGGGGTGAGGTCAGCACTTCTCCTCTGTACAGTGTACTCAGCTTGAAGCAATGGGAGTGGGGGAGGGGATGAAAGAAAGCATTTCCCCTCTACATATAGGAATCAGCTGACAGGAGAGGGAGTGGGGGAGGGGTGTGCCAACATTTCTACATATAAAGAATCTCAAAGCAGATGCCAACATTTCATTACACATAGAACCCAGCTCAATGCAAAGGGGGAGGGGTGTGTCAGCATTTCTCTAAACAGAGGATTTGAATAAAGCAGAGGGGGCAGTGCAGGTCAAGGGGGAGGGGTCAGGGGCTTTCCATTGAGGAGTCAGCTTACAGTAGAGAGAATGGGGGAGGGGTCATGTCAGCGCTTCTTCCCTAAAAAGTGGAGTCCGCTTTAAGCAATGGGAGTGGGGGAGGGGTGTGCTAACATTTCTCCATACAGAGGAGTCCGCTCATAGCAGAGGGGTCGGGGAGGGGCGTGTTCGCTGTTTTTCCCACAATATAGCAAAGAGCAATCACAATAATTAGAGCTGTTATACTAGAAATCCTGTTTGTCTCTCCAAAAAAAAGAAAAAAAAAATATTCCTCTCTTGCTCTATCTCACTTCTTCTCACAGCGCCAAAAGAAAGGAAGTGATGTCAGAGGTAATAACCTGCAAAACACATGGAAATTCAGTCTGCATAGAAATTCCAAGTCAATGAATGTCAATAGAAGGCAATGCACATCTTTTGTTCCAGCATTTCTATGCATGTTGTTGTGCATACAGCCCCTTAGGGTCCTTCTGGGGTAAAGAGTTGGAGAAAGGCTGATCTACACAGTACACATATAGAGGACACAGCTCAGCTACTCTTGCTGGGCTCAGAAACGAGCCCTGCTGTTAAAAATTCCATACAAATTTGAAATCGCATGTACTTGTCATACAGGTGCAGAAAAATCGGGCCTTGGGTGTTGCAGGCTTTGCAGAATCAGGGAGCCCATGCAGCGTAAGTTTGAAGAGGCATGAGATTCTGAGCCCTCTGGGTCACTAAGGAGGACATTGTCAGGAGCAACCTCTCCCCAACCACATCAACTCCTGGGGTTTCTGGGGAATGACAACCATCCCTTGAAGACTGCTGTATGCTATCCTCTACATTAATGCTGCCACAATCCTCCTCCTCCTCTACCTCTTGTTGCTTCTGTGTGTTTTGTCACCCCAAAAGAATGACATCTGCATAAAGGGGGCCTTGTGAGGAAAGTAAGTCCTCCGCTTCTACCCGCTGTTCTGCCTCAAGTGCCTTGTACATGATTCCATGAAGTGTGTGATCCAGCAGGAAGACTAGAGGGATAGTGTCACTAATGCATGCATCGTCCCGAATCACCCTCCTTGTGGCCTCCTCAAATGGTGTCAAGACAGTGCATGCATCCTTTATCAGCAGCCACTGGCGTAGCAAAAAGAAGCCAAGCTCCCCCGAGCCTGTCCTTGTGCTATACTCACACAGGCACTCATTGATGACTCTCTCCTGTGTGTGCAGCCACTGCAGCATAGCCTATGTTGAGTTACACCTGGTGGGCATTAGGGATGATCGAACGGTTCGGGTCGACCTTCGGTTCCACCCGAACATTGGGTGTACGAAATTAGGCCGAATTCCGAACTTTTTGCGGTAAAAGTTTGGAATTCGTTTACCAGAACCGTCCAAAATGCAATGGGTCAGGAAGTGGGCATTAAAAGCCCGCGGTTGGCCCAGAAACGTCAGTAAAAGCCAATGAAGGGGGCAGGAGTCTGCTAGGAACGTGATTGGAGTGACTACGGGGTCCAGAGGCCAATCAGGAGTGAATAAGCCCCCCAGTATATAATATAGCCCTGCCTAACCTCTAGCACTGTAATACAGAGGCTTTTGAAGAGAGTGGAAGTGTTTCTCCTGCTGTATGGAGCTGTTCTTTTAGTGTGAGGAAAGGGATATGCAGTGTAGTTAGGGTACTATATACCACTATAGTTAGATTCAATAATCTAGTTTCTGTAGGGATACTTTTAAGTGTCAGGGTGACCGGAGTTTAGGGTGACCTAACTCTGCCATGCCTGGGTGACCGAACTCTGCCATGTCAGGGTGACCGTAGTGTAGTTTAGCTGACTCTGCCTGCCATACCAGGGTGACGAACTCTGCCTTACACCCTGTACATAGCGATCCTTACACCCTGTACATAGGGATCCTTACACCCTGTACATAGGGATCCTTACACCCTGTACATAGGGATCCTTACACCCTGTACATAGCAATCCTTACACCCTGTACATAGCGATCCTTGCACCCTGTACATAGCGATCCTTGCACCCTGTACATAGCGATCCTTGCACCCTGTACATAGTGATCCTTGCACCCTGTACATAGCGATCCTTACACCCTGTACATAGGGATCCTTACACCCTGTACATAGCGATCCTTACACCCTGTACATAGCGATCCTTACACCCTGTACATAGGGATCCTTACACCCTGTACATAGCAATCCTTACACCCTGTACATAGCGATCCTTGCACCCTGTACATAGGGATCCTTACACCCCTACATAGCAATCCTTACACCCTGTACATAACGATCCTTACACCCTGTACATAGGGATCCTTACACCCTGTACATAGGGATCCTTACACCCTGTACATAGCGATCCTTACACCCTGTACATAGGGATCCTTACACCTTGTACATAGCAATCCTTGCTCCCTGTACATAGCGATCCTTACACCCTGTACATAGGGATCCTTACACCCTGTACATAGGGATCCTTACACCCTGTACATAGGGATCCTTACACCCTGTACATAGCGATCCTTACACCCTGTACATAGCGATCCTTACACCCTGTACATAGGGATCCTTACACCTTGTACATAGCAATCCTTGCTCCCTGTACATAGCGATCCTTACACCCTGTACATAGGGATCCTTACACCCTGTACATAGCGATCCTTACACCCTGTACATAGGGATCCTGACAGTAACCGAATAACACACAGACTGGCAGTAGAAGAGGCAGAGCTGTTGCTTCCTGTATAGCGCCGCCTCCTGACACAGGTGGAGTAATACTAAATGTATGGGGTTGAGTCAGGGGCGGAGCCAATGGGGGGCAGCAAGGTAAGGTTTCACCTAGGATGTCAGAAATCCTTGCACCAGCCCCTATACAGAGGACTCAGCTCAGAGCAGAGGGGGAGGTGCAGGGAAGGGGGCGTTTTACCATATTTTTACATTATGGGTTCACATTACAGCAGAGATAATGGGGGAGGGGTCAGCTCAGCACTTCTCTAAACAGTGAAGTCAGTTTGATGCAATGGGAGTGGGGGAGGGGAATGAAAGAAAGCATTTCCCTCTACAGATAGGAATCAGATGACAGCAGAGGAGTGGGGGAGGGGTGTGCCAAAATTTCTCTATATAGAGGAGTCAGCTGAGCTCACAGCAGAGGGGGTGGTGCAGAGGAAGGGGCGTGTCAGCTGTTTTCAGCTCAGTCTAGCTAGACCAATCACAATTAGAGCGGTTATACTAGACATACTGTTTGCCAATCCCTCCCCAAAATAAAAATGTCTTCATCTCTCTCTCTATCTCACTTCTTCTCCCAACCCCCAAAAGAGAAAGGAAGTGATGTCAGAGGTAATAACCTGCAAAACACATGGAAATTCCGTCTGTATAAAATCTCAAGTAGGGTTGAGCGAACACGGACTGTATTATTCGTGTTCGTACCGAATAATTGGATTTTTGTTACCCGAACATGGACACGAACACTTTACTGTATATTCGGGTAAAAATCCGTGTTCGGTCGTTTTATTTCCGGGTTTTGCATGCTTTGGCGCGCTTTTCATGGTGGGCTTTCAACAGCCAATCAACAAGCGTTTAACTGGTGTGCCTAAGCCATCCCAGCCATGCCTACAAATGTATCAGTAGCTGTGATTGGCCGTCTGAAGCATGTGACCAAGTCTTTATAAGTTCGAGGCAGCGCCGCTGCGGCGTCATTCTGCTGTTTAGTTCAGGGAGAGAGCACACATCAATGTGCTGGCTGCTGATTAGGGACAGACAGGAAAAAAAAAACATTTGTGTCCGGATAGAATTGAGGGACAGGTCGGAGTGTGTTAGGCAGGGCGAGTTGTAGGCATTTTAGGGAGAGAGTCTGCTGATTTTTTAGGGTCAGTGTGTTCTACAAACTACAATCGATATTGCTGTGTGGGGTGGGGTTTGCAGTCCCGATCTACGATCTTATCAATCCTTTTAGGGAGAGAGTCTGCTGATTTTTAGGGACAGTGTGTTCTACAAACTACAATCGACATTGCTGTGTGGGGTGGGGTTTGCAGTCCCGATCTACGATCTTAGCAATCCTGTTAGGGACAGAGTCTGCTGATTTTTAGGGTCAGACAGTGCGTTCTACAAACTAGAATCGACATTGCTGTGTGGGGTGGGGTTTGCAGTCCCGATCTACGATCTTATCAATCCTGTTAGGGACAGAGTCTGCTGATTTTTAGGGTCAGACAGTGCGTTCTACAAACTACAATCGATATTGCTGTGTGTGGGGGGGGGGTTTGCAGTCCCGATCTACGATCTTATCAATCCTGTTAGGGACAGAGTCTGCTGATTTTTAGGGTCAGACAGTGCGTTCTACAAACTACAATCGATATTGCTGTGTGGGGTGGGATAGGAGATAGGCAGGTGTCAGTGGTCCACATCCATTTTGCTGTGTGTGGGCTGCAGTGAACACAATCCTTTTGGGGTGCAGTGAACACAATCTTTTTGGGGTGCAGTGATCGCAATCTTTTTGGGGTGCAGTGAACGCAATATTTTTGGGGTACAGTGAACACAATCTTTTTTGCCCACTGAGGAGGAGGGAGAAAAGTCTTTTTCTATCAGTCACTGTGTGCAGCATTTTTCCTTCAGCTGTGCTGTGCTGAGTGACTGATCATACACTGCTGTGTTCAGTTCACATGTGCTAATATTGAGTGGTTTCAAAAATCATACACTTTTTTTCTATTCCACTATTCAATATACAGCCTTGGGTTAAAAAAAATTTAATTGTGGCCTGCAGCAGAGCTGAATGATATTTGGGGTTTTTGTGGTTCATTTCATACTTCTGAAGATTTGAGGGTGCTGCCTGTTCCAAACTCCTCATCCAGCCTTTTAGGGGTACAAACAATAGTAATTGGGGCCTAGTGTGGTTGTGTACGTGTGATATACATATACTTTTTTTGATCATATTTTCTATTCCGCTATTTAATCAAAACCTTTGGGGATCAGTTAAATTGCAGGATAGTCTGTGTTGGTACGTGTGAGATCCACCTTTCCAAGTTTTTGGGGTTCATTTCATACTTCTGAAGATTTGAGGGTGCTGCCTGTTCCAAACTCCTCCTACTCCTCATCCTGCCTTTAGGGGTACAAACAATAGTAATTGGGGCCTAGTGTGGTTGTGTACGTGTGATATACATATACTTTTTTTGATCATATTTCCTATTCCGCTATTCAATAAAAACCTTTGGGGATCAGTTAAATTGCGGGATAGTCTGTGTTGGTACGTGTGAGATCCACCTTTCCAAGTTTTTGGGATTCATCTCATACTTCTGAAGATTTGAGGGTGCTGCCTGTTCCATACTCCTCATACTCCTCATCCAGCCTTTTAGGGGTACAAACAATAGTAATTGGGGCCTAGTGTGCTTCTGTACGTGTGAGATACATACAGTTTTTTTGATCATATTTTCTATTCCGCTATTTAATCAAAACCTTTGGGGATCAGTTAAATTGCGGGATAGTCTGTGTTGGTACGTGTGAGATCCACCTTTCCAAGTTTTTGGGGTTCATCTCATACCTCTGAAGATTTGAGGGTGCTGCCTGTTCCAAACTCCTCCTACTCCTCATCCTGCCTTTAGGGGTACAAACAATAGTAATTGGGGCCTAGTGTGGTTGTGTACGTGTGATATACATACACTTTTTTTTTATCATATTTCCTATTCCGCTATTCAATAAAAACCTTTGGGGATCAATTAAATTGCGGGATAGTCTGTGTTGGTACGTGTGAGATCCACCTTTCCAAGTTTTTGGGGTTCATCTGATACTTCTGAAGATTTGAGGGTGCTGCCTGTTCCAAACTCCTCCTACTCCTCATCCTGCCTTTAGGGGTACAAACAATAGTAATTGGGGCCTAGTGTGGTTGTGTACGTGTGATATACATACACTTTTTTTGATCATATTTCCTATTCCGCTATTCAATAAAAACCTTTGGGGATCAGTTAAATTGCGGGATAGTCTGTGTTGGTACGTGTGAGATCCACCTTTCCAAGTTTTTGGGGTTCATCTCATACTTCTGAAGATTTGAGGGTGCTGCCTGTTCCAAACTCCTCCTACTCCTCATCCAGCCTTTTAGGGGTACAAACAATAGTAATTGGGGCCTAGTGTGGTTGTGTACGTGTGATATACATACACTTTTTTTGATCATATTTCCTATTCCGCTATTCAATAAAAACCTTTGGGGATCAATTAAATTGCGGGATAGTCTGTGTTGGTATGTGTGAGATCCACCTTTCCAAGTTTTTGGGGTTCATCTCATACTTCTGAAGATTTGAGGGTGCTGCCTGTTCCATACTCCTCCTACTCCTCATCCAGCCATTTAGGGGTACAAACAATAGTAATTGGGGCCTAGTGTGCTTCTGTATGTGTGAGATACATACAGTTTTTTTGATCATATTTTCTATTCCGCTATTTAATCAAAACCTTTGGGTATAAACAATTAAATTGCGTGATAGTCTGTGTCGGTACGTGTGAGATACACCTTTCCAATATTTTGGGCGCATCTCATACTGCCGAGGATTTGAGGGTGCTTTAGTCTGCCTCCTGCCTGTTCCGAACTCCTCCTACTCCTCATCCTGCCTTTAGGGTAGAAAAAATTGTAATCGGGGCCTAGTTTGTGTTTGTACGTGTGAGATACACCGTTTTGTAAAATTTGTCCTATTCCGCTATTCAATATACACCCTCTTTGAGTGTAAAAAAATTAAATTGCGGGATAGTCTGTATCGGTACATGTGAGATACACCTTTTTAAATTTGTTTGGTGCATCTCCTTCTACCGCCGAGGATTGCAGGGCGCTTCAGTTTGCCTCCTGTTCCCAACTCCTCCTACTCCTCTTCCTCATCCTGCCTTTAGGGTACAAAAAATTGTAATCGGGGCCTAGTCTGTGTTTGTACGTGTGAGATACACCGTATTATAAAATTTTTCCTATTCCGCTATTCAATATACACCCTTTTGGAGTGTAAAAAATTAAATTACGGCATAGTCTGTATCGGTACGTGTGAGACACACCTTTTAAAATTGTTTGGCGCATTTCCTTCCCCCGCCAAGGATTGCAGGGCGCTTCAGTTTGCCTCCTGTTACCAACTCCTCCTACTCCTCTTCCACATCCTGCCTTTAGGGTACAAAAAATTGTAATCGGGTCCTAGTCTGTGTTTGTACGTGTGAGATACACCGTATTATAAAATGTTTCCTATTCCGCTATTCAATATACACCCCTTTGGAGTGTAAAAAATTAAATTACAGCATAGTCTGTATCGGTACGTGTGAGATACACCTTTTAAATTAGTTTGGCGCATCTCCTTCCCCTGCCAAGGATTGCAGGGCGCTTCAGTTTGCCTCCTGTTCCCAACTCCTCCTACTTCTCTAACTCATCCTCCCTTTAGGGTACAAAAAAATTTAATCGGGCCTAGTCTGTGTTTGTACGTGTGAGATACACCGTTTTTTATCCTATTCCGCTATTTACTATACACCCTTTTGGGTTTTAAATTGCGGCATAGTTTGCATATTTTACTGTGAGATACACCCGTGCGATACTGTTGTTGTTTTGTTCCGCTATTCAATAAACACCTTTCTAGGGCAAGATCTTAAATTACAGAAATATGAGGAGACCGTCAAATAGGGGCCGTGGCCTGGGTCGTGGTGCTGCTGGTAGAGCTCCTGTTGCAAGGAGAGGACGTGGTCGATCTGTGCCAGCTACACGCACAAGTGAAACACCTTCCTCAAGTGCGAGTAGGCGACAGAACCTGCATCAGTATTTGGTAGGGCATCATACGCCTCTAGAACTGATGAGGCCAGAACAAGTAGAGGCGATAGTAGATTGGTTTACTGCTGACAGTGCCTCCAGTTCCTTCACATTGTCTCCCACCCAGTCTACTGCAGAAAGGCCAGAGTTGGCACCTGCAGCCGATGTCCAACCGTCTTTCACCTCACCCCCTTGCAAATCAGGCAAGCAGTCTGAGCCCCAAGCCATACAGCAGTCTCTTCTTCTTTTTGATGACTCTGTCAGCAGGGTTTCCCAGGGCCATCCACCTAGCCCTGCCCCAGAAGTGGAAGAGATTGAGTGCAGCGATGCCCAACCACTTATTTCTCAATAATGAATTGGGAATAAAGGAAAACATGGGGAGGGAAGGGGGACTCGGGAAAAGGAAAAATTAAAGGAAATTGGGACTTTAGATGAGACTCCTGCTATAGAGTCTCCATTCCTGTTATATTGAATAAATATAAGGAACACATAGTGTTCACAAAATAAAAGGTTGGGACTTTAAATGAGGTGTGGCCAGTACGCACATAATGATTGCTTGATAGTACATATACTTTCGCTGGTAAGCATGAAAAGGCATATGATCAACATCATGTGTTTATTAACAAATAAAATAGCAATAAGCATAAGTACAGTAGATACAATTGGTCAGGGGGGACATAAACAATATACAATTAGGTATTATTGTAAAACCATAATGAGTTGTAGGAAACAACGACAGAAATAATGATATACCAAAAAACATATAATATAACAACAACATATTGATTGGATGCATGCTTAAATGGATAGTAGATATACGTGGCCTGTAAAGCTTGACGCGTTTCGTGAAAAAATGTATTTCACTTCATCAGGAGCAGGCAGATCTAAAAAAGTAATAGGACAAAAATGACATGGCATCCAATAAAAAGATATATTGGAGAATAAGTAGGGAAAATGACTTACAATGGGGTACATATGGACAAACAAAGGGGGGTGAATCACCATAAAATTGGTGATAGAGAAAAAGAAAAAGGAAACCAGAAAACCTGAGTGACCACCAAAGTGAAAAAGAGAATAAAGCAACTTGAAGTTATTATCATTTGATTTCTCTTAATAGAGCCATACCTGACCACCATAGCCTGTGACCCTATATGACAACCCACGCTATGTTTGTGGACTTTGTGCCTTTGGCTTTGTGCGGAGTACTTTGTGCTCCCTCAGTTCCCTTCCAGACGAAATTATGGGTGACCTACAGCCTCACTGATAATCATTACCCCATTGTAATTCATTTTCCCTACTTATTCTCCAATATATCTTTTTGTTGGATGCCATGTCATTTTTGTCCTATTACTTTTTTAGATCTGCCTGCTCCTGATGAAGTGAAATACATTTTTTCACGAAACGCGTCGAGCTTTACAGGCCACGTATATCTACTATCCATTTAAGCATGCATCCAATCAATATGTTGTTGTTATATTATATGTTTTTTGGTATATCATTATTTCTGTCGTTGTTTCCTACAACTCATTATGGTTTTACAATAATACCTAATTGTATATTGTTTATGTCCCCCCTGACCGATTGTATCTACTGTACTTATGCTTATTGCTATTTTAATTGTTAATAAACACATGATGTTGATCATATGCCTTTTCATGCTTACCAGCGAAAGTATATGTACTATCAAGCAATCATTATGTGCGTACTGGCCACACCTCATTTAAAGTCCCAACCTTTTATTTTGTGAACACTATGTGTTCCTTATATTTATTCACTTATTTCTCAAGATGAGTACATGCAAGGACCATCGCAGTACGTCTCCGATGATGACGAAACGCAGGTGCCAACTGCTGCGGCGTTCAGCATTGTGGAGACCGACAAGGAGGGCAGGGGTGAAGACTGGGTGGAAGATGATGTGGAGGACGATGAGGTCCTCGACCCCACATGGAATGAACGTCATGCAGGTGACCTGAGTAGTTTGGAGGAAGAGGCGGTGGTCGCACAGAGCCACCAGCACAGCAGAAGAGGGAGCAGGGTGCAGAAGCGGAGCGGCCGTGCCCTAGACACTACGCCTGCTACTGCCCAACTCAGCAAGGGAACGAGCGCACCAAAGTCAGCTCAAAGGAGTTCTCTAGCGTGGAAGTTCTTTGGAAAATGTGCTGATGACAGGACACGAGTGGTTTGCACCCTGTGCAATCAGAGCCTGAAGCGAGGCATAAACCTTCTCAACCTGAGCACAACCTGCATGATCAGGCATCTAAGTGCAAAGCACGAGCTGCAGTGGAGTAGACACCTTCAAAACCAAGAAACGTCTCTGGCTCATCCTGCTTCCTCTCTTCCTGCTGCAGTCTCGGCCGCTCCAGCCACATCTGTAGTGATACCGGCACCTGCCACCCCGCAAACAGAGGATCTGTCAGCAACACCACCACCTGGGTCACCAACCATCTCCACAATGTCCCGTGGAAGCGTTCAGCTTTCCATCTCCCAAACACTTGAGAGGAAGAGGAAGTACCCCCCTACCCACCTGCGATCCCTGGCCCTGAATGCCAGCATTTCAAAATTCTTGGCCTTTGAAAAGCTGTCATTCCATCTGGTGGAGACGCACAGTTTTAAAAACCTTATGTCGGTGGCTGTCCCACAGTACGTCGTGCCCAGCCGCCACTACTTTTCCAGGCAAGCCATCCCTTTCCTGCACAACCAAGTGGGGGAAAAAATCAGGTGTGCACTGCGCAACGCCATCTGTGCCAAGGTCCACCTAACTACTGATACGTGGACCAGTAAGCACAGTCAGGGGCGTTATATCTCCCTAACGGAACACTGGGTAAATGCAGTGGCGGATGGGCCTGAGGCGGATAGCAATTTGGCGCATGTCCTTCCACCACAGAGGATTGCAGGGCGCTTCAGTTTGCCTCCTGTTCCTAACACCTCCTACTCCGATTCCTCATCCGGACAGCGTAACACCTTCACCACCAACTTCAGCACGGCCAGGGGTAAACGACAGCAGGCAGTTTTAAAACTTGCCTGTTTGGGGGACAAACCACACACCGCGCAGGAGTTGTGGAGGAGCATGGAACAGCAGACAAATAAGTGGTTGCTGCCAGCGAGCCTCGAGCCCGGCCTGGTGGTGAGCGATAATGGGCAAAATCTCATAGCAGCTCTGGGCCTAGCCGGTTTGACGCACATCCCTTGCCTGGCGCATGTGCTGAATTTGGTGGTGGTTCCTTAAAAACTACCCCGATATGTCAGAGCTGCTGCAGAAAGTGCGGGCCGTCTGTGCGCACTTTCGGCGTTCTCACCCTGCTGCTGCTCGCCTGTCAGCGCTGCAGCGTAACTTCGGCCTTCCCGCTCACCGCCTCATATGTGACTTGCCCACAAGGTGGAACTCCACCTTGCACATGCTGGAAAGACTGTGCGAGCAGCAGCAGGCCATATTGGAGTTTCAGCTGCAGCACGCACGCGTGAGTCGCTCTGCGGAACAGCACCACTTCACCACCAATAACTGGGCCTCCATGCGCCTTGTTGCGCTGTTTTGAGTACTCCACCAACATGGCCAGTGCCGATGACGCCTTTCTCAGCTTAACTATCCCACTTCTATGCCTCCTTGAAAAAACAATTCGGGCGATGATGGAAGAGGATGTGGCACAGGATGAGGAGGAGGAGGAGGATGAAGAGGTAACATTTCCAAGGCTTTCAGGGCAGTCATTTGCAAGGGGCTCCGAGGGTGGGTTCCTGCACACACAAACGCCAGGGACACAATTGTCCAGCAGGGGCACATTTCTGGAGGATGAGGAGGATGAGGAGGAGGAGCTGGAGGAGGAGATGGAAGCATGTTCACAGCAGGGTGGCACCCAGGCCAGCTCATGGCCATCACTGGTGCGTGGCTGGGGGGGATACAGAGGACACGGACGATACACCTCCCACAGAGGACAGCCTTTCGTTGCCTCTGGGCAGCCTGGCACACATGAGCGATTACATGCTGCAGTGTCTCCACAACGACCGCCGAGTTGCCCACATTCTAACTTGTGCTGATTACTGGGTGGCCACGCTGCTGGATCCCCGTTACAAGGACAACGTACCGTCCTTAATTCACTCACTGGAGCGCGATCGCAGGATGCGCGAGTACAAGCGCACGCTGGTAGACGCGATGCTGCTGGCATTCCCACCTGACAGCGGGGCCACAGTGGAAGCACAAGGCAGAGGAGGAGGAGGAGGAGGAGGAAGAGGTCGCCAACGCAACCAGGGCACCGCCAGCACCTCAGAAGGCAGGGTTAGTATGGCCGAAATGTGGAAAAGCTTTGTCAGCACGCCACAACAAACAGCAGCACCAGCAGCTCATATGGAACGTCTTAGCAGGAGGCAGCATTTCACCAACATGGTGGAGCAGTATGTGTGCACACGCCTAGACGTACTGAATGAGGGGTCTGCCCCCTTCAACTTCTGGGTCTCCAAATTGGGCACATGGCCTGAGCTTGCCCTTTACGCCTTGGAGGTGCTGGCGTGCCCTGCAGCCAGTGTATTATCTGAACGGGTTGGAGCTGCAGCTCCAGGCCCCTACCTTTTTATATAGGCCCCAGGTTGGCCATATTCACTGTTACCGCTCTTCTGTCACTTGTAAACACAGAAGTCTGGCTTCTATGCTCGCTTCCCCAGGCAGCTCCCTCAGAACCTCCCCACACAGCACGAAGGCCGGACAAGGAGGGACAGTTGCCGATGCATGGATGTGTTTATGGGCTTCAGAGACAGCATCCCATGTTGAATTAGGCATGCATGGCTGCACCCTTCCTCCTCTGGGTGCATGCCAAGGCACGGCCCTTAAGGCCCTTCAAAATCCTCAGCACCAAGCCCATGATGCTCTTAATCCGGCCCTGGTCCTCCTCCACCGCCGCTTCCACCTACACCGCCCATAGGTGTGCGCAGCCTATTGCATTAGGGTGTGCACCCCAAAGTTTAAATACATTACTCTCCCTGCTGGCAAACACATGCATGTGTATCGGGGCAATGTACATGTAGGCAAAGAGAAATAGAGCAGAGCAGGTCCGAGGGAGGTCTTTCCCATCTCCTCACTGGCAAACAGAGCGATAATACTAATGTGCCCTAGGTGATTAGGGTGTGCCCAGGTACATCCGGCACACCCTGTGCGCACGCCTATGACACCGCCACATCCACCACCACCTCAACCTCCCTCCTACTCCATATGGGCCTCGTCCTTCAGAGATGAAGAACATTGTTTTATATTTCTGTTTTTTTTTTTGTTGTTTTAAGTTATTTCCCTATCCACATTTGTTTGCAGAGCACTTGCCATGCTCTTAACTACGTTTGGTTCCATTTGCAGCACTCTAGCCCTTTCCATTGGTGTTTTAGAGCCATTTTAGTGCCTGAAAGTTCGGGTCCCCATTGACTTCAATGGGGTTCGGTGTCCGGGAAAAGTTTGGCAAAAGTCCGGGACACGGACCCGGACTTTTTTTTAAAGTTCGGCCGAACCCGTCGAACACGGACATCCAGGTGTCCGCTGAACTCTAATCACAAGTCAATGTACATTATGTTGTCAGAAGTATTGGGACGCCTGCCTTTACTCACACATGAACTTTAATGGCATCCCAGTCTTAGTCTGTAGGGTTCAATATTGAATTTGCCCACCCTTTGCAGCTATAACAGCTTCAACTCTTCTGGGAAGGCTGTCCACAAGGTTTAGGAGTGTCTATGGGAATGTTTGACCATTCTTCCAGTTCCACATTTATGAGGTCAGGCACTGATGTTGGAGAGAAGGCCTGGCTCACAGTCTCCACTCTAATTCATCTCAGAGATGTTCTATCGGGTTGAGGTCAGGACTCTGTGCAGGCCAGTTAAGTCCCTCCTCCCCAAACTCTTTCATCCGTCAACTCAATATTGAACCCTATGGACTAAGACTGCCATTAAAGTTCATGTGCGTGTAGAGGCAGGCGTCCCAATACTTTTGGTAATATAGTGTGTGTCATTGGAAGGCAATGCACATCCAGTATTGCAGCATTTTTATGTATGTTGATGTACAATCAGGCCCTTAGAGCCCCTATGGGGTAAAGAGTTAGAGAAAGGCTGATCTACACAGAACTCTAGCAAACAGTTATACAGTGGAGTCAGCTTAAAGCAAAGAGAGTGGGGGAGGGGATAAAATAAAGTATTTCCCTTCTACATATAGAAATCAGCTGACAGGAGGGGGGTGGGGGATGGGTGTGCCAAGATTTCTTTACACAGAGGACTCACAGCAGAGAGAATGGGGGAGGGGTCAGTTCAACACTTCTTCTTTAACCTGTTATGGACCGCCCACCGCAGATATACTGCAGCACGCAGCCCCTCCTGCGCGAACCAATGTAGCCCTACGTCGGTCGAGCCCCTGCTGCTAGGTAGCGGGGGCTCCGATTGCCTCCGCCCCCCCGCGATCGCTCACCGATGAGAAAGAAGGACGGTCAGCTGTTGTAAACACAGCTGACCGTTCTTCTCTCTGGAATGATCACAGAGCCCCTGTGATACTTCTATATAGGATCACAGGTCTTGAAGCAATGGGAGTGGGGGAGGGGATAAAAGAAAACATTTCCCCTCTACATACAGGAATCAGCTGACAGGAGAGGAGTGGGGGAGGGGAGTGCAAACATTTTTCTGCACATAGAACTCAGCTCAATGCAAAGGGGGAGGGGCGTGTCAGATATATTTATTTCAGAGCAGAGATAATGGGGGGAGGGGTCAGGTCAGTACTTCTCCTCTAAAGAGTAGACTCATTTTCTTGAAGCAATGGGAGTGGGGGAGGGGTAGGAAAGAAAACATTTCCCCTCTACATACAGGAATCAGCTGACAGGAGAGGAAGTGGGGGAGGAGCATGTCAGAACTTCTCTACACAGAAGACTCAGATAATGGGGGAGGGGTCAGGTCAATCATGTCTAAGCAGTGGTATGTGGGGGAGGGGTAAGAAAGAAAGAATTTCCCTTTTACATAGAGGAATTTGCTGACAGGAGAGAGGGAGGTGCGGGGGTGGGGTGCGGGGGGAGGGGCG
This sequence comes from Pelophylax lessonae, assembly GCF_965119305.1. NCBI lineage: Eukaryota > Metazoa > Chordata > Amphibia > Anura > Ranidae > Pelophylax > Pelophylax lessonae. The sequence goes on from NC_138778.1 coordinate 111,818,446, forward strand.
TATCAGAGGTTTTCTACATCAAAGTTTCAGCTCACGGCAGAGATATTGGGGGAGGGGTGAGGTCAGCACATCTCCTCTGTACAGTGTACTCAGCTTGAAGCAATGGGAGTGGGGGAGGGGATGAAAGAAAGCATTTCCCCTCTACATATAGGAATCAGCTGACAGGAGAGGGAGTGGGGGAGGGGTGTGCCAACATTTCTACATATAAAGAATCTCAAAGCAGATGCCAACATTTCATTACACATAGGACCCAGCTCAATGCAAAGGGGGAGGGGTGTGTCAGCATTTCTCTACACAGAGGATTCAAATAAAGCAGAGGGGGCAGTGCAGGTCAAGGGGGAGGGGTCAGGGGCTTTCCATTGAGGAGTCAGCTTACAGTAGAGAGAATGGGGGGAGGGGTCATGTCAGCGCTTCTTCCCTAAAAAGTGGAGTCCGCTTTAACCACTTAAGCCCCAGAAGATTTTACCCCCTTCCTGACCAGGGGTTTTTTTGCGATTTTTTACTGCGTGACTTTAACCACTTTACCGCTATGTACCGGAGTACTACTGCGGCAAAGTGGCTCGTTCCCGTCTGACGACGTAGACCTACGTCGCCAGACTCCTCCCCCTGTAGGCGGCGCTCCCGCTGTTTTCATTCACAGCGGGAGTCGGGCCAGGGGAGGAGCAGCGGCGATCGCCGCTGCTCTGCCCTGATCGTCGGGGAATCCAGTTTGGAGATCCGCCCGCTTGTGTAAACAGAGCGGGCGGATCTCCTCAGTGACAGGGAGTGACAGATCGGAGTGTTCAGCATAGCTGGACATCCGATCTGTCCCTGTCTCACTCAGTCACCTCCCCCCCCACACATGTCAGTAAGCACCAGGCATACATTAACCCCTCCCTCTCCAATAAAATTAACCCCTTCCCTGCCAGTGTCATTTTTACAGTAACAGTGCATATTTACAGCACTGATTACTGCAGTAATGTCACTGGTACCCCCAAAAGGGTCAAAAATGTCAGTCAAGGGTCCGATCTGTCCGCCGCAATGTCGCAGTCCCGCAAAAAAGATCGCAGATCGCCGCCATTACTCGTTAAAAAAAAAAAACACCAAAAATGACAGAAATCTTTCCCTTTGTTAGTAAACGCAATAGCTTTTGCGCAAACCAATCAAAATACGCTTATTGCGATTTTTTTTACCAAACATGGGTAGCAGAAAACAAATTGGCCAAACATTTTTAAAAAAATTGTTTTTTACATCTTTTTTGGGGGGAATTTCATATAAAAAAATGTTAAAAATATTGTTATTTTTTCAAAATAAACGCTCTTTTTTTGTTTATAGCGCAAAAAGTAAAAATTGCACAGGTGATCAAATACCACCAAAAGAAAGCTCTGTTTGTGGGAAAAAAAAGGCCGTAAATTTCGTTTGGGTACGGCGTCGCATGACCGCGCAATTGTCAGTTAAAGTCGCACAGCGCCGGATCGCAAAAAGTGGCCCAGACGTAAGACAGCAAAATGCTCTAGTGGTAAAGTGGTTAACGGACAATTGCGCGGTCGTGCGACGCTGTACCTAAACGAATTTGATGTCCTTTTTTCCCCACAAACAGAGCTTTCTTTTGGTGGTATTTGATCACCTGTGCGATTTTTTGATCATGCGCTATAAACAAAAAAAGAGCGTCAATTTTGCAAAAATAACAATATTTTTCACATTTTTTATATGAAATTCCCCCCAAAAAAATGTAAAAATCAAAATTTTTTAACATTTTCGGCCAATTTGTTTTAACCTTCATATGTTTGGTAAAAAAAAAGCGTATTTTGATTGGTTTTGCGCAAAAGTTATCGCGTTTACTATCAAAGGGAAAGATTTATGTCATTTTTGGTGTTTTTTTTTTTTAACGAGTAATGGCGGCGATCTGCGATTTTTTTTTGCGGGACTGCGACATTGCGGCGGACAGATCGGACCCTTGACTGACATTTTTGACACTTTTGGTTTTACCAGTGACATTAGTACAGTAATCAGTGCTATACATATGCACTGTTACTGTAAAAATTACACTGGCAGGGAAGGGGTTAACTGTATTGGAGAGGGAGGGGTTAAGTGTGTCCCTAGGGGCGTGCTTCTAACTGTGATTGGACATGGCTACTGGTATAAGAACAGAGATCAGCGGTCCTACATAGTAGAACCGTCTGATCTCCATTTTTACACAGGGGAGAATGACAGGCGGCTTTGTTTACATTAGCCGCCTGCCTTTCTCCCTTCCTGGCGAGCAATCGCGAGTGACCGGCGGACATCAGGTCCGCCGGTCACACGCACTGACTTGTTAGGCGAACGAGCCGGGGCGGGCGCGCGCCTCAGCGGGCGCTCGCCCGCTATTGGCTCAAAAGCTGGTGACAGGCTAGTGAAGTACCGGTACGTCACTTTGCCTGGCCGTGGCTGACCGCCGCAGTATATGTATTTGCGGCGGTCGGCCAGTGGTTAAGCAATGGGAGTGGGGGAGGGGTGTGCTAACATTTCTCCATACAGAGGAATCAGCTCATAGCAGAGGGGGAGGGGCAGGGCATGGTGGGGGAGGGGCATGTCAGCTGTTTTTTCCACAATATAGCAGGAGCAATCACAATGATTAGAGCTGTTATACTAGAAATCCTGTTTGTCTCTCCAAAAATAAATTTTAAAAAAACCTTCCTCTCTCGCTCTATCTCACTTCTTCTCACAACCCCAAAAGAAAGGAAGTGATGTCAGAGGTAATAACCTGCAAAACACATGGAAATTCAGTCTGCATAGAAACACAAGTCAATGAATGTCAATGGAAGGCAATGCACATCTATTGTTCCAGCATTTCTATGCATGTTGTTGTGCATACAGCCCCTTAGGGTCCTTCTGGGGTAAAGAGTTGGAGAAAGTCGGATCTACACAGTACACATATAGAGGACTCAGCTCAGTTACTCTTGCTGGGCGCAGGAATGGGCCCTGCTGTTGAAAATTCCATACAAATTTGAAATCGCATGTACTTGTCATACAGGTGCAGAAAATTTGGGCCTTGGTTATTGGTGCTGTCTAATCCTAATCAAATCTTCTGGTCATTTGGCAGGCTTTGCAGAATCAGGGAGCCCATGCAGCGTAAGTTTAATGAGGCATGAGATTCTGAGTCCTCTGGGTCACTAAGGATGACGTTGTCAGGAGCAACCTCTCCCCAGCCACAAACAACTCCTGGGGTTTCTGGGAATGACAACCATCCCTTGAAGACTGCTGTATGCTATCCTCTACATCCATGCTGCCACAATCCTCCTCCTCCTCTACCTCTTGTTGCTCCTGTGTGTGTTGTCGCCCCAAAAGAATGACATCTGCATAAAGGGGGCCTTGTGAGGAAAGGAAGTCCTCCGCTTCTACCCGCTGTTCTGCCTCAATTACCATTACATTTTTACAACATTCCCAGCCAATTGATTTGCTCCGGTTCGTGCCCCATCTCTACTGCACATCCCGGCACGGGGAGAGATACACCGCGCTTTGTGTGCGGTGTTTTGGTTTTCTGGTTTCCACCTCCCTGTTCCCACGTGGTTCAGCATGGACCAATTAGGAGCCGCAGTGTCCCCTCACACTTCCGGCTCCGATCTCCGTGCCGGTGGAGCGCAGATGCCGCTCCCGCCCACACCTCGTCATGCTATGCGTGACAAACGTTGGTTGGGGGCGGGTCCGGCACCAGCGCTTCGGGAAGCCCTCCCTGCGAAGCCAGCTGACACACATCTCTCATCAATCGGCTTGCACTTATATAGTGCACCTCTCCCAACACACAGTCAGCGCTATTGTTTGCTGGCTGTGGTGCGGAGAGGACGCCGATAATTAAACAGTTCTCAACATCCAGGTATTATTATCAAATTTCTATCGGGCTCTTCTACTTAGTAATTTTAGTTCATTTTCCCTGGCTCTTTATGCAGCCTTGGTGTTATACACTTTTACAAAACCCTTCTCTTTTTGGTTTACATATTTTTTAAATGTTACCAGTAAATTTTCTCTTTACTATCAACCAACACCCTAACTAATTAGCCTTGATCTGCCTATCTTTCAGATCGGCGGTACCTGTTTATTTGACATACACCTGTCTTAAAAGATCGCTCCTGGCTCCTCCAATTTGAGGACTTCAGATGTCCAGTGACTGTGTGGCACTTACCTGACCTAACAGCTGTGGTTCATTAACCAGTGTATTTATTCATCATCAGCACTGTACTGTATATGTCGCCAAGGATACTTGCACCCACCAGATGTTTTTAATTGTGCAGGCTACCTAAGTACAGCTATGATTTAACCCTGTGAGTACTCGCCACTGTTGTTATTTATCATGTGAACCTTTATAGTCACTATTTAATGTTTAAAACCTTTACAAATTATGTTTTTTTACATGTTAATTTATCTATTACTAGAGTACCGCTTTGAACCACCCCCTGAAGAAGAAGCAAACCTTTCTGGCTTCGAAACATGTCGGGTCTATAGTTCAAGCAATCTGTGGTTGATCTGCCTGTCTTTATCTATTTGCACATTGTTTTTAACTTGATCTATGTTGTTATCTAATAAAAATTATTATTTTTTCTAAATATCCACTTTTCAAATAATTTATGTGCCTTTAAAGTCCCAACCAGGGGAACCCCTATTTTTGTGTACTGTTCTGCCTCAAGTGCCCTGTCCATGATTCCATGAAGCGTGTGCTCCAGCAGGAAGACTAGAGGGATAGTGTCACTGATGCATGCATCGTCCCGACTCACCATCCTTGTGGCCTCCTCAAATGGTGACAAGACAGTGCATGCATCCTTTATCAGCAGCCACTGGCGTGGCGAAAAGGAGCCAAGCTCCCCAGAGCCTGTACTTGTGCCATACTCACACAGGTACTGATTGATGACCTTCTCCTGCGTGTGCAGCCACTGCAGCATAGCCTATGTTGAGTTACACCTGGTGGGCATTAGGGATGATCGAACGGTTCGGGTCGACCATTGGTTCCACCCGAACATTGGGTGTTCGAAATTTGGCCGAATTCCGAACTTTTTGCGGTAAAAGTTTGGAATTCGGTCACCAGAACCACTCAAAATGCAATGGGTCAGGAAGTGGGCTTTAAAAGCCCGTGGTTGGCCCAGAAACGTCAGTAAAAGCCAATGAAGGGGGCAGGAGTCTGCTAGGAACGTGATTGGAGTGACTACGGGGTCCAGAGGCCAATCAGGAGTGAATAAGCCCCCCAGTATATAATATAGCCCCGCCTAACCTCTAGCACTGTAATACAGAGGCTTTTGAAGAGAGTGGAAGTGTTTCTCCTGCTGTATGGAGCTGTTCTTTTAGTGTGAGGAAAGGGATATGCAGTGTAGTTAGGGTACTATATACCACTATAGTTAGATTCAATAATCTAGTTTCTGTAGGGATACTTTTAAGTGTCAGGGTGACCGGAGTTTAGGGTGACCTAACTCTGCCATGCCTGGGTGACCGAACTCTGCCATGTCAGGGTGACCGTAGTGTAGTTTAGCTGACTCTGCCATACCAGGGTGACTGAACTCTGCCATGTCAGGGTGAACGTAGTGTAGTTTATCTGACTCTGCCATACCAGGATGACTGAACTCTAACATGTCAGGGTGACCGTAGTGTAGTTTAGCTGACTCTGCCTGCCATACCAGGGTGACCGAACTCTGCCTTACACCCTGTACATAGGGATCCTTACACCCTGTGCATAGGGATCCTTACACCCTGTACATAGCGATCCTTACACCCTGTACATAGCGATCCTTACACCCTGTACATAGCGATCCTTACACCCTGTACATAGCGATCCTTATACCCTGTACATAGCGATCCTTACACCCTTTACATAGCGATCCTTACACCCTTTACATAGCGATCCTTGCAGCCTGTGCATAGCGATCCTTACACCCTGTACATAGCGATCCTTACACCCTGTACATAGCGATCCTTGCACCCTGTACATAGCGATCCTTACACCCTGTACATAGCGATCCTTACACCCTGTACATAGCGATCCTTACACCCTGTACACAGCGATCCTTACACCCTGTACATAGCGATCCTTACAGTAACCGGATAACACACAGACTAGCAGTAGAAGAGGCAGAGCCGTTGCTTCCTGTATAGCGCCGCCTCCTGACACAGGCCGAGTAATACTAAATGTATGGGGTTGAGTCAGGGGCGGAGCCAATGGGGAGCAGCAAGTTAGGTTTCACCTAGGATGTCAGAAATCCTTGCACCAGCCCCTATACAGAGGACTCAGCTCAGAGCAGAGGGGGAGGTGCAGGGAAGGGGCGTGTCACCACGCCCCTTACCCCCGTAATGGCAGATGGCCGCCTTTACTAGTTAAAAAAAAAAACAATAAAAATGACATAAATTTCCTGTAGTTAGTAGCTGCGATAACTTTTGCACAAACCAATCAAAATACGCTTATTGTGATTTTTTTTTACCAAAAATATGTAGCAGAAAACAAATTGGCCTAAAATGTTAAAAAATTTTGATTTTTACATTTTTTTTTGGGGAATTTCATATTAAAAAATGTGAAAAATGATCAAATAACACCAAAAGAAAGCTCTATTTGTGGGGAAAAAAGGACATAAATGTAATTTGGGTACAGCGTCGCACGACTGCGCAATTTTCCGTTAAAGTAACGCAGTGCCGAATCGCAAAATATGGCCTGGTCAGGAATGGGGTAAAATCGTCCGGTCTTAAAGCGGTTAAAAATACGCTCATTGAGAATTTTTTTGTCAAAGACATGTAGCTAAATACATTCTGGCCTAAATATATGACAAAAATTGAATATATTGGATATTTTTTAACTGTCAAAGTAGAAAAATATTATTTTTTCAAAATTGTTGCATTTTTTTATTAATATCGCAAAAAATGAAAAGCGCAGAGGTGATCAAATACCACCAAAAGAAAGCTCTGTTTGTGGGAAAAAAAGGACGTAAATTTTGTTTGGGTACGGTGTTGCATGACCGCGCAATTGTTAGTTAAATTGGCACAGTGCCGAGTTGCAAAAAGTGGCCTGGACATAAAGCAGGAAAATCCTCCGGTGGTAAAGTGGTTAATGGCATCCCAGTCTTAGGCTGGCCATACACTATACAATTTTCTTGTTCAACTTTCCTTTGGATTTACCAAAACCATGTAATATAGGGTCAAACCTAAACACTTTCAATTTGTATGCAGTCAGGCAGGCCCTTGCACTACATAGCTTAAGGTAAATCTAAAGGAAATTGAATAAGAAAATTGTATAGTGTATGGCCAGCCTAAGTCCTTAGGGTTCAATATATAGTTGGCCCACCCTTTGCAGCTATAACAACTTCAACTCTTCTGGGAAGGCTGTCCAGAAAGTTTAGGAGTGTCCATGGGATTGTTTGACCATTCTTCCAGTTCCGCATTTGTGAGGCCAGACACTGATGTTGGAGAGAAGGTCTGGCTCGCAGTCTCCGCTCTAATTCATCCCAAAGGTGTTCTATCAGATTGAGGTCAGGACACCCCAAACTCGCTCATCCTTGTCTTTGTAGACCTTGCTTTTTGCACTGGTGCACAGTTATGTTGGAACAGGAGGGGGCCATCAACAAACTGTTCCCACAAAGTGGGGAGCATGAAATTTTCCAAAATGTTCCCTTCACTGGAACTAAGGGGCCAAGCCCAACCCCTGAAAAACAACCCAACACCATAATCTCCCTCCACCAAATGGTTTGGACCAGTGCACAAAGCAAGGTCCATAGACATGGATGAGTGAGTTTGGAGTGGAGGAACTTGACTGGACTGCACAGAGTCCTGACCTCAACCTGATACAACACCTTTGGGATGAATTAAAGCGGAGGCTGCGAGCCAGGCCTTCTCTCCAGACAGGGATGCCATTAAAGTTCATGTGTGTGTAGAGGCAGGCGTCCCAATACTTTTGATAATATAGTGTGTGTCATTGGAAGGCAATGCACATCCGTTATTGCAGCATTTTTATGTATGTTGATGTACAATCAGGCCCTTAGGGCCCCTATGGGGTAAAGAGTTAGAGAAAGGCTGATCTACACAGAACTCTAGCAAACAGTTATACAGTGGAGTCAGCTGGAAGCAATGAGAGTGGGGGAGGGGATGAAAGAAAGTATTTCCCTTCTACATATAGAAATCAGCTGACAGGAGGGGGGTGGGGGATGGGTGTGCCAACATTTCTCTACACAGAGGACTCACAGCAGAGAGAATGGGGGAGGGGTCAGTTCAACACTTCTTCTTTAACCTGTTATGGACCGCCCACCATAGATATACTGCGGCAGGCAGCCCACCTGTGCGGACCGATGTAGCCCTATGTAGGTCGCACCCCTGCTGCTGGGCAGCAGGGGCTCCAATGCACGAGGATGGTGGCTTCGATTGCCACCCATGATCGCTCACCAATGAGAGAGAAGGACGGTCAGCTGTTGTAAACACAGCTGACCATTGTTCTCTCTGGAATGATCACAGAGCTTCTTCTATATAGGATCACAGGTCTTGAATCAATGGGAGTGGGGGAGGGGATGAAGGAAAACATTTCCCCTCTACATACAGGAATCAGCTGACAGGAGAGGAGTGGGGGAGGGGAGTGCAACATTTTTCTCCACATAGAACTCAGCTCAATGCAAAGGGGGAGGGGCAGGGGGAGGGGCATGTCAGATATATTTATTTCAGAGCAGAGATAATGGGGGAGGGGTCAGGTCAGTACTTCTCCTCTAAAGAGTAGACTCATTTTCTTGAAGCAATGGGAGTGGGGGAGGGGTAGGAAAGAAAACATTTCCCCTCTACATACAGGAATCAGCTGACAGGAGAGGAAGTGGGGGAGGAGCATGTCAGAACTTCTCTACACAGAAGACTCAGATAATAACATCTCCTCTAAGCAGTGGAGAGTGGGGGAGGGGTAAGAAAGAAAGAATTTCCCTTTTACATAGAGGAATTTGCTGACAGGAGAGAGGGAGGTGCGGGGGGAGGGGCGTATCAGAGGTTTTCTACCTCAAAGTTTCAGCTCACAGCAGAGATATTGGGGGAGGGGTGAGGTCAGCACTTCTCCTCTAAACAGTGTACTCAGCTTGAAGCAATGAGAGTGGGGGAGGGGATGAAAGAAAGCATTTCCCCTCTACATATAGGAATCAGCTGACAGGAGAGGAAGTGGGGGAGGGGTGTGCCAACATTGCTACATATAAAGAATCTCAAAGCAGATGCCAACATTTCATTACACATAGGACCAAGCTCAATGCAAAGGGGGAGGGGTGTGTCAGCATTTCTCTACACAGAGGATTCAAATAAAGGGGGCAGTGCAGGTCAAGGGGGAGGGGTCAGGGGCTTTCCATTGAGGAGTCAGCTTACAGTAGAGAGAATGGGGGGAGGGGTCATGTCAGCGCTTCTTCCTTAAAAAGTGGAGTCCGCATTAAGCAATTGGAGTGGGGGAGGGGTGTGCCAAAATTTCTCTATACAGAGGAGTCAGCTCATAGCTGAGGGGGCGGGGTGGGCTGAGGCAGTGGGTGGTGGTGGGGGGCGGGGAGGGGCGTGTCAGCTGTTTTTTCCACAATATAGCAGGAGCAATCACAATGATTAGAGCTGTTATACTAGAAATCCTGTTTGCCAATCCCCTTCCAAAATAAAAAAATCTTCCTCTCTTTCTCTATCTCACTTCTACTCATATATATAATATATCCCCGCCTAACCTCTAGCACTGTAATACAGAGGCTTTTGAAGAGAGTGGAAGTGTTTCTCCTGCTGTATGGAGCTGTTCTTTTAGTGTGAGGAAAGGGATATGCAGTGTAGTTAGGGTACTATATACCACTATAGTTAGATTCAATAATCTAGTTTCTGTAGGGATACTTTTAAGTGTCAGGGTGACCGGAGTTTAGGGTCACCTAACTCTGCCATGCCTGGGTGACCGAACTCTGCCATGTCAGGGTGACCGTAGTGTAGTTTAGCTGACTCTGCCATACCAGGGTGACTGAACTCTGCCATGTCAGGGTGACCATAGTGTAGTTTAGCTGACTCTGCCTACCATACCAGGGTGACCGAACTCTGCCTTACACCCTGTACATAGCGATCCTTACACCCTGTACATAGCGATCCTTACACCCTGTACATAGCGATGCTTGCACCCTGCATATAGCGACCCTTACACCCTGCATATAGCGATCCTTACACCCTGCACATAGCGATCCTTACACCCCGTACATAGCGATCCTTACACCCTGTACATAGCGATCCTTACACCCTGTTCATAGCGATCCTTACACCCTGTACATAGCGATCCTTACACCCTGTACATAGCGATCCTTACACCCCGTACATAGCGATCCTTACACCCCGTACATAGGGATCCTTACACCCTGTACATAGGGATCCTGACAGTAATCGGATAACACACAGACTGGCAGTAGAAGAAGCTGAGCCGTTGCTTCCTGTATAGCACCGCCTCCTGACGCAGGTGGAGTAATACTAAATGTATAGAGTTGAGTCAGGGGCGGAGCCAATGGGGGGCAGCAAAGTTAGGTTTCACCTAGGATGTCAGAAATCCTTGCACCAGCCCCTATACAGAGGACTCAGCTCAGAGCAGAGGGGGAGGTGCAGGGAAGGGGCGTGTTACCATGTTTTTACATTATGGGTTCACATTACAGCAGAGATAATGGGGGAGGGGTCAGGTCAGCACTTCTCTAAACAGTGGAGTCAGTTTGATGCAAAGGGAGTGGGGGAGGGAATGAAAGAAAGCATTTCCCCTCTACATATAGGAATCAGATGACAGCAGAGGGGTGGGGGAGGGGGTGTGCCAACACTTCTCCATGGAGAGGAGTCATCTCACAGCAGAGGGGGAAGTGCAGGGGAGGGGTGTGTCAGCATGTTTTTACATTATGGGTTCACATTACAGCAGAGGGGTGGGGGAGGGGTGTGTCAAAATTTCTCTATACAGAGGAGTCAGCTCACAGCAGAGGGGGTGCTGCAGGGGAAGGGGCGTGTCAGCTGTTTTCTGCTCAGTCTAGCTAGACCAATCACAACTAGAGCTGTTATACTAGACATCCTGTTTGCCAATCCCTCCCCAAAATAAAAATGTGTTTCCCTATCTCAATATTGAACCCTATGGACTAAGACTGGGATGCCATTAAAGTTCATGTGTGTGTAGAGGCGGGCGTCCCAATACTTTTGGTAATATAGTGTGTGTCATTGGAAGGCAATGCACATCCATTATTGCAGCCTTTTTATGTATGTTGATGTACAATCAGGCCCTTAGTGCCCCTATGGGGTAAAGAGTTAGAGAAAGGCTGATCTACACAGAACTCTAGCAAACAGTTATACAGTGGAGTCAGCTGGAAGCAATGAGAGTGGGGGAGGGGATGAAGGAAAGTATTTCCCTTCTACATATAGAAATCAGCTGACAGGAGGGGGAGTGGGGGATGGGTGTGCCAACATTTCTCTACACAGAGGACTCACAGCGGAGAGAATGGGGGAGGGGTCAGTTCAACACTTCTTCTTTAACCTGTTATGGACCGCCCACCATAGATATACTACAGCAGGCACCCCCTCCTGCGCGAATCGATGTAGCCCTACGTCGAGCGCCTGCTGCTAGGTAGCGGGGGCTCCGATTGCCTCCGCCCCCCCGCGATCGCTCACCGATGAGAGAGAAGGACGGTCAGCTGTTGTAAACACAGCTGACCTTTCTTCTCTCTGGAATAATCACAGAGTACCTATGATTCTTCTATATAGGATCACAGGTCTTGAAGCAATGGGAGTGGGGGAGGGGATGAAAGAAAATATTTCCCCTCTACATACAGGAATCAGCTGACAGGAGAGGAGTGGGGGAGGGGAGTGCAAACATTTCTCTACACATAGAACTCAGCTCAATGCAAAGGGGGAGGGGCTTGTCAGATATATTTATTTCAGAGCAGAGATAATGGGGGAGGGGTAGGTCAGTACTTCTCCTCTAAAGAGTAGACTCATTTGCTTGAAGCAATGGGAGTGGGGGAGGGGATGAAAGAAAGCATTTCCCCTCTACATATAGGAATCAGCTGACAGGAGAGGGAGTGGGGGAGGGGAGTGCCAACATTCCTACAAATAAAGAATCTCAAAGCAGATGCCAACATTTCATTACACATAGGACCCAGCTCAATGCAAAGGGGGAGGGGTGTGTCAGCATTTCTCTACACAGAGGATTTAAATAAAGCAGAGGGGGCAGTGCAGGTCAAGGGGGAGGGGTCAGGGGCTTTCCATTGAGGAGTCAGCTTACAGTAGAGAGAATGGGGGGAGGGGTCATGTCAGCACTTCTTCCCTAAAAAGTGGAGTCCGCTTTAACCACTTAAGCCCCGGAAGATTTTACCCCCTTCCTGACCAGGGGGTTTTTTGCGATTTTTTACTGCGTGACTTTAACGGACAATAGCGCGGTCGTGTGACGCTGTACCTAAATGAAATTGACGTCCTTTTTTTCCCACAAACAGAGCTTTCTTTTGGTGGTATTTGATCACCTGTGCAATTTTTTGATCATGCGCTATAAACAAAAAAAGAGCGTCAATTTTGCAAAAATAACAATATTTTTCACATTTTTTTATATGAAATTCCCCCCAAAAAAATGTAAAAATCTAAATTTTTTAACATTTTCGGCCAATTTGTTTTATGCTACATATGTTTGGTAAAAAAAAAAAAAATCGCAAAAAGCGTATTTTGATTGGTTTTGCGCAAAAGTTATCGCGTATACTAACGAAGGCAAAGATTTATGTCATTTTTGGTGTTTGTTTTTTTTTAACGAGTAATGGCGGTGATCTGCGATTTTTTTTTTTTGCGGGACTGCGACATTGCGGCGGACAGATCGGACCCTTGACTGACATTTTTGACACTTTTGGTTTTACCAGTGACATTAGTACAGTAATCAGGGCTATACATATGCACTGTTACTGTAAAAATTACACTGGCAGGGAAGGGGTTAACTGTATTGGAGAGGGAGGGGTTAAGTGTGTCCCTAGGGGCGTGCTTCTAACTGTGATTGGACATGGCTACTGGTATAAGAACAGAGATCAGCGGTCCTACATAGTAGAACCGTCTGATCTCCATTTTTTACACAGGGGAGAATGATAGGCGGCTTTGTTTACATTAGCCGCCTGCCTTTCTGCCTTCCCGGCGAATGATCGCGAGTGACCATCGGACATCGGGTCCGCCGGTCACACGCACTGACTTGTTAGGGAACGAGCCGGGGCGGGCGTGTGCCTCAGCGGGCGCTCGCCCACTATTGGCTCACAAGCCGGTGACAGGCTAGTGACGTACCGGTACGTCACTTTGCCTGGCCGTGGCTGACCGCCGCAGTATATGTACTTGCTGCGGTCGGCAAGTGGTTAAGCAATGGGAGTGGGGGAGGGGTGTGCTAACATTTCTCCATACAGAGGAATCAGCTCATAGCAGAGGGGGAGGGGCCGGGCATATTGGGGGAGGGGCATGTCAGCTGTTTTTTCCACAATATAGCAGGAGCAATCACAATAATTAGAGCTGTTATACTAGAAATCCTGTTTGTCTCTCCAAAAATAAATTTTAAAAAAACCTTCCTCTCTCGCTCTATCTCACTTCTTCTCACAACCCCAAAAGAAAGGAAGTGATGTCAGAGGTAATAACCTGCAAAACACATGGAAATTCAGTCTGCATAGAAACACAAGTCAATGAATGTCAATGGAAGGCAATGCACATCTATTGTTCCAGCATATCTATGCATGTTGTTGTGCATACAGCCCCTTAGGGTCCTTCTGGGGTAAAGAGTTGGAGAAAGTCGGATCTACACAGTACACATATAGAGGACTCAGCTCAGCTACTCTTGCTGGGCACAGGAATGAACCCTGCTGTTGAAAATTCCATACAAATTTGAAATCGCATGTACTTGTCATACAGGTGCAGAAAAATTGGGCCTTGGGTGTTGGTGGTGTCTAATCCTAATCAAATCTTCTGGTCCTTTGGCAGGCTTTGCAGAATCAGGGAGCCCATGCAGCGTAAGTTTAATGAGGCATGAGATTCTGAGTCCTCTGGGTCACTAAGGATGACGTTGTCAGGAGCAACCTCTCCCCAGCCACAAACAACTCCACGGGTTTCTGGGGAATGACAACCATCCCTTGAAGTCTGCTGTATGCTATCCTCTACATCCATGCTGCCACAATCCTCCTCCTCTTCTACCTCTTGTTGCTTCTCTGTGTTTTGTCGCCCCAAAAGAATGACTTCTGCATAAAGGGGGCCTTGTGAGGAAAGAAAGTCCTCCGCTTCTACCCGCTGTTCTGCTTCAAGTGCCCTGTCCATGATTTCATGAAGCGTGTGCTCCAGCAGGAAGACTAGAGGGATAGTGTCACTGATGCATGCATCGTCCCGACTCACCATCCTTGTGGCCTCCTCAAATGGTGACAGGACAGTGCATGCATCCTTTATCAGCAGCCACTGGCGTGGCGAAAAGAAGCCAAGCTCCCCAGAGCCTGTCCTTGTGCCATACTCACACAGGTACTTATTGATGACCCTCTCCTGCGTGTGCAGCCACTGCAGCATAGCCTATGTTGAGTTACACCTGGTGGGCATTAGGGATGATGGAATGGTTCGGTTCCACCCAAACATTGGGTGTGCCAAATTTGGCCGAATTCCGAACTTTTTGCAGTAAAAGTTTGGAATTCGGTCACCAGAACCGCCGAAATGCAATGGGTCAGGAAGTGGGCTTTAAAAGCCCGTGGTTGGCCCAGAAACGTCAGCAAAAGCCAATGAAGGGGGCAGGAGTCTGCTAGGAACGTGATTGGAGTGACTACGGGGTCCAGAGGCCAATCAGGAGTGAATAAGCCCCCCAGTATATAATATAGCCCCGCCTAACCTCTAGCACTGTAATACAGAGGCTTTTGAAGAGAGTGGAAGTGTTTCTCCTGCTGTATGGAGCTGTTCTTTTAGTGTGAGGAAAGGGATATGCAGTGTAGTTAGGGTAGTATATACCACTATAGTTAGATTCAATAATCTAGTTTCTGTAGGGATACTTTTAAGTGTCAGGGTGACCTAACTCTGCCATGCCTGGGTGACCGAACTCTGCCATGTCAGGGTGAACGTAGTGTAGTTTATCTGACTCTGCCTGCCATACCAGGGTGACCGAACTCTGCCATGTCAGGGTGACCGTAGTGTAGTTTAGCTGACTCTGCCATACCAGGGTGACTGAACTCTGCCATGTCAGGGTGACCATAGTGTAGTTTAGCTGACTCTGCCTGCCATACCAGGGTGACCGAACTCTGCCTTACACCCTGTACATAGCGATGCTTGCACCCTGCATATAGCGATCCTTACACCCTGCACATAGCGATCCTTACACCCTGTACATAGCGATCCTTACACCCTGCACATAGCGATCCTTACACCCCGTACATAGCGATCCTTACACCCTGTACATAGCGATCCTTACACCCTGTTCATAGCGATCCTTACACCCTGTACATAGCAATCCTTACACCTTGTACATAGGGATCCTTATACCCCGTACATAGCGATCCTTACACCCCGTATATAGCGATCCTTACACCCTGTATATAGCGATCCTTACACCCTGTACATAGCGATCCTTACACCCTGTACATAGCGATCCTTACACCCTGTACATAGGGATCCTTACACCCTGTACATAGCTATCCTTACACCCTGTACATAGCTATCCTTACACCCTGTACATAGCGATCCTTATACCCTGTACATAGCGATCCTTACACCCTGTACATAGCGATCCTTACACCCCGTATATAGCGATCCTTACACCCTGTACATAGCGATCCTTACACCCTGTACATAGGGATCCTTACACCCTGTACATAGCGATCCTTACACCCTGTACATAGCGATCCTTACACCCTGTACATAGGGATCCTTACACCCTGTACATAGCGATCCTTACACCCTGTACATAGCGATCCTTACACCCCGTATATATCGATCCTTACACCCTGTACATAGCGATCCTTACACCCTGTACATGGCGATCCTTACACCCCGTACATGGCGATCCTTACACCCTGTACATAGCGATCCTTACACCCTGTACATAGCGATCCTTACACCCTGTACATAGGGATCCTTACACCCTGTACATAGCGATCCTTACACCCCGTACATAGCGATCCTTACACCCCGTATATAGCGATCCTTACACCTTGTACATAGCGATTCTTACACCCTGTACATAGCGATCCTTACACCCTGTACATAGCGATCCTTACACCCTGTACATAGCGATTCTTACACCCTGTACATAGCGATCCTTACACCTTGTACATAGCAATCCTTACACCCCGTACATAGCGATCCTGACAGTAATCGGATAACACACAGACCGGCAGTAGAAGAGGCAGAGCCGTTGCTTCCTGTATAGCGCCACCTTCTGACACAGGTGGAGTAATACTAAATGTATGGGGTTGAGTCAGGGGCGGAGCCAATGGGGAGGCAGCAAAGTTAGGTTTCACCTAGGATGTCAGAAATCCTTGCACCAGCCCCTATACAGAGGACTCAGCTCAGAGCAGAGGGGGAGGTGCAGGGAAGGGGCGTGTCACCATATTTTACATTATGGGTTCACATTACAGCAGAGATAATGGGGGAGGGGTCAGCTCAGCACTTCTCTAAACAGTGGAGTCAGTTTGATGCAATGGGAGTGGTGGAGGGGAATGAAAGAAAGCAATTTCCCTCTACATATAGGAATCAGATGACAGCAGAGGGGTGGGGGAGGGGTGTGCCAACATTTCTCTATAGAGAGGAGTCAGCTCACAGCAGAGGGAACACTGCAGGGGGAGGGGCATGTCAGCTGTTTTCTGCTCAGTCTAGCTAGACCAATCACAATTAGAGCGGTTATACTAGACATCCTGTTTGCCAATCCCTCCCCAAAATAAAAATGTCTTCCTCTCTCTCTATCTCACTCCTTCTCACAACCCCCAAAAGAGAAAGGAAGTGATGTCAGAGGTAATAACCTGCAAAACACATGGAAATTCCGTCTGCATGAAATCACAAGTCAGTGTACATTATGTTGTCAGAAGTATTGGGACGCCTGCCTTTACTCACACATGAACTTTAATGGCATCCCAGTCTTAGTTCATCGGGTTTAACCACTTGCCGACCGCCGCACGACTATTTGCGGCGGCGGTCAGCCCCGTACAGGCAAAGTGACGTAGGACTATGTCGCTAACCTGTGAGCCTCTAGGGGGCGAGTGCGCGCCACCGGAGGTGCGCCCCTGCTCGTTCCCTGACATGTCCGCGCGTGTGACCGGCGGACCCGATGTCCGCCGGTCACTCGCGATCTCCCAGTGGATAGGGAGAAAGGCAGGTGGCTAATGTAAACAAAAGAAAAAGAGAGAGAGCGCTCTAAGTGCAGACAGTCTTTATTAATAACAAGGCATAGGTAATATAAACTCACTAAGCAGAGTGTTGTGCGACTGACAGTGTTGGGCAGCAGAGTGTTGTGCGACTGACAGTGTTGGGCAGCAGAGTGTTGTGCGACTGACAGTGTTGGGCAGCAGAGTGTTGTGCGACTGACAGTGTTGGGCAGCAGAGTGTTGTGCGACTGACCGGGCTGTGCGACAGAGTGTTGTGCGACTGACCGGGCTGTGCGACTGAGTGTGGTGCGACTGAATTGGGCTGTGAGACTGTGAGTGTGGTGCGACTGAACCGGGCTGTGAGACTGGGAGTGTTGTGCGACTGACCGGGCTGTGAGATTGTGAGTGTTGTGCAACTGAGTGTCAAGTGAGTGAAGCGGAGTACCAGAGGGTGAGAAGGTAGAGTTAGGAAGCCAGGAAATAGCCACATAGGATAGACTTAAATCACTGAATCCCCATTAGATTAGATTAGTAGGTACAAGGCCCGGCGGGTGTGGAGATGCGACTCGGTGTACATCTTGTGATATGTATGCGTTCCTCGGTCATGCGATCGAGGGCGAATACAAATGCGCAAAATGTAAGCACGTTGCTTCCCTGGAAGCTCAGGTCCTGAATCTAGGGAAGCAGCTGGCAACACTGAGACGAATGTCCATACCGGAGGAGAGCCAGGATCGTACCAGTCAGGTGCAGGCAGGGGTCTGCACAGAGGTGGGCGGAGTATCGGATGTGCAGGCATCAGAGCAGAGTAGAGGGGTGACAGTTAGGAGGGGTAGAAGGGAACAAGGCAAGGAGGCTGATCCTGGGCTGGAGCACCCCAATAGATACGCCCCGTTGTGTGATGTTGGGGAAACCAGTCAGGGACCAGCATTGCTGGAGCAAAGCGATGCCCCTAGCTGCCAGGGGAAGAACTCCTCCAGTGAGGCCGGGAGAAAGGGAAAGGAAAGACAGGTGCTGGTGGTAGGAGACTCAATTATTAGAAGGACAGACAGTGTAATCTGTGACAAAGACCGTGTGTGCCGAACAGTCTGTTGTTTGCCGGGCGCTCGGGTTCGGCACATTGTGGATCGGGTGGACAGATTATTTGGGTGGGGCTGGGGAAGACCCAGCTGTCATGGTACACGTGGGTACCAATGACATAGGCAGAGGAAGATGGAGAGTCCTAAACGATTTCAGGGACTTAGGCGCTAAGTTGAGGAGAAGGACCTGCAAGGTAGTATTTTCCGAAATACTACCTGTACCTCGAGCGCACCAGAGAGGCAGCGGGAG
This sequence comes from Pelophylax lessonae, assembly GCF_965119305.1. NCBI lineage: Eukaryota > Metazoa > Chordata > Amphibia > Anura > Ranidae > Pelophylax > Pelophylax lessonae. The sequence goes on from NC_138778.1 coordinate 111,837,021, forward strand.
ATTAGGGAAGTTAACAAGTGGCTGAGGAGCTAGTGTAGTAAGGAGGGTTTCGGGTTCCTGGAGAACTGGGCCGACTTCTCAGTCGGCCACCGGCTCTATGGTAGGGACGGATTGCACCTAAATGGGGTGGGTGCAGCCGTACTGGGTGCGAGAATGGCCACAAAGTTAGAGGGGCTTTTAAACTAGAGAATGGGGGGGAGGGTACAGATGTAGAATTAGCCAGTGGAAAGCAAGATTCAGAGGGCAGAAATGGGGGCATTAGCGGTAGGGTGTTTGGAGCTCCTATACCCAGGGTGGGTATGGGGAAAAATCACAAGAGCAGCCTAAAAACATCAAATGATGATAGTTGTAACCAGTCAAAATTACGAGGTTTGTATACCAATGCCAGAAGCCTGGCCAACAAGATGGGAGAGCTGCTGATGTTTGAGGAGGACTTAGATTTTGTGGGGATAACTGAGACTTGGTTTGACAGCTCTCATGACTGGATGGCAACCATTCAGGGGTATTCCCTTTATCGCAGAGATAGAGAAGGTAAAAAAGGGGGAGGGGTATGTTTGTATATTAAGAACAGTATACAGGTAAATATGAGGGATGATATTAATAATGGAGCTAAGGACGAGGCAGAATCCCTATGGGTAGAGCTTCAAAGGGAAGGCACGGTGGGGAAGGTAATATTGGGCGTATGCTATAGGCCCCCCCACCAGAGGGAGGAGGGGGAGGTGGACCTCATTTTACAGATAGGATTGGCAGCAAGGATGGGAAATGTCATTATAATGGGGGACTTTAATTATCCTGATATAGACTGGGCAGATGGAACTGCACACTCAGCCAAGGCTCGGCAGTTCCTAAATGTTTTGCAGGACAATTTCATGGGTCAGATGGTGAATGCACCGACAAGAAACAATGCGGTACTTGACCTACTGATTACTAACAATACAGACCTGCTCACGGATATAGAAATACAGGAGAACTTAGGAAACAGTGACCATAGGTCAAGAAGTTTCAGTATTAATTACAGTAATAGGAAGCACAAGGGTAATATTAAGACGCTGAATTTCAAAAGAGCCAATTTCCCAAAACTGCGCTCGCTGCTAGAAAATATCAATTGGGATAGAACCCTGGGAACAAAGAACACGGAGGAAAAATGGGAGTGCTTCAAGAGCATACTTAACAAGGGGATTGGCCAGTGCATTCCAAAGGGAAATAAATTTAAAAGAGCAAAGCTAAACCCTGGGTGGCTAACCTCCAACATAAAAATGCATATTAGTGCTAAAGAAAAGGCCTTCAAAAAATACAAGGCTGAGGGGTCATTGGCAGCATTTAAGCATTACAAAGTGTGTAATAAGAAATGTAAAGATGAAATCAGGGCAGCTAAAATAGAACACGAGAGACATATAGCGGAGGAGACTAAAAAGAACCCCAAGAAGTTTTTTAAGTATATAAACAGTAAGAAAGCGAGGCCAGAACACATTGGCCCCATAAAAGATGACAAAGGAAATATGGCCACTGAGGACAGAGAAAAGGAGGAAGTGTTAAATAATTTCTTCTCTTCAGTCTTCACAAAAGAATCGGGGGGCTACACAAACCTAGCTTGTAAGGCCGAACTAAACAACACACCTCAGGAAATACCACCAGGGCTAACAGAAGATAGACTTAAAACTAAACTAGAGAAACTTAACATAAATAAATCACCGGGACCAGATGGCTTGCACCCGAGGGTTCTGAAAGAGCTCAGCCAGGTGATTGCCAGACCATTATTCTTGATCTTTAAGGATAGTTTACAGACGGGTATGGTGCCAGCTGATTGGAAAAAAGCCAACGTGGTACCAATATTTAAAAAGGGGCCGAGATGTATCCCGGGTAACTATAGGCCGGTCAGCCTAACATCTGTAGTCTGCAAGATTTTGGAGGGGTTATTAAGGGACCACATACAAGACTTTAGTAATGAAAACTGTATTATTAGTAGTAATCAGCATGGATTCATGAAAAAACGTTCTTGCCAAACCAATCTATTAACCTTCTATGATGAAGTGAGCTGCCACCTAGATAAAGGGAAGCCTGTGGATGTGGTGTATCTGGACTTTGCAAAGGCCTTTGACACCGTTCCCCACAAACGCTTACTGTACAAACTAAGGAATGTAGGTATAGACCATAAGGTGAGTACCTGGACAGAGAACTGGCTCCAGGGGAGAGTCCAGAGGGTGGTGATTAATGGGGAGTACTCGGATTGGGCAGATGTGGAAAGTGGGGTCCCCCAGGGTTCTGTTCTGGGACCAATCCTGTTTAATTTATTCATAAATGATCTAGAGGAGGGGATATCTAGTACAATCTCAGTATTTGCGGATGATACTAAACTAAGCATGCCAATATCTTCTATGAAGGATGTGGAAACCTTACAAGCGGACCTGAACAAAAATAACGGGGTGGGCAACTACATGGCAGATGAGGTTTAATGTTGAAAAATGTAAAGTAAAGACATGCCCGGCGACAGGAGAGAAAGGACTAGGCATAGGGCATACATGAATGGGTGAGAAAGGGAAGCGTGCAGTAAAGGTCAAGTGGGGGACAAAAGTAGGTGGGCTAACAGGGGGGCACTTACCTTATTGGTCAGTTGTCCAGGCAGGGGGTGGAGAGGTTGAAATATAGGTCCAGGGTAGGAGGGGTCAGGTCAATCCTGAAGGAGAAAGCGTGGAAGAAAAGTCTGTGTGTCCGGCTGCTGCGTCTCTTCTTTGATCTGCAATAGAGGGGAGATGAGTGAATTGGATGGCCTGCTGTCCCGTCTCCGGGAGTTGGCTGAGGTGCATGGCTCAGACTGGGTGCAGGGACAGGTGGCCAGCACCTTGCAGGGGGCCGGGGAAGGCCACTCGCAATTGAGGCCTTCCTCCACACGTGCTAGGAGGTCTAGGCCTCCGGAGCGCTTCAGCCCGGATCGGGCCCCCAGGGCTCAGCGTCGCCATGGGAGCCCCAATAGGGACCCTTCAGCCCCCCCTGCGAAGCGTGCACCTGCTTCGGCGGGTGGGGAAGCTGGGAGGAATCCCCTTCATGGACGGAGCCCACGGGGGAGGGACACTCACATTGCTGCGGCCCGGGTCCCTTCCTCCATCATCGTTCGGCCGGATGGATTGGCGGGTGTCCCTGGCGATGTTCCGGTCGGGGCATCCGCTCGGCGGGGGAGAGCTAGTGCTGCGGGTGCCGGCCTGCTGCCTGGGGCGGCCGGGGGCCCCATCCCAGATCGTGATGGTCGCCGAGTGAGCGGGGGGAGCCGATCGGGTGCCCTGCAGCCGACTGAGAGGACCTCCAGGCCTGCTCCTAGGCCTGGGAGAGCGGAGGATGTGGAGGAGAGCGGGGCGCGCGCTGATGACGTCATCGGGAGGCGCGGCTTCGGCTTAAAGGGACCACGTCTGCAGCAGCCTGCTTCTACAGGATCGAGCTCCAGGCTGTCGGTGAAGAGGAGATCCGTCCAGAGGAGGGGGAAGACGGCGTCGGCAGAGGTTCCGGTCCACAGTCCAGAGGTCGTCCGATCGGAAGGGGAGGTCAGCAGCTCGGAGGACGGCGAAGTCGCAGATGCTGTTCCTGTCGCAGCGGGGGATGCCGGAGTGGCGGCTGGGGGGGCGTCCAGCCCTGGGCAACCTGGTGAGTGCTCTATGTCTGTACTGTCTTCTGCTGTGGCGTCTGATGTGTTGTCTGGCCCGGGGGGGTGGGGGTATGGTCCGGGGTATTGGGGGAGATGTGTCCGCCCGGGTGGGTTTGGAGGTGTTAGGGAGCCTGCGGGACTTGGTGCAGCGGCTGGAGGCCAGTGCTTTGGCGGCCCCTCCCTCGGTGGCGGCTTGGGCCCCGCCGGGACTCGGGGCAGTGGTGGGGGGCTCCCGCCCGGTTCAGGGGTCGGCGGTGGTGGGAGACCAGGCAGGAGTGACGGTGGCGGGCACGCAGACGGAGGAGGCGTCGCTGGCTCCGGTTGCGGCTGCGGTGGACAAGTCCGGGGGACGGGAACAAGGACTGTGACAAGGTAAGGTTGGCGGACGCAGCGAAGTGCGAGGTGTACGTCTGCTTCGAGGGACCGTTGGGGGCTCACCTTAAGCCCGAAGTTCGCGACAAGATATGGAAAGGTGACTATGTAGAAATTTTTTCCCTGCTCCCGTTGGAGAAGTTTAACCTGGATAGGGTTAAGCCGGACGAGAGCAAAAAGGAGGAGGAAGAGAAGCGGCGGTATCGGCTGATCCCCCGTACGTTTGCCAATTGGTTGCAGGCTTTTGCGATTTTGGCGAGCGATATAGGAGAAAAGGCGCCCGAGAATTGCTCGGCGTTGTTTTGTTACCTGGATGCGATTGGGGAAGCCCACCGTGTGTACGGGGGGGTGGCCTGGTTGTGTTATGATGAACAGTTTCGGCAGCGGAAGGCGGTCCGGCCCTCCATCCGGTGGGATCATAAGGATATCAGCCTGTGGATGAAGTTGATGACGTCTGCCCGGGCGGGGGGGTCAGTGTTTTCCAGGGGGGGCCGGCGGCACCTCGACCTCGGGTTCATCGGCCGATAAGAAGAAAGGGGTGTGTTGGCAGTTCAACGAGGGCACGTGCAAGTTTGGGAGCTCCTGTCGTTTTAAGCATGAGTGTTCGGGATGTGGCGGCAGTCACCCCCTGTCCCGTTGCTTCAAACGGGGAAAAGGGCGTGGTGGGGAGGTCCCTGGCAAGAGGGATGACTCCGGTGAGGGTGGCAAGGATGGTTCCGTTCTTAAATAGGTACCCCGATCGGGAGGCGGCTGGCCGTCTTGAAGTGGGTTTTCGGGAGGGTTTTCGCATTCCGTGTTCTCTGGAGGGGATTCCGCCCTTGGCGGGCAACTTGCGTTCTGCCCGGCTTTACCCGGAGGTGGTGGCGGAGAAGCTGGCTAAGGAAGTGGCGTTGGGCAGGATGAGTGGGCCTTTTGCTTCACCTCCGTTGCCGGGGCTGGTGGTTTCGCCGTTGGGGGTGGTCCCCAAGAAGGATCCGGGCAAGTTTCGCCTGATTCACCATCTGTCGTATCCGCGGGGTGGCTCCGTCAACGATGGTATTGACCCGCGGGCGTGTGCGGTTACCTATACGTCGTTTGATGCAGCCATTTCTTGGGTTCGAAAATATGGTAAGGGGGCCCTGTTGGCCAAGGCCGACGTGGAAGCGGCCTTTCGCTTACTGCCAGTTCACCCCGATAGTATGCACTTGTTGGGGTGCCGCTGGCAAGGGTCTTATTTTGTGGATCGCTGCTTGCCGATGGGCTGTTCCATTTCGTGTGCCTTCTTTGAAACCTTTTCTTCCTTTCTGGAGTGGGTGGTTCGGGATGTGTCGGGGGTTAGCTCCATCATCCATTATTTGGATGACTTTTTATGCATAGGGCCCTCGGGCTCGAGGACCTGTGCGGTCCTCTTGGGGACGCTGCAACACATCGCTGCCCGTTTTGGGGTTCCTTTGGCTTCGGACAAGACGGAGGGCCCTGTGACGGAATTGGTTTTCTTGGGCATCACGATTGACTCTCTGGCCATGGAATGCAGGTTGCCGTTGGACAAGTTGGTGCGTTTGAGGGAGGAGGTTAGGACGGCGAGCGGTCGTCGCAGGATCACGCTGCGGGAGTTACAGTCCTTACTAGGTAAGTTGAACTTCGCGTGCAGGATAATTCCCCAGGGGGCGAATTTTTTGTCGCCGTTTGGCTGCGGCCACGTCGGGGGTCCGGGCCCCTGGGCATTCGGTGAGGCTTACCAGGGGGCTTCGGGCGGACCTGAGGATTTGGGATATGTTTCTGGAGTCTTACAATGGCTGCTCGCTGTGGATGGACGGTCCGTTTAGCAACGGGGACTTAGCTCTATTTACGGACGCGGCTGGTTCTGCGGGGTATGGGGCATTCTTTCAAGGACAGTGGAGCGCGGAACCTTGGCCGGAATCCTGGAGGTCGGCGGGGTTTCCTGCGTAACTTGGTGTTGTTGGAGTTATTTCCGATTGTGGTTTCGGTGGCTCTTTGGGGGGCGGGCTTTGGCAACAAGAAGGTGCGTTTTCATTGCGACAACATGGGGGTGGTGGAGGCGATCAATAACATCTCGGTGTCTTCCCCCCCGGTAGTTAGCCTGTTGCGCCATCTGGTCCTGTTGTGTCTGCGTTTCAATGTTTTTATTTATGCTGTGCATATTCCGGGGGTTTCTAACAAGGTGGCCGATGCTTTGTCTCGTTTCCAGTGGACCGAGTTTCGCGTGTTGGCGCCGGCAGCGGAGCAGCATGGGATTCCCTGTCCGCGGGATTTGTGGACGGTCCCCTTGGAGGAGCTGCGATTTTGATTCGGCGGTCACTGTCCCCTGCGACTTGGGAGGCGTATGTCAGGGCGTGGGCGGAATGGTGTTCCTTTTTGGAGGAGGTAGGGGGGACAGATTTGGGGGTGGATGTGTCCGCTCTGGTGCTTTACTTTGTGTGTATGGATAAAAAACTGGCAGGCATGGCCTTTTGGTTCAAGTTGACAGGGGGGGTGGATTTCACCAAGGCTTTTCACGTGCGGCAGGCATTGAAGGGGTACCGGAAGTGAAACCGGGGCCGCGATTCCCGGCGTCCGGTGTCTTTTTCAGTGTTGGGTGTCATTTTGGGAAAACTGGGCTCTATCTGTTCGTCATCCTATGAGGGCTTGCTGTTCAGGGCAGCCTTCCTGTTGGCTTTCTTTGGGGCCTTCCAGATTGGTGAACTGGTTAGTCCATAGACAAGGGTGGCTGGGGGGCTTCTGCTGGAGGACATCGTGCGCACGGCGTCCTCAGTTCGGATTCGTCTCCGAAGGTCCAAAACGGACCAGGTGGGCAGAGGTAAGTGGGTGGAGCTGTTTCGGGGCAACGGAGCTGATGTTTGCCCGGTGGGGGCTCTGGAGCGTTATCTTCAGGTTCGGCCTGCGGTTGGTGGTGCCTTGTTGGTTCACTTGGACGGTTCTTGCCTGTCCAGGTTTCAATTTGTGGCGGTGTTTAGGAAGTGTTTGCTGGCCGGGGGCTTCGACCCGGCGGCTTATGCGTCCCATTCTTTTCGCATCGGGGCGGCCACGGAGGCGGCCCGTTGGGGTTTGGGAGAGGACGTGGTTAGGCGCATTGGGCGGTGGGAGTCACATAGGTTCCGGTCCTACGTCAGGCCCCACCTGGTGCAGTAGCCTCTGCAGAGGGGTTATATGGGCCTGTTTGTGTATGTTTTCTGCGTATTTTTCGTGTTTGTTTGGTTGTGTGGTGTGTGTGCTTTGGGTGTAGGGTGCACTGTCTTTGTTTCTTTTGCAGGTGTCCGGCAGTGTCTGATTTGGATCCTCGGCCATTCGTATGTCTTCTGGGGGGCCAGGCGGGTGGAGGTCAGGCCTAATGGTAGACAGTTGGGAGTTCCCCGGGAGGATGGCAGGGTTAGGTGGATAGGTGTGCCTGGCATGCTGTGGAGCAGGGTCGTGCCGGAAGTCTCCCGCTTTGCCAGGTTGGACAGGGCCCCGGATATCCTTGTTTTGCATGTGGGCGGGAATGATTTGGGTCTCCGCTCTATGCGTGAGCTCATTCGGGATGTAATGTTCGACTTTTTGAGGCTTCGCACTTCCTTCCCTGATATGCTGGTGGTGTGGTCCGACATTGTGGCCCGCACTTCGTGGCGGTCGGCTCGTTTAGTCGACAAACTTAATAAGGCCCGGATTAAAGTGAACAAGGAGGTGGGGAGATTCGTCAGCAGGAATGGTGGCCTGGTGGTGCGGCATTTGGAGCTGGAGAGCGATACGTGGCAGTTCCTTCGTGGGGATGGGGTCCATCTCAATGCTATTGGCACTGACCTGTGGTTTTTGGGTTTGGAGGACGGGATCCACCGGGCCTTGAGGGTGTGGAGGGGGGCACAAGTGTAAGGGGTCACACTTGTGGCACTCTGGCGGTTTGGGGTCCTTGACAGGGGTTCAGCAAACTGGTTTTTGGGAAAAATGGTGGGGACCCATCCGAGGTATGGCGTCCTCTAAATTGTACAGGTGGGGTGTCTGGGTCGGCTGTGTTAGTCCCCGAGGCGGTGCTTAGCGGCTGGGGAAGTGACCAAGCCAAATGGTGACCCAGACACAGAAGTTGGTTTTTACATGGTACTGTCAAGGACCACAAACATAGATCTGGGTTATTGTTATTATTATTATTGTTATATTGTTATTTCATAATTTTCTATTTGTTATTTAATAAAAGGCCATGTCGGCCATTTTTACTCCAAGACGAGTAGTGTGTTTTGTATATAGTCTAAGTGGGTGTGGGTATTGGGGAGTTAGGGGTGTTTTTTGTAGTCCAGCACGGGAGCTCTGATCTACCCAGATCAAGACATGCCCGGCGACAGGAGAGAAAGGACTAAGCATAGGGCATACATGAATGGGTGAGAAAGGGAAGCGTGCAGTAAAGGTCAAGTGGGGGACAAAAGTAGGTGGGCTAACAGGGGGGCACTTACCTTATTGGTCAGTTGTCCAGGCAGGGGGTGGAGAGGTTGAAATATAGGTCCAGGGTAGGAGGGGTCAGGTCAATCCTGAAGGAGAAAGCGTGGAAGAAAAGTCCCTCCCTCCCGCCCCTTTTTTGGTTTGTCAGTGGGGTTGTTGCTTTTTGGGGTGTGTTATATTTTTGCTGCTGAAGTTGGCGGTTTGGGGTCCTTGACAGGGGTTCAGCAAACTGGTTTTTGGGAAAAATGGTGGGGACCCATCCGAGGTATGGCGTCCTCTAAATTGTACAGGTGGGGTGTCTGGGTCGGCTGTGTTAGTCCCCGAGGCGGTGCTTAGCGGCTGGGGAAGTGACCAAGCCAAATGGTGACCCAGACACAGAAGTTGGTTTTTACATGGTACCGTCAAGGACCACAAACATAGATCTGGGTTATTGTTATTATTATTATTGTTATATTGTTATTTCATAATTTTATATTTGTTATTTAATAAAAGGCCATGTCGGCCATTTTTACTCCAAGACGAGTAGTGTGTTTTGTATATAGTCTAAGTGGGTGTGGGTATTGGGGAGTTAGGGGTGTTTTTTGTAGTCCAGCACGGGAGCTCTGATCTACCCAGATCATGCACTTGGGGGCCAGAAACCAGAAAGCAAGCTACTCACTAGGGGGGGAACCTCTGGGTGAGTCTAGGATGGAAAAGGACTTGGGGGTACTGGTAGACAACAGGCTTGGCAGTGGCATGCAATGCCAAGCCGCTGCAAGCAAAGCCAACAGAATACTGGGTTGTATAAAAAAGGGGATTCACTCCAGAAATAAAGAGATTATTCTCCCGCTCTACAAGTCTCTGGTCCGGCCACATCTGGAGTATGCTGTCCAGTTCTGGGCACCGGTCCTCAGGAAGGATGTGCTGGAACTGGAGAGAGTCCAGAGAAGGGCAACAAAAATAATTAGGGGAATGGAGGACATCAGCTATGAGGAAAGACTACAAGCACTGAACTTATTCTCTCTGGAGAAGAGACGATTGAGGGGCGATATGATATCAATGTACGAATACTGTACTGGCAACCCTAGCATAAGGAACAAACTATTGAGAGAGAGGAGATACAATAAGACACGTGGCCACTCACTAAAACTAGAGGAAAGGCGGTTTAACCTTAAAATGAGTAAGGGGTTCTTCACTGTAAGAGCGGTAAGGATGTGGAATTCTCTTCCACAAGCAGTTGTATCAGCTGGGAGCATTGATAGTTTCAAAAAACTATTAGATGGGCACCTTGGAGACCACAACATACAGGGGTATACAATGTATGGTTAAAAGCAAACACACACACATCATAGGTTGAACTGGATGGACTGATGTCTTTTTTCAACCTCACTAACTATGTAACTATGTAACTAGAAACCAAAGTCATCGAGCTGTGTCAAGTCCTGGACATCAGGAATTCCTCTGGGAGGTGCCATCCACTCGTGTGCAGCAGTTCAGAAGCTTGATCGCTGATCAGAGGAGAAAAGGAAGCTGGCTACCTCCTCCAGCAGTCGGCGGTCAGCGTCTAAGGCAGCGGCTGCGATGTGCGGTGGAAGCTGGAACGCGGCCCCGTCACCAGGGAATGTATGGTTTGTGGAATATGCACGGTGTGCACGACGCGTTTCTGAGCATACGCCGGGTCACGTACGGCCCTGCGCGCTCTTTCTTCAGGTGCTGTGGAGCCGTGTTTATTCCAGGGACATGTAAACAAAGCCGCCTGTCATTCTCCCTGATCTAGCTGCAGAGATCATACGATCCTGCTATGTAGGATTGTATGTCTCTGTGGTTACATCAAAAGCCACGCCCCTTTACAGTAAGAAGCACGCTCCTAGGGATACACTTAACCCCTTGATCACTAAGTTAACCCCTTCCCTGCCAGTGTCATTTTTACAGTAACAGTGCATATATATAGCACTGATTACTGTAGTAATGTCACTGGTACCCCCAAAAGTGTCAAAAATGTCAGTCAAGGGTCCGATCTGTCCGCCGCAATGTCGCAGTCCCGCAAAAAAAAAAAAAATTGCAGATCGCCGCCATTACTCGTTAAAAAAAAAACAATAAATATTACATAAATCTTTCCCGTAGTTAGTAAACGCAATAACTTTTGCGCAAACCAATCAAAATAAGCTTATTGCGATTTTTCTAACCAAACATATGTAGCAGAAAACAAATTGGCCTAAAATGTTAAAAAAATTTGATTTTTACATTTTTTTGGGGGGGAATTTCATATAAAAAATGTGAAAAATGTTGTTATTTTTTCAAAATTTACGCTCTTTTTTTGTTTATAGCACAAAAAGTAAAAATCGCACAGGTGATCAAATACCTCCAAAAGAAAGCTCTGTTTGTGGGGAAAAAAAAGGACATCAATTTCATTTGGGTACAGCGTAGCACGACCGCGCAATTGTCTGTTATATTCATGCAGTGCCGAATCGCAAAATAGGGCCTGGTCAGGAAGGGGGTAAAATCTTCCGGGGATTAAGTGGTTAATATTGAGTTGGCCCACCCTTTGCAGCTATAACAGCTTCAACTCTTCAGGGAAGGCCTTCTGCAAGGTTTAGAAGTGTGTCTATGGGAATGTTTAGCCATTCTTCCAGTTCCGCATTTGTGAGGTCAGTGACTGATGTTGGAGAGAAGGCCTGGCTTGCAGGCTGTACACTAATTCATCCCAAAGGTTTTCTATCGGGTTGAGGTCAGGACTCAGTGCAGGCCAGTCAGGTCCCTCCTCCCCAAACTCTCTCATCCGTGTCTATAGACCTTGCTTTGTGCACTGGTGCGCAGTCATGTTGGAACAGGAAGGGGTCATCCCCAAACTGTCCCCACAAAGTTGGCAGCATGAAATTGTCCAAAATGTCTTGGTATGCTGATGCCTTAATAGTTCCCTTCACTGGAACTAAGGGGCCAATCCCAACCCCTGAAAAACATCCCCACACTATAATCCCCCTCCACCAAATGATTTAGACCAGTACACAAAGCAAGGTCCATAAAGACATGGATGAGGGAGTTTGGGGTGAAGGAACTTGACTGGCCTCAATCTGATAGAACACCTTTGAGATGAATTAGAACAGAGATTGCAAGCCAGGCCTTCTCTCCAACATCAGTGCCTGACCTTATAAACGCACTTCTGGAAGAATGGTCAAACATTCCCATAGACACTCCTAAACCTTGTGGACAGCCTTCCCAGAAGAGTTGAAGCTGTTATAGCTGCAAAAGGGGGGGGGGGGCAACTCAATATTGAACCCTACAGACCAAGACTGGGATGCCATTAAAGTTCATGTGTGTGTAGAGGCAGGCGTCCCAATACTTTTGGTAATATAATGTGTGTCATTGGAAGGCAATGCACATCCATTATTGCAGCATTTTTTTTTTCAAATTTGTTTTTATTAAGGGTAAGAAAGAGTACAAGTAATATACATACGGTGATTTTATGTATATTGATGTACAATCAGGCCCTTAGGGCCCCTATGGGGTAAAGAGTTAGAGAAAGGCTGATCTACACAGAACTCTAGCAAA
>NC_138778.1:111853958-111889958 GCF_965119305.1 Pelophylax lessonae
GTTACACTTGCGGCGGTTACATTAAAACAGCTCCTCTGCAACATGAGTCATCTCCACTCCTATCCCTGTCACTTCCCTGATCTCGGCTAGTAAATATAAAAGCAGCGGCGGGTGTATGAAAAGCTAAATCATGGAGCCCGGAGCCGCTTTTATATTTACTAGCCCAGATCAGGGAAGTGACAGGGACAGAAGTGGAGATGACTCATATTGCAGCACAGCTGTTTTAATGTAACCGCCGCGTTACACACACTGCCGTGATCATTTCATACCCTCAGAGCATGCGCACTAGTCAGCTCCTCAGCTGTTCCATTACGTATCCGGGGCTGTGAGCATGCGCACTGCTGCGCTGCACAGCTGTTTCTCACAGGAAGTGACGAGGGTAGGCATTTCTCACGTGGTAGGTTATTCTCACGGAACACCGGTGTAACGTTAAAAAACCGCACCACTGAAAATTCCCTACCCTCATCACTTCCTGTGAACATACGTCATGGAACAGCTGAGCAGCTTCCCACTGCGCATGCTCATAGCTGCGGAGGGTAGGTAATTTTCACGGGGTAGTGTTTTGTAACGTTACACCACATCAGCTGTTGCCGCAGGTACATTTAATCATCTCCGCTTCAACACCTCTGACTTCCCTGATCTTGGCTCCAAAATGTAAAAGCGGCGGCGGGTCTATGAAAATATAAATCACGGAGATCTTGGCTCCGTGATTTATATTTTCATCAACCCGCCACTACTTTTACATTTTGGAGCCAAGATCAGGGAAGTCAGAGGTGTTGGAGCGCAGATGATTTAAATGTACAAGCGGCAACAGCTGATGCGGTGTTCTGTAAAAAAACCTTACTACGTGAAAATTCCCAACCCTCCAGAGCTGTGAGCATGCGCAGTCGTAAGCTGCTCAGCTGTTCCATGACGTTGGAAGGGAGGGAAGGGAATTTTCATGGAACACCGGCACAGAGGAGCTACAATTCATTGATGGAACCATGAATGCCAACAAGTACTGTGACATACTGAAGCATGATCCCCTCCCTTCAGAGACTGGGCTGCAGGTCAGTATTCCAACATGATGACCCCAAACACACCTCCAAGACGACGACTGCCTTGCTAAAGAAGCTGAGGGTAAAGGTGATGGACTGGCCAAGCATGTCTCCAGACCTAAATCCTATTTAGCATCATTAAACATAAGGTGGAGGAACGCAAGGTCTCTAACATCCACCAGCTCCGTGATGTCTTCATGGAGGAGGGGAAGAGGACTCCAGTGGCAACCTGTGAAGTACTAGTGAACTCCATGCCCAAGAGTGTTAAACCATTGCTGGTAAAATAATGGTGCCCACACAAAATATTGACACTTTGGGCAGAATTTGGGCATTTTACCTTGGGGGTTCTCACTTTTTCTGTCCGTGGTTTAGACATTAATGGCTTTTTTTTGAGTGATTTTGAGGAGACAGCAAATTTACACTGTTATACAAGCTGTACTTTTGCTACTTTACATTCTAGCAAAGTGTCATTCCTTCAGTGTTGTCACATGAAAAGATATAATAAAATATTTACAAAAATGTGAGGGGTGTACTCACTTTTGTGAAATACTGTATATATAGGGACATATATATATATATATATATATATATATATATATATATATATATATATATATATATATATGTGTGTGTGTGTATGTATATATATATATATATATATATAAATTTTGTTTTTCAAATTAATTATCAAACAAAAAAAAAGTAATGTGTTCATCTTTGTTAATATTTTGTAATCTTTTATTTTTTATATACTGTAATCTGCCTACAAAAGACATATTTTTATATATAGATAAATGTATGCACTACTGGTTCGATTTTTTTTCCATGTATAAAAAATAAACTTCAAATCATAAAGTCATTATGACTTTTTGGGTGATCTACTATCACAAAAAATAAAATAAAATCTACTCTAGTGGATAGTGGGCTTTTTTTTTTGGTAAATACCTAAAAAAAAATTCATTATATTTTCGTGTGATATTGTAAATTATCCTAATCAATGTATATGTACATTATAAAAGAATCAAATCTAAATTATATTATTTTTTTATTATTGGACAGATTATTTTGCAAAGCTCAAACAAACAAGATGGTAAGTATATGCAACCTAATATAATCTGTATTGCAAACACCTATACCAAGTCTTAATTTATTTAAATTTTTTTAAATAAATATGTTTTGTTTAAATTTTTTAGAAAAGTCAATGATACATAAAGAAAAGTAATAGCAACTGTTGTTTAACAGACATTGCATTATGAGAACAAGGTAACATTGTGTGCAGGGGGCATCCATAGCACAGTGGTGAATCTGGGCACGACACCAATTATAGAGACACCACACTGGGTACAAGTCGTTATATTTTTTATTAGGACATTACAATTATATTCTAATATAAAATTTCTCAAGTAAAAGTTTTACTTACATGAACATTATGCTAATAGAACATGGCAGACTAATCATATTAACGCAATAACCAAACACTTCACTTTTTAAAATATATTATTAGCAATACACAACTGATTTATGTAAACATAAAAAGATGAAGACCAAAAATGAATTAATATAAAATACATTTTTAAATAAATGAATCAATGTAATAAATAAATAAATAAATCAATGTAATTTTTTTCTTTTTTAAGTCAAGTCAGACAGCAACATCGAGCACAGCAGAAGACGCTTGCACAATTCGATCATCGGAGGAAAGTGTAAGTACAGACAACCAAATGTCAATCCTAAATAGAAAAAAAATGTATATAAATTTTTTACAATAAAAATTGATATGTCCTCATTATATTACAATTTTAGAGTCTTAAACAGTTTGTAATTGTTGAAAAATACTGAAATTGCTTTATTTAATAGTATAGATATATGTTTTAACTTTTAATACATTTTAAAATAGAGGATTTTACTTCTTCAAAAACTGTGGTCGCGTTTACCGTTGCCAGAGGAAGATCCTTGCTTTCCATTCAATCCACCTGCTCCTTCAAGAACAGCATCAGAAATTGAGGAAGAAAAAAAGCAGCAAATCCGAGTAGGAAATAGTGATTGGTGTAAATGTGGCAAATGCATGCCCATGACTACGCCAGAGGAATCGATCTGTTGTCAAGAAATGGAAAACACAAAATCAAATATTTCTGATGATTTTTTGTGCATTACAGATTCTGAAATTTTTAAAAATATGATCTTAAACCATACTAATACCATCATTCACCTGACACTAATACATCTCGGAACTCCACAACCTCCTAATGCCGACGAAAACAGGTATCGATCTATCTATCTATCTATCTATCTATCTATCTATCTATCTATCTATCTATCTATCTATCTATCTATCTATCTATCTATCTATCTATCTATCTATCTATCTATCTATCTATCTATCTATCTATCTATCTATCTATCTATCTATCTATCTATCTATCTATCTATCTATCTATCTATCTATCTATCCTCAGGTGTGAATAGGAACAGGTGTGTTACAATTTGGTGTTATCGCTCTCACTCTCTCATACTGGTCACTGGAAGTTCAACATGGCACCTCACGGCAAAGAAGTCTCTCATCATCTTCAAAAAAATGTTGTTCTACATAAAGATGGCCTAGAACAGTGATGGTGAACTTTGGCACTCCAGATGTTTTGTAACTACATTTCCCTAGATTATCAACTACACTGCAGAGTGCATGAGCATCATGGTAAATGTAGTTCCAAAACATCTGGTGTGCCAAGGTTCATCATCACTGGCCTAGGCTATTAGAAGATTACAAAGACTCTGAAACAGAGCTGCAGCACGGTGGCCAAGATCATACAGCAGTTTAACAGGACAGGTTCCACTCAGAACAGGCCTCGCTATGGTCGACCAAAGAGGTTGAGTGCACGTGCTCAGCGTCATATCCAGAGGTTGACTTTTGGGAAAAAACGCTGCCTGCACTGCTGCACATATAGTAAAATTTTTACTAAAATGTTAGGGGTATAATCGCTTTTGTGAGATAATGTATTTATATATATATTGTAAATATATATATATATATATATATATATATATATATATATTGGGTGTATATATATATATATATATATATATATATATATATATTTTTTTTTTTTTTTTAATAGATTTTAATAAATAACATATTGTTATGTGTTTTTATACAGAAACTTGAGGAAAGCTGCGTACAAAACTTTTACTGCCTGGATCCATGGGTATTTAGGAAAAGGTAATAGAAGACCAATACCTTCATGCGCAGTAAACCGTGTTAGAAACACATTTCCTGATCCAGAAGGACAATATGTGGGTTTCAAGTATTCCAATGATTACAATGCTGGTGACATGGCTTTAGAATGGTAGTTCTGCATTTAAAAAATAAAAATATTTAAAAAATACTTCTCTGTCAAATCATTGTTTTGAAATCCCACTCAGCATATGATCATAAACTATACATTTTTATGCATGTAAGAAAAAAAAAAAAAAAAACTACATACATATTGATTTTTCAAAAAAGCATTTTTTGTTGTCATAATAAATTATGTATTATATTAAAATTATTTAAATAAAAATTAAAATTAGGTGAATGCATATTCATACTTGCTTATTATTCAGTCTGGATATGCATGCCTGCATCTACACTTATCTATACAGTTATAAATACAACCCCAATGACTATGAGGATATATTTAACAATGTACACATTATATGATAATATTTATTTTAAATCTAATTTATTTATGTGAAAATGTTATTGTCCTTTGAGTTTATTATAAACTTTCTTAAAAAAATAAAAAACATAGCATTATTGAATCAATGTTATAAAAAAATGCTTAAAAACTGAGGATGATGTACAAATAACTAATTATTTGATATACTATTTAAGGCTAAAGCTATTTTTTCTTATTAGACTATAGTATATATAAAAATGACCCTGCCAGCCAAAAAAAAAAAATTATATATATATATATATATATATATATATATATATATATATACCAAAAAATAAATATAAAAAAATACGATATTAAAAAAATATATATAATGTTATTTGGATATTACAGTTTTAATAATGCATACATTTTTAATGTTTACATGCTATGCTATGGATGCTAAAATTGTTTGATATAAAAAAAAAAATTAATGGCAGTAAACATCTAAAACGTTTTCTTGGTACTAGTAAAATAATCTAAATTATTAAAGTAATTAATTAGTTAATTCTGTAATTAAGTAAAACTCACCTTATAATAACTGTAGTTAACTTTTTTTGTTCAAAAAAACTTCAAAAAATATTCAAAAACTTTCTCTTGAGAGATGTTCTATATAAACATTCATAAAACTTCAAAGTAAATAAAAAAAAATTAATTCCTATAGTTTTTAAAACAATAAAGTAAAGTTAAAAGCATTATAATATAATGTACACTTACCTTAAACAATCTTTAACAAGCCAAATTATTTTCTGATAACATAACTTAAACTGAAATGAACTCTATAAAAAATTAAAAAAATTGGTTATTTTTTAAAAAAAATTTATATGTAATTATAATATTCCAAAAAAAAATTGTTAGATTACTTTTTAAAATTAACGAATGAACAATGATTATTCGACAGCCTTATCCTCTCTGTTTAGATTAAAACGGGATCGATGCAGAGACACTGCTTCCTCTTTGTTTGGTTTTTCCGAGGGAGCAATATTTTTTGGGATGTATTCTTCTTTGGAAACCCAGTTTGAAGGCAAGAGTCCACCAGCTACTCTCACAATTGTGTCAATAATTTCGAAAACATGGTTTTGGGAGACAGGATCATATATTGGACGAACAATCCATCTTTTACGCGATCTAGGGTGTTCTAGTCTGCTTCTTGGATTGCCAACATCCCCGCTTCTTGATGATTTCTGATGCACAACTGCTTGTTTACGGCCAACATTGCAGTTGTGTGTCAAAATTGCGATTTTAGTTCTGGCCTCCATAGAGTTCATGCGATAATGAATTCGCTTACTACGGTACTTAAGCACATTACTGTGAAAGTTCTCAATTGCACCGGTACGACAATAACACACGAGATGAGGCACATCATTCTCTATTTGTTTGGAGCATACTATGTCCTCCAGGGCCTTGTACGGCGCACTTGGTTTTATCAACCATCGAACAGGGGCTTCCAATCCTGTTAGAGGTTTATGAAGACAAGCGCTATGTTCTCCATTCTCTTCCCAGTTGTGAATATTTCGGACATGATAAAGGAGAGATTTCCATAGTTTCCAAAAAACAGCAGCATCTCCTCTACATGTCCGACTACACCAGTAAAAATGGTTAATTACCGAAGATATCCACAGCTGCAAATCTTGACAATTTGCTTTCCGAGCGGCTTCTAACAATTTTTTTTTTAAAGATTTTGAATAATGCCAGAGATCGAATTGATGATTGATCATAGTATACTCTTCACGTATAATTTTTCTGATGCCAGGATGACGATCTGTCCCCAAAAATTTCACATTATATTTATCGTCTAAAATGCGATTAAGGCAATTTTTAAACGCTAATTTCTCCATTGCTACTGAGGATGTGGTCTGTGACACTTGTACTACCTCAAAATCAATAATTAATTCTGATGTTAAATCCATCATTGTATAGATGCAATATTTAGCACAGAAACCAGGGCTGTCGCATTGTCCATCACCGACTAAATACACTGGTTCTGATTGCAAATTTACTCTTAATTTTTCTTTTTCCATTTGCCAAACAGAATCAATGCCAGGGAAAATAAATTTGTTGAGGTACTTATGGAATGTTGATTTAGAAAAAAGAGGTATCTTTAACATATCGAACATCTCTTTAACTTTTGAAAAAGAAGAACCACTGCAGACTATTGAAGAAGAAATTAATACATTACCAGCAGCAAAATTTGCTATTTTTGGTTGACTTTGCCAAATTAGAGAGTGATGGTTGTCTGCACATGTGCCATATATGTTAAGAAGGCTTCCAACCATCACCTTGTTAAATTCTTTAATTATTTCATAACAAATTTGCTTTGGACAAATTATATTTTGAAAAAGTTTATCCAATTGTGATTCGAAAACAATAAATTTTCTGTCATTCACACTGCTCCTTGGTAATTCTTCGGTGGTAAATAATGAATTCTGTCTTCCTGAAAGGTCATTATGAGATATATCACTTTCATATAGTGCCGAACTGTCTGCAGTATAGTTTGCATCCTTGGTGGTATTTACAAATGTGTCCTCAGTTTGATTCAAATCCATATCCAAATCGGTGACAGAATTGTTAATTTGCTGATCGCAAATGGCAGCAGCAATAGAATTGTCTTCAAAATCCATGTTACTAACTGAGTTCAAAGGAGGAGATTCATGTTCAAACATTGGTTCTCTTGGAGAGTCTAATGCCATTAATCCACACAAGTCTTCAGTGTTAGAGAAGTCCGGCGCAATTTCAGGAATAGCTGTCTTTACAGGTGTAATGATGAGTTCCTGTTGGTCATGATCTTGAATTATTTTGGCCGGTGTTGAATAAAGCATTATGGAATCGAATTGGGGGGAATAAAGTGAGTAATCATGATCTTTGGAAATATCTTGGTAACTTGCACAAAAACCATAAGATTTTTCCGATTTTGAATACATGAAGTCTTCTTCCGAAGTTTGTGTTGCAATATCTATTGTTATAGCTATGCTATCAATGGATTTGTGACATGAACAACAGCACGCAGATTGTTCAATTCGGTCTGCAGATGGACTCTGAACCGTTGCTATGTTTTCGGAAGCCACATCAGCTAAATCATCAGTGTGTTCAATTCGGTCTGCAGATGGGCTCTGAGCCGTTGCAATGTTTTCGGAAGCCACAACAGCTAAATCATCAGTGTGCTGTGCTGGTGGTAATTTCTTTTTCGGTAATAACATTGATCTATCCTGGGGGAAGACTGTCGGCAATGCATTTCCTTTTAATACCAATGTGCTCTTTTTCATATGAAAACTGTCTTCAGAAAAATGCGCTGAGCACATCCTAAAACGATCCCCCTTTTTATCTGAGAGAATAGTCTCTGCTGATTCATTCAAGACATCATCTGTCAAATTTCCAAAAGAAAGCCATGTTTTTATATTTTCCAAATCTTTCGGAAAAGGATGAAGCTTAATATTTGGATATTTTTGTTTTTGGCCAGTTTTATGAGGGCAGTATTTAAAAATACACTTCGGCATATTTCTGAAAAATATAAACAAATGAAAAAAAATTAGTATAATTTTATAAAAAATTGAGCAATGGATTGTGGTTATGTAGTGATATTAATTATGTCAAATAGGTACGATGCAATTGAGAAAAAATTCTAAAAAAAGGCCCAATGAGATTTGAACTCATGACCCCTGGTCCACAAGACCAGTGCTCTAACCACTGAGCTATGAAGCCTTATGGCATAGGTTGCATTCTTATGGAAGCCACTTTTACAAGTGGATCACCATAACACATGGTAAATAATGGAGAGGTGGGTGGATATATGGACACATACTGTATATATCTCAATACTTATAAATGTCTTTATATATATTGAAATAAAGATAAAAAAAATGTGGAATATCAAATATATACATGTATTACCCTCTAAGGTAGGTGCTAGTGAGAAAGTATAGTTTGGAGCCTTGTCTGCTTACCAGAGGGGTTGCAGGCAAATCTATATTGTACTGTGCATACCAGAGAGCAGGATCTGTTAGTAAGGTATGTTCATTGTACTCAATGTGTTATTTTTTGTGTCTATAGAGAGTTTTACACTGTTCCAATAGGAAGAAATGTAAGACAGTGTGAGGAAAACGGAAAAATGGATGAATTGGCTTTGATACAGTCCTGGTGATTGGCAGGGGCAGGTCGCCTCAGTGCATACTGGGATACTGTATAAAGGCAAGGAGAAAATGTGCTGCGGGGTCTTTGGCTGAAGAGTGGAGTCCCGGAGGGAGGCTGGCAGCTGCCTCCTCCTCTGTAGTGGTGGCACGTGGTAGCAGAAGGTTGTCCTGAGGGCCAGAGGAATGGATGAGAGGAGCTGAAGCCAAAGGTCCATGAGAGCTGACAGAAGAGACACTGAAGACACTGTAAAATGGTATCGTGAGTAAAAGGACTCCGTTGAAGGGACCTAATCTGAGTGGGGCCACCCCACGTGTAGCATAGTTAGTGGATGGGTGTCAGCATTGAAAGTAAAGAGAGAGTGAGAGTGTCCTGAAGATAATTGCTAGTTCAATAAGTCATCTTATGCAGAGGTAAGAGACTTAATATAAACTCACCCATAGTGGTAGGGTGATTCAACAGCCTGGCTGTTCCTTAAAGCGGAGTTCCGGGCATTCAGGGCTAGTACATTACACAATGGATAGCCTCTGAACTGTCCTAGGTCACAATTGACTTTTATAATAAATACTTATCTTGAAAATGTATTCTCCATCGCTGCCATCTGAGGTGTGGGCAGCTGAAGCCAGCGTGTCCTCTTGTGTGTCCTCTTCGGTCCCACAACGCACTGCACCTGCCCCGCCATTACTTCAGGGGCAGACGCGTCCTCCCTGCACAGCATATGTGCATGCACAGAAGCTGTTTAGCAGGCAATGACACCCCTGCACAGGAAGTGACGAGCGGGGCCAGTGCAGGCGTATTGATTCCTGGGAGCGATGACGTTCAGCCCCCAGGAATCATTGCAAGGAGGAAGTGACGGCACGGGCCTGCGGCAGCAGAGGGAGGAAGAATGGTGAGTATTTTCAAAAATAACAAGGTAAGTTAACAACAAAAAGGCAGTGATTATCCATTTCTTTTTCAGGTGAGACTCAGCAAGCAGATGTCCCAAAGTCGATTTAAAATAGGAGTCCTCAAACACATGTGCCAAGTTACTTTGGAGTATCCCACTCTTCTCTTCTCTTATCCCTAATGTATAATGTCACTAATGTACCATGCCCACAGCACTGCATCCTCCTGTACCATGCCCACAGCCAGGGCCGGATTAACATAGGGGCTATTGGAGCTGCAGCTCCAGGCCCCTCCCTGAATATAGGCCTATGCCAGTGGCTTATCGATAGCTATGTGTGCTGTCTTGAAGAAGAAGTCCCTGCAAACGTGAAGGAGAGAAGTCTCAGCTGCTGCAGCTGAGTCCTGTTCCTGCCGATGCTTGGGTCCTATCACAGGATCTGTTACACTCACACAGATCCTCAGTGTAAAGGAGATGCAGATAGCTGTCTGGGGGAGGGGTGCTGATGTCATCCTAATCAGCAGAAGCCCGGGAGAAAGGAAATATATCATGCTGCTGAAATGAGGTTAGTAAATAGGGAGAGAGGATTGTGCAAAAACTCTCCTGGGGGCTGTGATGATTGTTGGAGAGACTGCTGCTTTCCCCCATGTAATGTGTTCCCTATTGCCCACAATGTAATGTGTTATGCCATACAGTGCCCACCATGTCAAATGCTGTGCCATGCAGTGCTTGCAGTGTAATATGCAGTGCCCACCATGTAATGTACTGTGCCATGCAGTGTCCTCTATGTTATGAGCAGTGCCCACTATGCCATATGATGTACCATGCAGTGTCCACCATGTAATTTGCTGTGCCATGCAGGGCCTACCATGTAATGTGCAGTGCCCATCATGCCATGTGCTGTGCCATGCAGTGGCCACCATGTCATGTGCAGTTCCCACCATGACATGTGCTGTGCCGTGCAGTGCCCACCATGTCATGTGCTGTGCCCAGCATGCAATGTGTTTTGCCCACTGTGTAATGTGCTATGCAGCAGTGCCCACCATGTCGTGTGCTGTGCAGTGCCCACCATGTCACATGCAGTGCCCACCATGTAATGTGCTGTGCCCAACATGTAATGCGTTGTACCCACCCTGTAATGTGCTATGCAGCAGTGCCTACCATGTCATATACAGTTCCCACCATGTAATGTGCTGTGCACTGCCCACCATGTCATGTGTATTGCCCACCTTGTAATGTGCTATGCCATGAAGGCCTCCCATGTCAATTGCTGTTCAGTGCCCACGATGTCATGTGCTGTGTTATGCCTATCTTGTCATGTGCTGCACCATGCAATGCCTACCATGTAATGTGCTGCACCCACTATGTAATGTGCTGTGTATTGCCCACCATGTCGTGTGCCGTGCAGTACCCACTATAAAATATGCTGTGGCGTGCAGTGCTCACCATGTCATGTGCTTTGCCCACCATGTAATGTGCTGTGTTGTGCAGTGCCCACCATGTCATGTGCTGTGTTGTGCAGTGCCCACCATGTCATGTGCAGTGCTCACCATGAAATGTGCTGCACCCACAATGTAATGTGGTGCAGTGGAGTGCCCCAGGTAATCTGCTGTCCAGTGCCCACCATGCCATGTGCAGTACCCACCATATATTGTACTGTGCCCACCATATGATGTGCAGTGCCCAACATGTAATGTGCTCAGCTGTGCCAGTATGTCATGTGCTGTGCCCACCATATAAGGTGATGTGCCCACCATGTGCTGTGTTGTGCCCACCATGTAATGTGCTGTGCAGTGCCCACTATGTCATGTGTTGTGCCCACCATGTAATGTGCTGTATCCATGTATCCACCATTTAGTGTGCTGTGCCCACCATGTAATGTACTTTGCTATTACCCCCATGTATTGTACTATACTGTGCCCCCCCACAGATTCACCTCCCCTCTACCCTTTCTCTCTCGCCCCCTTAACCCCCTCTCTCCTCCCACCCTCTCTCTTACCACTCTCTCTCTCACCCCCTCTTTCCTACCACCCACTCTCTCTCTCACCCTCTCTCTATCCCCATTTTTCTCACCACCTCTTTCTCTCTTTCTTTCTCTCGCTCTCACTTTCACCCCTCTCTCTCTCTCATCCCCTCGCTTTCAGCCCCCTCTCTCTCTCTCTCAACCCATCTCTCCAGTGCCATCTTAAGAGCATTGTAGGCCC
Source organism: Pelophylax lessonae (assembly GCF_965119305.1). Lineage (NCBI taxonomy): Eukaryota > Metazoa > Chordata > Amphibia > Anura > Ranidae > Pelophylax > Pelophylax lessonae. The sequence goes on from NC_138778.1 coordinate 111,865,900, forward strand.
CCGGGCAATGCAGTACACTGGGGCCCTGCCTACACAATTGCTCACGAGAATAAAAATGCAAATTATCGATAAGGCAATATTTATTGGTACAGCAGTGCCAGGCTAATAACAGCTAGGATGAGAATCGGACTCGACTGTGTGCGCCTGTTCCCGTGGAGGTGGACAGACATTCCTGCAGTTGTGGGCTCCCCCTCCATGGCCCAAGTGGCCTGACAGCAGCGCAGGGCCGAAAGGCGCTTGCCACCTGCTAAGTTTGGCGGCGAGATGCACGTGGGAATCAGGACTAATGCTTGGCTGGGGCTGGGTCGCTGGGCAGGTGGGGCCCCCCGGGCAAGTGGGGCCCCCGGGCAACTGCCCAGCGTGCCCATTCGGTAAGATGGCCCTGCATCTCTCACTCTCTTTAATTTATTTTGACAAAAAAATGTTTGCGTTTTCATTTTATTTTTTTTCATAAAAAGGCCCACCAAAATCCTCAGCACCAGGCCCATGATGCTCTTAATCCGGCCCTGCCCACAGCGCTGCATTCTCCTGTACCATGCCCACAGCACTGCATCCTCCTGTACCATGCCCACAGCGCTGCATTCTCCTGTACCATGCCCACAGCGCTGCATTCACCTGTACCATGCCCACAGCACTGCATTCTCCTGTACCATGCCTACAGCCCTGCATTCTCCTTTACTATGCCCACAGCGCTGCATTCTCCTGTTCCATGCCCACAGCGCTGCATTCTCCTGTACCATGCCCACAGCACTGCATCCTCCTGTACCATGCCCACAGCGCTGCATTCTCCTGTACCATGCCCACAGCGCTGCATTCACCTGTACCATGCCCACAGCGCTGCATTCACCTGTACCATGCCCACAGCACTGCATTCTCCTGTACCATGCCTACAGCCCTGCATTCTCCTTTACTATGCCCACAGCGCTGCATTCTCCTGTTCCATGCCCACAGCGCTGCATTCCTCCTGTACCATGCCCACAGCGCTGCATTCTCCTGTACCATGCCTACAGCGCTGCATTCTCCTGTACCATGCCCACAGCACTGCATTCTCCTGTACCATGCCTACAGCCCTGCATTCTCCTTTACTATGCCCACAGCGCTGCATTCTCCTGTTCCATGCCCACAGCGCTGCATTCTCCTGTACCATGCCTACAGCCCTGCATTCTCCTTTACTATGCCCACAGCGCTGAATTCTCCTGTACCATGCCCACAGCGCTGCATTCTCCTGTACCATGCCCACAGCGCTGCATTCTCCTGTACCATGCCCACAGCGCTGCATTCTCCTGTTCCATGCCCACAGCGCTGCATTCTCCTGTACCATGCCTACAGCCCTGCATTCTCCTTTACTATGCCCACAGCGCTGAATTCTCCTGTACCATGCCCACAGCGCTGCATTCTCCTGTACCATGCCCACAGCGCTGCATTCTCCTGTACCATGCCCACAGCGCTGCATTCTCCTGTACTATGCCCACAGCCCTGCATTCTCCTTTACTATGCCAGCAGCACTGCATTCTCCTGTAGCATGCCCGCAGCCCTGCATTCTCTTGTGCTATGGCCGCAGTCCTGCATTCTCCTGTATAATGCCCACAGCCCTGCATTCTAATGTATAATGCCCACAGCCCTGCATTCTACTGTATAATGCCCACAGCCCTGGATTCTCATTTACTATGCCCACAGTCCTGCATTCTCCTGTATAATGCCCACAGCCCTGCATTCAACTGTACTATGCCTGCAGTCCTGCATTCTCCTGTATAATGCCCACAGCCCTGCATTCTACTTTACTATGCCAACAGCACTGCATTCTCCTGTAGCATGCCCGCAGCCCTGCATTTTCCTGTGCCATGGCCACAGTCCTGCATTCTCCTGTATAATGCCCACAGCCCTGCATTCTAATGTATAATGCCCACAGCCCTGCATTCTACTGTATAATGCCCACAGCCCTGGATTCTCATTTACTATGCCCACAGTCCTGTGTTCTCCTGGATCATGCCCACAGCCCTGCATTCTCCTGTATAATGCCCACAGCCCTGCATTCTACTTTACTATGCCAGCAGCACTGCATTCTCCTGTAGCATGCCCGCAGCCCTGCATTCTCCTGTGCCATGGCCACAGTCCTGTATTCTCCTGTATAATGTCCACAGCCCTTCTTCTCCATGTGCCAGCGGGAAAGCAGATGGATCAAGACAGCAAGACACCGGTAAGTCAATTGGGGGGGGGGGGGGGTTAGGAGTGGACACGGTCTGGGGAGTAGGCACAGTATAGTGTATTGGACAGTTAGTGTAGTGGGTAGTGTCGTGTAGTGAACAGTGTAGTGGAGTGGGTAATGTAGTGGACAGTGTAGTGGTCAGTGGGCAGTGTAGTGTTAGTGGATAGTGTAGTGTGTAGTGGACAGTGTAGTGTGTAGTGTTAGTGGACAATCTAGTGGTCAGTGTAGTGTTTAGTGGACAGTGTAGTGGACAGTGGCCAGTGTAGTGTAGTGGACAATGTAGTGTGTAGTGGGCAGTGTAGTGTTAGTGGACAGTATAGTGTGTAGTAGTTAGTGGACAGTGTAGTGGACAGTGTACAGTGTCGTGTAATGGTCAGTATAGTGTAGTGGACAGTATAGTGTGTAGTAGTTAGTGGACAGTGTAGTGGACAGTGTACAGTGTCGTGTAATGGTCAGTATAGTGTAGTGGACAGTATAGTGTGTAGTGGACAGTGTAGTATAGAGGACAGTGTAGTGTGTAGTGGACAGTGTAGTGTGTAGTGGACATTGTAGTGTGTAGTGGACAGTGTAGTATAGAGGACAGTGTAGTATAGAGGACAGTGTAGTGTGTAGTGGACAGTGTAGTATAGTGGACAGTGTAGTATAGAGGACAGTGTAGTGTGTAGTGGACAGTGTAGTATAGTGGACAGTGTAGTATAGTGGACAGTGTAGTGTGTAGTGGACAGTGTAGTATAGTGGACAGTGTAGTATAGTGGACAGTGTAGTATAGTGGACAGTGTAGTATAGTGGACAGTGTAGTATAGTGGACAGTGTAGTATAGTGGACAGTGTAGTGTGTAGTGGACAGTGTAGTATAGTGGACAGTGTAGTATAGTGGACAGTGTAGTGTGTAGTGGACAGTGTAGTATAGTGGACAGTGTAGTATAGAGGACAGTGTAGTATAGTGGACAGTGTAGTATAGAGGACAGTGTAGTATAGAGGACAGTGTAGTATAGTGGACAGTGTAGTATAGTGGACAGTGTAGTATAGAGGACAGTGTAGTATAGTGGACAGTGTAGTATAGAGGACAGTGTAGTGTGTAGTGGACAGTGTAGTATAGTGGACAGTGTAGTATAGAGGACAGTGTAGTGTGTAGTGGACAGTGTAGTATAGTGGACAGTGTAGTATAGTGGACAGTGTAGTGTGTAGTGGACAGTGTAGTATAGTGGACAGTGTAGTATAGTGGACAGTGTAGTATAGTGGACAGTGTAGTGTGTAGTGGACAGTGTAGTATAGTGGACAGTGTAGTATAGTGGACAGTGTAGTGTGTAGTGGACAGTGTAGTATAGTGGACAGTGTAGTATAGAGGACAGTGTAGTATAGTGGACAGTGTAGTATAGAGGACAGTGTAGTATAGTGGACAGTGTAGTATAGTGGACAGTGTAGTATAGAGGACAGTGTAGTATAGTGGACAGTGTAGTATAGAGGACAGTGTAGTATAGTGGACAGTGTAGTAAAGAGGACAGTGTAGTGTGTAGTGGACAGTGTAGTATAGTGGACAGTGTAGTATAGAGGACAGTGTAGTATAGAGGACAGTGTAGTATAGTGGACAGTGTAGTATAGTGGACAGTGTAGTGTGTAGTGGACAGTGTAGTATAGTGGACAGTGTAGTATAGTGGACAGTGTAGTGTGTAGTGGACAGTGTAGTATAGTGGACAGTGTAGTATAGTGGACAGTGTAGTATAGAGGACAGTGTAGTATAGTGGACAGTGTAGTATAGAGGACAGTGTAGTATAGTGGACAGTGTAGTATAGTGGACAGTGTAGTATAGTGGACAGTGTAGTATAGAGGACAGTGTAGTATAGTGGACAGTGTAGTATAGAGGACAGTGTAGTGTGTAGTGGACAGTGTAGTATAGTGGACAGTGTAGTATAGAGGACAGTGTAGTATAGTGGACAGTGTAGTATAGAGGACAGTGTAGTATAGTGGACAGTGTAGTATAGTGGACAGTGTAGTATAGTGGACAGTGTAGTATAGAGGACAGTGTAGTATAGTGGACAGTGTAGTATAGAGGACAGTGTAGTGTGTAGTGGACAGTGTAGTATAGTGGACAGTGTAGTATAGAGGACAGTGTAGTATAGAGGACAGTGTAGTATAGAGGACAGTGTAGTATAGTGGACAGTGTAGTATAGTGGACAGTGTAGTGTGTAGTGGACAGTGTAGTATAGTGGACAGTGTAGTATAGTGGACAGTGTAGTGTGTAGTGGACAGTGTAGTATAGAGGACAGTGTAGTATAGTGGACAGTGTAGTATAGAGGACAGTGTAGTATAGAGGACAGTGTAGTATAGTGGACAGTGTAGTATAGAGGACAGTGTAGTATAGAGGACAGTGTAGTATAGTGGACAGTGTAGTGTGTAGTGGACAGTGTAGTATAGTGGACAGTGTAGTGTGTAGTGGACAGTGTAGTATAGAGGACAGTGTAGTATAGAGCACAGTGTAGTGTGTAGTGGACAGTGTAGTGGACAGTGTAGCGTGTAGTGGACAGTGTAGTGGACAGTGTAGCGTGTAGTGGACAGTGTAGTGGACAGTGTAGCGTGTAGTGGACAGTGTAGCGTGTAGTGGACAGTGTAGTGGACAGTGTAGCGTGTAGTGGACAGTGTAGTGGACAGTGTAGTGGACAGTGTAGCGTGTAGTGGACAGTGTAGTGGACAGTGTAGCGTGTAGTGGACAGTGTAGTGGACAGTGTAGCGTGTAGTGGACAGTGTAGTGGACAGTGTAGCGTGTAGTGGACAGTGTAGCGTGTAGTGCACAGTGTAGTGGACAGTGTAGCGTGTAGTGGACAGTGTAGCGTGTAGTGGACAGTGTAGTGGACAGTGTAGCGTGTAGTGGACAGTGTAGCGTGTAGTGGAGCGTGTAGTGGACAGTGTAGTGGACAGTGTAGCGTGTAGTGGACAGTGTAGCGTGTAGTGGACAGTGTAGTGGACAGTGTAGCGTGTAGTGGACAGTGTAGTGGACAGTGTAGCGTGTAGTGGACAGCGTAGTGGACAGTGTAGTGGACAGTGTAGCGGACAGTGTAGCGTGTAGTGGACAGTGTAGCGTGTAGTGGACAGTGTAGCGGACAGTGTAGCGTGTAGTGGACAGTGTAGCGTGTAGTGGACAGTGTAGTGGACAGTGTAGCGTGTAGTGGACAGTGTAGCGTGTAGTGGACAGTGTAGTGGACAGTGTAGCGTGTAGTGGACAGTGTAGTGGACAGTGTAGCGTGTAGTGGACAGTGTAGTGGACAGTGTAGCGTGTAGTGGACAGTGTAGTGGACAGTGTAGCGTGTAGTGGACAGTGTAGTGGACAGTGTAGCGTGTAGTGGACAGTGTAGTGGACAGTGTAGCGTGTAGTGGACAGTGTAGCGTGTAGTGCACAGTGTAGTGGACAGTGTAGCGTGTAGTGGACAGTGTAGCGTGTAGTGGACAGTGTAGTGGACAGTGTAGCGTGTAGTGGACAGTGTAGCGTGTAGTGGAGCGTGTAGTGGACAGTGTAGTGGACAGTGTAGCGTGTAGTGGACAGTGTAGCGTGTAGTGGACAGTGTAGTGGACAGTGTAGCGTGTAGTGGACAGTGTAGTGGACAGTGTAGCGTGTAGTGGACAGCGTAGTGGACAGTGTAGTGGACAGTGTAGCGGACAGTGTAGCGTGTAGTGGACAGTGTAGCGTGTAGTGGACAGTGTAGCGGACAGTGTAGCGTGTAGTGGACAGTGTAGCGTGTAGTGGACAGTGTAGCGGACAGTGTAGCGTGTAGTGGACAGTGTAGCGTGTAGTGGACAGTGTAGTGGACAGTGTAGCGTGTAGTGGACAGTGTAGCGTGTAGTGGACAGTGTAGTGGACAGTGTAGCGTGTAGTGGACAGTGTAGCGTGTAGTGGACAGTGTAGTGGACAGTGTAGCGTGTAGTGGACAGTGTAGTGGACAGTGTAGCGTGTAGTGGACAGTGTAGTGGACAGTGTAGTGGACAGTGTAGCGTGTAGTGGACAGTGTAGTGGACAGTGTAGCGTGTAGTGGACAGTGTAGTGGACAGTGTAGCGTGTAGTGGACAGTGTAGTGGACAGTGTAGCGTGTAGTGGACAGTGTAGTGGACAGTGTAGCGTGTAGTGGACAGTGTAGCGTGTAGTGGACAGTGGACAGTGTAGTGGACAGTGTAGCGTGTAGTGGACAGTGTAGTGGACAGTGTAGTGGACAGTGTAGCGTGTAGTGGACAGTGTAGCGTGTAGTGGACAGTGTAGCGTGTAGTGGACAGTGTAGCGGACAGTGTAGCGTGTAGTGGACAGTGTAGCGTGTAGTGGACAGTGTAGCGGACAGTGTAGCGTGTAGTGGACAGTGTAGCGTGTAGTGGACAGTGTAGTGGACAGTGTAGCGTGTAGTGGACAGTGTAGTGGACAGTGTAGCGTGTAGTGGACAGTGTAACGTGTAGTGGACAATGTAGTGGGCAGTGTATATAAAGTTTCTTGACTTACATTAGATGCAATTGTTTTCAGGATAGTTCTGATGCTGCAGATTTTCAATCCCCCTGTGTGACCTCTCACAATCACAACCTGTGTGACCACTCCCAGACACAACATCCCCTTTTCACTGTGAGATAAGGAACCATCAACATACAATATAAAATCTCTCTCAATTATTTAATCAATTAACATTATTATTGAAAATATAATGTAAAATTAAATGAAGTAAATAGTATAAATCTTTAATTGAATAAACTTGCTTGACTTTGAATACCAATTGTAATGCAGAATCTCTATGAACGGCTGGCTATCACTGTCTAGGAATGCTTCACTTACTCCCCCTCACCATCCCCCTGTCAGAGAGATAAGATAGTTCGGGAGAGGAGAGGAGCATCGCGAGACTTCAGCTGTGCCGTGCTCACTTACTCCCCCTCCCCTTGTGTAACTTCTGGTCACTCCCCTGTGAGAGAGAGAGAGACACGGAAGCTGGGGAGAAAACCATGACAGGGAGAATCGCGAGATTTTAGCCATGCCGTGTTCAGATAGACCGGAAGAACTAAGAGTAATGAAACGGCATGCAGACTGTGCCGTTTATTGGAAAGCAGACTGAGCATGCGCCGATGACGTCATTAAATATTACAGGAAGGATTACTGGAAAACTATACAAGTAAGAAATCTTTTACATACAACTATCGATTGCTGTGTTTATGCTGATTACAATGAGCCCAAGTGAAAATTGTGAGTTTACAACCTCTTTAAGCTCCCCAGTTTCCACAGGAAACAAACTGGTTCCAGTGTGGAACTCCACTCTAGGCATGCTAGGAGTTTTTTTAAAGAACCTAATGATCCAACTCACCTCAGCTGGTCTCATTAGGTTCTAATGCTTGAGAACTCAGCACTTCCCCCTAGTGGAACAACTGCTGTCACCCCCCCCCCCCTCTTGTTTCAACCTTGGGGTTGGAACACAAGCAATCAGGAAACGATGAGCTCAGGACAAAGCATCCACATTCCCCATTTGACCACCAGGGCAATGCTTTACAGTAAAGTGAAATTCTTGTAGAGCCAGGAACCACCTATTTACCCTTCTATTGGTCTCCTTGGTTTGGGTCATCCATTTTAAGGGAGCGTGATCAGTAACCAGGTCAAAATGTCTACCTAGCAGATAGTAGCGAAGGGAATCTAGGGCCCACTCTCAATAGTAGCGTAATTCCCCTCGTGAGATTTACATTTTTTGCTGAGGTAAATGACCGGGTGCTCTTCCCCCTTCCAAACCTGGGACAACACTGCTCCTAACCCAACATCTGATGCATCCATTTGTACCACAAAGTCTTTGGAGAAGTTGGGTGAATACAACACTGGCTGGCTACAGAGGGCTTTTTTTTTAATGACTGGAACACTGCTTCAGCCTCTGGGGACCATTTAACCATGACGCCCTCCTTTCCTTTTATCAAGTTGGTGAAGGACACAGCCAGAGAAGCAAAATGAGGAATGAATCATTGACAATAGCCAGCAATTCCTAAAAATGCTCATACTTGCTTCTTGCTGTTGGCACACGGCCAACTCTGTATAGCTTCCACTTTGTTATGAAGCACAAACTCCTTAACTTCCTGTTGTTGGGGTTTTGACAAGGTGACTGCTATTCCAACCTCAGGAACCAAGCAATCAGACTGTGCTGGTGACCAACAAGTCTCTGCAACCAGGGATTCCCTATCCCTCCAGGCTTTTAACAGATTAACGTGGTACAACTGTTCGGGTTTTCCCCTTCCTGGTTGTCTAACTCTGTAGTTCACTTCAATCACTTTTTCAAGTATCTCATATGGGCCCTGCCATTTGGCCAGCAATTTGCTTTCAGCTGCAGGGATTAACACTTGTACCCTATCCCTATGTACGAGTCTGGGCCCCGCGATTGTACACCCTCTGCTGTGCTAACTGCGCTGGGGCCAAATGTTACTTTACCAGGGGCATGACCTGTGCATCTGTGCGAAATGTTCAATCACACTCCTATGTGGGGAACTCTCACTTTACCAAGTTTCCTTTGCGATGTCCAACAGCCCGCTTGGGTGTCTCCCATAGAGAACTGAAAGGGTGAAAACCCCGTAGAGGATTGGGGTACCTCCCTAATAGCAAACATTAAATAGGGTATTAGACAGTCTCAATCCTTTCCATCTCTATCCAACTTCCACCATCTATATTTCCGTCTTTATTTGACTTTTCTTTATTATGATCACTAATAACTTAGCCCCCCTTACATCAGAGACCCCCCACACAGAGCCCCCCTTAATTTAGAGCCCCCCTACATCAGAGAGCCCTTCCACACAGCCCCCCCCCACACAGAGCCCCCCCTCACATCAGAGACCCCCCCACACAGAGCCCCCTCACATCAGAGACCCCCCTCACATCAGAGACCCCACACACAGAGCCCCCTTACATCAGAGACCCCCCCCACACAAAGCCCCCCTAACATCAGAGACCCCCTACACACACAAAAAGCCCCCCTTACATCAGAGACCCCCCCACACAGAGCCCCCTCACATCAGAGACCCCCTCACATCAGAGAACCCCTCACATCAGAGACCCCACACATAAAGCCCCCTTACATCAGAGACCCCCCCACACAGAGCCCCCCCCCACACAAAGCCCCCCTAACATCAGAGACCCCCTACACACACAAAAAGCCCCCCTTACATCAGAGACCCCCCACACAAAGCCCCCTTTACATAAGAGACCCCCCACATCAGAGACCCCCATACATCAGAGAGACCCCCTTACATCACAGACCCCCCACACAAAGCCCCCTTACATCAGAGCCCCCCCCACACAAAACCCCCTTACATCAGAGCCCCCCCCCACATCAGAGAGCCCCCCTTACATCACAGACCCCCCACACAAAGCCACCTTACATCAGAGCCCCCCCACATCAGAGAGCCCCCCTTACATCACAGACCCCCCCTTACATCACAGACCCCCCACACAAAGCCCCCCTCACATCAGAGACCCCCCTTACATTTTTTGAAGGAGAGAGACCTCACTTGTCCAGGCCACAGTCGCCGCTTACCTCCCGCTGTGCGGCCTGATCTTCTGCGAGCTGTGATGGCCGCACGGCGCCCTTGTTGCCCATGGCGCCCGCACAGCTCGCACACCCCAAAGGCCGGCCCTGGGGGTGATACACAGATGTACGCAACTGTTTCACTTTGAACAATTTCCACAGCTCCTTTATCACCTGGGACATAAAGGGTGTACCTTGGTCCATAAGCAGTTCCTTGCAAACACCCACGTGACTAAACACAAGAAATAGTTCTTTGGCTATCGTCCTGGCAGAGGTATTTCAGAGAGAGATCGCTTTCGGATAGCGGGTAGCATAGTCCAGTATAACCAAAAATGTAGTGATGACCCCTCGCGGACTTTATCACCGGACCTACCAAATCCATTGCGATTCGCTCAAAAGGGACCTCAATGATGGAAAGGGGTATTTGCGGATTACGAAAATGTGGCATAGGTGCTGACTTCTGACACACCGGGCAGGAGGAAAAATATTTTTCTATTTCCTTAATGACCCCAGGCCAATAGAATCTCTGCAATACTCTCTCCCTGGTTTTTTCTATCCCCAAATGCCCTCCAAGAATGTGCCCATGGGCCAACTCCAACACCAACTTCCTGTAAGTTCTGAGCACTACAAGTTGCTCAATGGTTTCTTCTGCCTTTTAGCAACTTGATATAATAGATCCCTTTCCACCACGAAGTAGGGGTAAGCACAGATTTGGTCTAGGTTCACTAGTTCGCCATCAATTTTTACCACATTTTCCCGGGCTCTTATCAGTGTGGAGTCTTTTAACTGCTCAGTGGCAAAGTTTTCCCTGCGAACCTCAAGTTCAGAAAACTCAACGATGGCATGTTTTCGTCTGAGGATGTAGGTTCTTCCCCAGCTTCTTGAGTCTCCCCTGCTAACACCGATAAGGGGAATGCTGGAGAGTCCCCACCACTCTCAGAGGATTTCTGTTATTCACCTTCCTGGTTTAAAGGATTAATGTTGGGGGTGTCAGGACAATCCCAGTGTTCCCAAAATTGTGAAAAATCCCTCTCCACAATGGCATCATGTGGTAAGTGAGAAACTAACCCCACCTGATGTGATATATTACCTTTGTGGGTTACAAAAGACACTGTAGCCACAGGATACTCTCTGGTGTCACCATGTACACAAAACACAGCCACCTTTTTATGCCCATAGAACTCTGTAGGAACTAATTCAGCTTTTACTAACATTACCAGACTACCTAAATTCAGCAATACAACAACATTACTACCATTATTATACATTTGGCTTAAATGTTTCTCAGACCCCCGAATGGCTGTGCATGCAACTGTTGCAAACAGCGACTGACGTCTATCCATTAGAAAGTCACACTGTATAGGTTCATCCACTACTGGGCAATTTGCTGCAATATGTCCCTCTTGTCGGCAGCATGTAATAAATAACCCTTTCAGCTGCCTCTTGTGGCCTTGACTCCCCAGTCTGCTCCCGCCAGACATTAGGTAGTACTCCTGCCTGCTCACTCTCTCCACCCTCACCCCTTGGCATCATCTTACCCGCTGCTGGGGCTGATCCGGTCTTAGGGTGGAAAGTCTGCCTGTCCTTGGGAGGGGAGGTCAGGTTCTCTGTAGCCAAGTACCTCTAAACCAGATCAACAAGGGGGTCATGTCCGGCTGGCGTGTGTGATGGCCGCTTAACTGAGGAGCTCCTGCAGCCTCTCTACCACAGCGGCTCATAGCGACAAGACGAGGGAGACCTGATTGCCCAGACTGCGTCCCTCAGCAACCCGCTCACACACTGCCGTGACGTCAAAACGGAGGAAGCCGACAAAGCCATCTCAGCGCCTCACGGACTGCTTCCCCGCCGGCCCGCACCGCAGTAGGCAAGATGGAGCCGACCTCGGCATGGCGCGCGGCTCCCATCCGCCTGGCAGTGATGTAGGGACAGGCAGGGGGGGCCCTGAGAATGCCGGAGACCTAGAGGAATGCTCTCCTCCCTCACCCTCATCTCCCACAACTCACAGCCCTGTCAAAACTAAGCTGCACAGGGGTGATGAAGACCTCTCCCCTGCATCCCTGCCCCTGACTGAACAGGCCTCTAGCATGCACCCTCAAGCAGGTCTCACTATACAGATGTTTCTGGTCTCTGACCAGGCCATATCTGAAGCCACCATGAAAAACATGCTACTCTCCCTGAGGAGCACCTTACACTCTGACTTCTCAGCCATGTTTATGCCCCTCAATGACACAGTCCAAATCCATGCAGTCAAGATCCAGCATTTAGAGTCCAAAATGGCGGACCTGTTCACCGTGCACAACGATCTTGTAGATGTCTACACAGATCAGGAGTCTGAATTGCAGCACCTCCAAAATAAGCTTGCCGACCTAGAGGATCATTCACGGCGCAACAACATTAAATTCAGAGGTATCCCTGAGTCTATAACCCACAGTGGCGACCTTACTAACTTTGTACAGCGCTTGATGAAAGCCCTTATACCGTCACTGAGCGATATAGAATTATGTGTGGACAGGGCTCACCGTATTCCCAAGCTCAAATTCCTACCAGACACAGCGCCCAGGGATACCCTGGCACACATACTAATTACTACCACGTAAAAGAACGTGTGATGATGGCGCCAAGCCATCAAAAGTATTTTTTCACAGTTCTCAGAGGGGGGTGTCAGTGGATTGTGTCATTAGAGCAGTGGATGGTGTCAGTAATTATTTATTTTAGTTTTTCAATTGTATTTTTTTATAATTTATTTTCACAATGCTTTTTTTTTGTGGGGGAGAGTCTATAGTTTTTTTTTTTTTTATTATTTTTTACAATGTTTTTTTTTATATTTGTTACAGTGTTTCTGGGAGGGGACAGTGGATGGTGTTAGTAGGGCAGTCAACAGTTAACAGTGTCAGTATAGCAATGGACAGTTTCAGTAGTTTTTTTTTTATTATTTTTTACAATTTATTTTTTTCATAATTTTTTTCACAAGGCTTTTTTGGGGGATTGGGCAGTGTGAGTAGTTTTATTTATTTTATTATTTTTTACAATTTTATTTTTATTTTTTTCACATTGCTTTTTTTTTGCGTGAACAAGGTAAGCATTTTTTTTCTATAATTTTTGGCAATTGTTCTTCACAGTGCTTCTGGAAGGAAGTAGTGGACTGTGTCAGGAGGGCAGTCAACAGTTTCAGTAGAACAATGGACAATGTCAGTATTTTTTAAACTTTTGTTTATTTTTTAAATTTATTTTTTATAATTTATTATTGTTGTGGTCAGGGAGAAGAGCCAAGATAGAGAACATGACATAATTAACATAACCTACGGTTGTAGCGTGCCGAAACCGTCGTTCGGGCAGGCCTGTAAAATAAAGAGGGCCTGCCAAGAAAGAAGAAGGGAATGTTGTAGAAAGGGGCAGAGGTGGGTGGGATGACGAAACCCTGCAGCAGCCCAGAAGAGGCGGGGGGCCTGACCTTAAATAGGCGGCTCCTCCCCCTCCCACAACTCCAGGCTCCGCCTGGCCATTTGTGGTCAGGGAACAGAGCCAAGATAGAGAACATGACATAATTAACATAACCTATGGTTGTAGCGTGTCGAAACCGTCGTTCGGGCAGGCCTGTAAAATAAAGAGGGCAAAAAGAGAGTGCAAGTAACCTTGAATACAAGTGCATCGTATACAAGTGTGTCGTATCCCAAGGGAAAGGAGACACAACAAAAAGTTATTAGGCTAAACTCTGAACATCTGTCTGAGCTCACTGTCTGCTTGGGGTATGTAACCGCTGTAAGCAGAGAATTTCCACCGTCCCAGCCTCTTGATGAAGTGCACTGGAATGCTATGGCTGAAGGCCATCAAGGCTGCCCCTAAGTGAAAAAGAATGACCGGTGAAGGCGAGATCGCACCCCAACTTGCCCAGTGGGGTTCTCAAGTACTTGATGAACCTGGGCGTGGTGAGAGGCCTGCAGTGAAGGCTCAGCAGGGGAGCGACCCCGACCTACCCTGCCAAAACCTGCATAAGGAAGGTCCAGCAACTGGACTGAGCACCATTCGTGGTGAGAGGGACATCATGGTATGTTGACTGGTGGCCCCAGGTTGAGTGGTCTTGGACTGTAAAAGTGTCAGGACAGAATGATCCTTCACCTTGACTAGGTCTGCCCTCCTTAACATGAGGCGGTACCGGCATGTTCCTCCCGGTGAACTCGTTTGTCTGCAGGAACGCGTGGAAGGGGGGATAAATGACTGTCTAGATGGTAACGTTGGTCCCTGCCTCGAACAGTTTAGTGACCGCCACGTCAGATAAAGCCCGGAACCTGCTGCCGTAGATAGGTTGCCGAAACGTGGGCTTGCGGCCTCCCAAACGAAGGATGCCTTGCAGGAAATCTTGATGGTACTTGGCGCCATGAATGTACTGTGACCGGAGGTACGTGTTGATAATATGAAACTGTACTCCAGAGAGTTAGAGTTTAATAGTACTGTGCGCCAGATTTAAGATTTAAATGGCAAAAGAAGAAAATGCCACGATGATGTTTAAAAGACGATGGATCCAAAGTATATGACCTCCGTGATGAACCTGACGAAGATGGTTTAGAACTTACGCGAAAGAGCGTCTGGCGTTGGCAAAAGTGCCAACTGGGCTAGCCTGTGCCGGTGGGTCATAAGAACAGCTAAACCAGGATGAGTTCCTGGAATGGTGGTAGATCATCCTGGACTTCCTCTGCCGTGGGATGTGCCTGGAAGAAGACCTATAAATTGGAACGAGAAAGGCCAGCAGCCGCTGTGTTAAGAAAGCCTGGCACATGTTCGCAGCCAAGTGGAAGTGCGAAGTGGAGGCCAGCCAAGAGAACCTTGTGTCACGACTCATGAAGGTGAGGGAGGAGAACTACCCCTCTTTTAAAAGGTGACGCCTGTGGTCATATTGTTGGTGAAGCACTTACGGTTTGGCCCGACCAAAGGCGCCCCCTTTTCCCTAGCAGCTGCCAATGGGGGAAATCTCAAAAAGAGGAGCCCGAGTTGGAGTTGACAGATGGCCGATTTGAGGCTACTGGCGGTCAACTACCCCTGAGCCACCTGTTGCCCTAGAAACCGCGAACCCGGCATGGCCCGCCACGTTAGTCCCTGAACACTAGAGAGTGGTCTGTGAATGGCGAAATGAACAAGTATAAGCCACTCCAGTGGGGTGGAAAAGGGGGGCACGGTTAGCGCAGGCCGGTGGAGCGAGCCCAGCGAATTCCTCCCTAAGGCTTGGGAAAAGAAATTCAATCGCGTCTCTGTATGGACCAAGAACCAACACAAACTCGGGGATGGACCATTCCTTGTCCAACCTGCGGTCAAAAGGCCTTGATTACCCCGGAAAGGTCGCCGCGGTTACAGGTCTAACTTCCTATGACGTCCTGGGATTAAAGCAACAGGGTCATGAATTAACGTCCCTGCCCTCCAGGATGTCTTCCTTGACGCTGAGAGGGACCAAGTGAGTTGGTGTAATAATGTGAGCCATGGAGGCCGGGGAGGCAAGAGTGCCTGCGACGACACACTGGGAGACAGCAAGGGCAACAGCCTGGGAGGGAGGGAAACCCAGGGATGCCAGGGGGCAGGAGACAGAGTTTCTAATTACTTTATCCTAGATTGAGCAATTGATGATGGAAGATGAGATGGATGCCATGCCGTGTGATGTGCACGATACCCTGTCCGGGGCTAAAGCATTGCGCACATTGCCCCGCGAGTCGGGCCCCAACTGCGAAACTGGACTGGACGTCAATATCCTTAAAGGTACAGCCTTCCCAGCGGTGGCCGGAAACGGACTTCCTCTCCATTTCAATTCGGTGGCAATCTTTGGGATAGACCGTGATCTTGACAGGCTAGGGCTCGTCAAGACTTGGGGAGAAATTGTCCCCCATGTCTGAGTACGTGAGATATCCTTTTTTTTTTTGGAGGAGACCGGTACTGGAGAGTGGGACATGAGGCCCTGACTAACCCACCACAGGTAGAGGCGCTGTCTATGAGTTGGCCCTGAGCTGTGCCAAGTAATGAAATGGCGGGGTGTAGGCCTCTGAAAGGTGACGCCCTCTCTACACTAGCAGGGTAACCGAGACGCTAGCTATGATTTGGGTCGATGGGCGTAGTACCTCCGCGTGAGGATGGGTGTTGGTCTCGGACTAGCTGTGAAAGTTACCTACCAAACTACCCCCCCCCCCCAGCCAGGTGATTATGGAAAGAGTATGACCAAGTGAGACAGCATGCCTGTGATAACCTGTGAGGGGTCTGAAAGGCTTGGCTGAACGTCCAATGATGTTCGTGCGTGCCGCCTGTATGGGTGAACGAGCGGTTGGCGCCTTGAAATGAGATGACATAAGCGCCTGACTCAACCACTGACATGCCCTGCGGACGCCAACCCTAAGCGTGTCAAGCGGGGCTGTGCGTGAGAGCCCCCCAGAACCTGCGACTGAGGGAAGGACAAGGAGATGGACAAGCCCCCCCGAAGGTACGTATTTCTCCAGGACATGAACCAGGTATGTGGTAGGAGCGTGTCCTGTGTGTGCCAAGGCCCCGGGCAACGGCCGGAGGCCGGATGAGGGGGTGAGAGCATGGTCCCCCGCTGAGGTGAGTGACAGGCTTCTGTGGCCGAGCCGCCCCTGGGAGGGGGGGGCACGTGGCCGGATTTACCCTATTGATGACCTCTGTGTACAAGGAATGTCTTGGAGCTGCAAATCTTCACAGATGTATTGCCATGTTATGAACCCAGTGAAGCTCACAGGAGGATTACCAGCTCTACTCCCATGATTCTCCCACCTGCGGTCAGCACGGCGCTAGGTATCAGGCCCCCCGTCGCCAGGACGTGAAACAAGGATTGTGGCTGGAGCGTGTCCTGCACGTGTCAAGGCCCCTCGGGCGACAGGCAAGAATCCAGACAAGGATGCGGGAGCGAAAGGAGAGAGTCGGACCCCCCCCCCCCCGAAAGTACGTATTCACCAGGATGTGGACCAGGAACGTGATCGGAGCGTGTCCTTGCGTGTCAAGGCCCCCCTAGGCAGGAAGCCAGGCGAGTGGGGCGGGAGTGTGGCCTCCCCCCGCATGATGTAAGTAATCAAAAAGGCAGCTGTGGCCAAACTGCCCCTGAGAGTTGCAACTGAGGGGAGAGAAAAGAACAAACAAACACTTTCACACTTTCCTTTTTCCCTTTTTTTTTTTTTTAAGATGTGGTACCTGTGGAAACGTAAAACAAGACACGTGAGAACAAACAAATGATCATGTAACAACGGGACGATGACGAAAACAGTAAATTAAATGAAAACTATGTATATGTGAGAAAAAAAAAAAAGCATGAAAGACTGTACTTGGTGAACCCTCCCGGGGAATGCAAGGGTGAGACTGGTCAGCGAGGAGGGTGACCGAGCCGGGAAGCTGACCGTGCAGATATGAGGCAGGTGCCAGTCTGAATGATGTAACAATTAAAAAGGCACAGATGCTGCTTGAAGTTTTTTTTTTTTTTTTTTCTTTCTTTTCTTTCTTTCTTTCTTTTCTTTTTAAGCAGCAAACTTAACCGGATGGTCATGGCAGGGGAAAGCCAGAGGAGGATTATCGGCTCTTCCCATGATTCTCCTGATCTGTGGTTGGCACAGTGCTGGGTATCCCCCCCAACTGTGTTGTGGCTGCCCAGTAATTGCTCTGGGTAACTTCTGTGTTGAAGGTGTACTGCCCGAGTCCTTGGCCCCTGGAAGTGACCTGGGAAGACGAGGACAGCTGCTGGGGGAATGGAACTGAGAGATCATGCGACCCCCCACCAACACCTGATACTTCCGGAAGACACTACAACTGAGACAGGTAAAGTGGGGATGGTGACACAGCCGGGATGCTGGCCATGCAGTGAAATCTGGTGCCACGACTAAATGGTGCTGCGTCTGATAGCACGGAAGGGCTGCTAATTTGGAGAACAGGGAAGCAATGTGGACTGCTCACGGCATCAAAGGAAGACATGCTGAAGAGGATGTGAACACAGAGATCCTCCACCAGGCTGCAATAAGACAGTGCCTGCAGGGTTGCAAGGTACAATTTAACATGCAGGTACAGGTATGGCTTGGGGAAGCTTAAATGTCATTGGACTAACCTGAGCTAAAGAGTGATAGCATAGTGTGTCATCTTGCAAACATGCAAAAGTCAACTCAGGCCACGTGTTGATGTCATTGCTGTGCACCATTCATGGCCCCTGGAAGACGGATGGCAAGCGGTATGTGTGCGGGGGGCGGAGACCTGGTACCCGGGGATGACGTCACCCCCCCGCTCTGCCTACCCCACGAGGGAGGCTGCGGACCGCGCCTGGCAAGTGCCTGGAGCGCTGGCACATCGGGAGGAGGCTGGAGAGAGGTGGCAACAGGCCGGAGGGAGCCCCTCCATGCTGCCGCCCGAGAGTGGGGAGGATCGTGGTCCGCCCCGCGTGAGTGAGCCCAAGTAGTGATGGCCGGTGGTGGAGGACGGAGGGGGGAGACCGCGCCACAGTCTCCCCCTGAGTACTTACGGTTGCCGGGTGCCTACTGGCCGACCCGGAAGCTACCGCTGCTGCTGCTGCTGGTGAGCGGCGTGTGGGAAGTGTTTTTTTTTTTCCTGAGGGGGGGCGTGACCAATGATGACGAAACCCTGCAGCAGCCCAGAAGAGGCGGGGGGCCTGACCTTAAATAGGCGGCTCCTTCCCCTCCCACAACTCCAGGCTCCGCCTGGCCATTTATATTTTTCACAATGCTTTTTTTCTTGGGGGGGGGGGGGGGTCAGGGCAGTGTATCAGTTCAGTAGGGCAATGGACAGTGTTGGTATATATAAATCCCACCAAGGCCCACAACAGGGCTGATTTAAAGAGAATGTAATAAATATTAAAACACTAAATAGGAAAAAAATAAAGGTAAAATTGTAAAAAATAATAAAGTAAAATGAAAAAAAAAAATAAATATTGACGCTGTCCACTCTTCCCCCCCCCCCCCCCCCCCCGAAAAAGAATAATTGTGAAAAAAAAAATTAAATAATAAAAATTGTTAAAAAATATATATATCTACTCAAGTGCCATATATATATATATATATATATATATATATATATATATATATATATTCAGTTCAGTAGGGCAATGGACAGTTTTGGTATATAAAAATCCCACCAAGGCCCACAACAGGGCTGATTTAAAGAGAATGTAATAAATATTAAAACACTAAATAGGAAAAAAATAAAGGTAAAATTGTACAAAATAATAAAGTAAAATGAAAAAAAAAAATAAATATTGACGCTGTCCACTCTTCCCCCCCCCCTAAAAATAATAATTGTGAAAAAAAAATGAAATAATAAAAATTGTTAAAATATATATATATGTGTATATATATATATATATATATATATATATATATATATATATATATATATATATCTACTCAAGTGCCATATATATATATATATATATATATATATATATTTTTTTTTTTTTTTTACAATTTTTATTATTTAATTATTGTTTTCACAATTATTTTTCTTAGGGGGGAAGAGTGGACAGTGTCAATTTTTTTTCATTTTACTCTATTATTTTTTACAATTTTACTTTTATTTTTTTTCTATTTAGTGTTTTTATATTTATTAAAATGTTTTTAAATCAGCCCTGTTGTGGGCTTTGGTGAGATTTTTTTTCTTAGGCCTACTGACTTCAACAGCTCTTCTCTTTACTCTCTGTAAAGCCCAGAGATAAATGGGGGAGAGGTCAGCTCAGCAATAATCCACATAATAGTGAAATAAGCTTGAAGCAATGGGAGTGGGGGAGGGGATGAAAGAAAACATTTCCCCTCTACATATAGGAATCAGCTGGCAGGAGAGGAGTGGGGGGAGGGGCGTGTCAACATTTCTCCATACAGAGGACTGTGGTAACAGCAGAGGGGGAGGTGCCGAGGGAGGGGGCGGGTCAGAACTTCTCTATACAGAAGCCTCAGATAATAGCATGGGGGCGGGGCAGAGAGAGGGGGGTGTAAACAGAGGAGCTCACAACACAGATAATGGGGGAGGGGTCAGCTCAGCACTTCTTCCACAAAAGGCCTATTTCTCTCCAATATTGGTGACAAATCTGTCTATATCTATGTTAGTGAGCTCTTCTCCTTTGCTGAGATAACCCATCCCCCTCACAGGTGGGACATAACAAGATGCTGATTGGACAGCATGATTATTGCACAGCTGTGCCTTAGGCTGCCCACAATAAAAGGCCACTCTAAAATGTGCAGTTTTATCACACAGCACAATGGCACAATTATTTTTGTATTGCTCTTTCACAATGATTTTAGTAGAGCAGTGGTTCATGTCGGTAGTTTTTTTATATTATTTTACAAATGGATTTTTTAATTTTTTTTTTTTTTTTACAAAATAATTTTTTTACAAAGCTTTTGGGGGCTAATGTATGGTGTCAGTGGGGCAGTAAACAGTGTAATTTCAGCAGTGGATGGAGTCAGTAGTTCTTTTGGTTTTATTATTTTATTTAGTACATTTTTTACATTTCTAATTTATATATATATATATAAATAAATGTTTATTTCTTTTTTTTAAAAATTATTTGTAAGTGTTTCATCACAATGCATTTGGGGGGGGAGGTGTCAGTGGATGGTGTTTTTTTATTTTCTAATGTGTTTTCCATTTTTTAAATTCATTTTTATATGTTTTTTTGCAGTGTCTCAGGGAGGGGAGCAGTGGATGGTGTCAGCAGGGCAGTGGACGGTGTATTTTTTAAAAAACAATATTTTATAATTTACTTTTTTTATTATTCTTCATTAATTGTAAATTTCTTTTAATATTTATTTTTGTATTATTGGTTTCTGCCGGGATAGTGGAGCTGCCATGCCCAACCCCCGCCCCCTTCCTCTCTCATAGAGTTACTGTTGGGCAGGGAGGACTGTGCACACCGAGGGGCGCTCTCACCTGTTCTGTGTGAAAGTGAAAGCAGAGTGAGCGGTGTGTAAGGGGCTATTGCCGGAGGTGACCACCGTCCGAAAGAAAGCTCTGGTGTCACCCCTCTGATGACCCAGCTCCACTATCCTGGGACAGCGCCATTATTTCAGCAGGCGGCGGTAGCTCCACCCTCCCGGTGGGCGGCACTCCCTCTGTAAGTTGTAGCTGCTCTTTGGCAGCGGCCCCTCTGTTCTCTCTTCTGGCCTGTGAAGCGTGCAATACTTTACTTTGCACCCTGAATATAGAGAACTCTTTAGGATTGTACCCCCTATATAGCGATCCTTACACCTCCAACATAGCGATCCTTACACCCTGTACATAGGGATCCTTACACCCCCTACATAGTGATCCTTACACCCCGTACATAGCGATCCTTACACCCCGTACATAGGGATCCTTACACCCTGTACATAGCGATCCTTACACCCCGTACATAGGGATCCTTACACCCCGTACATAGCGATCCTTACACCCTGTACATAGCGATCCTTACACCCTGTACATAGCGATCCTTACACCCCGTACATAGCATTCCTTACACCCTGTACATAGCGATCCTTACATCCCGTACATAGCGATCCTTACACCTTGTACAAAGGGATCCTTACACCCTGTACATAGCGATCCTTACACCCTGTACATAGCGATCCTTACACCCTGTACATAGCGATCCTTACACCCTGTACATAGCGATCCTTACATCCCGTACATAGCGATCCTTACACCTTGTACATAGCGATCCTTGCACCCCGTACATAGCGATCCTTGCACCCCGTACATAGCGATCCTTACACCCCGTACATAGCGATCCTTACACCCCGTACATAGGGATCCTTACACCCCGTACATAGGGATCCTTACACCCCGTACATAGGGATCCTTACA
Organism: Pelophylax lessonae; assembly: GCF_965119305.1. Lineage (NCBI taxonomy): Eukaryota > Metazoa > Chordata > Amphibia > Anura > Ranidae > Pelophylax > Pelophylax lessonae. The sequence continues at coordinate 111,887,433 of NC_138778.1, forward strand.
CCCTGTACATAGCGATCCTTACACCCTGTACATAGGGATCCTTACACCCCGTACATAGGGATCCTTACACCCCGTACATAGGGATCCTTACACCCCATACATAGCGATCCTTACACCCTGTACATAGCAATCCTTACACCCCGTACATAGGGATCCTTACACCCTGTACATAGCGATCCTTACACCCCGTACATAGCGATCCTTACACCCTGTACATAGCGATCCTTACACCCTGTACATAGCGATCCTTACACCCTGTACATAGCGATCCTTACACCCAGTACATAGCAATCCTTACACCCTGTACATAGCGATCCTTACACCCTGTACATAGCGATCCTTACACCTTGTACATAGGGATCCTTACACCCTGTACATAGCGATCCTTACACCCTGTACATAGCGATCCTTACACCCCGTACATAGGGATCCTTACACCCCGTACATAGCGATCCTTACACCCTGTACATAGCGATCCTTACACCCCGTATATAGCGATCCTTACACCCTGTACACAGCGATCCTTACACCCTGTACATAGCGATCCTTACACCCAGTACATAGCGATCCTTACACCCTGTACATAGCGATCCTTACACCCCGTACATAGTGATCCTTACACCCCGTACATAGCGATCCTTACACCCCGTACATAGCGATCCTTACACCCTGTACATAGCGATCCTTACACCCTGTACATAGCGATCCTTACACCCTGTACATAGCAATCCTTACACCCAGTACATAGCGATCCTTACACCCCGTACATAGCGATACTTACACCCAGTACATAGCGATCCTTACACCCCGTACATAGGGATCCTTACACCCTGTACATAGCGATCCTTACACCCTGTACATAGCGATCCTTACACCCTGTACATAGGGATCCTTACACCCTGTACATAGCGATCCTTACACCCCGTACATAGGGATCCTTACACCCCGTACATAGCGATCCTTACACCCTGTACATAGCGATCCTTACACCCTGTACATAGCAATCCTTACACCCAGTACATAGCGATCCTTACACCCCGTACATAGGGATCCTTACACCCTGTACATAGCGATCCTTACACCCTGTACATAGCGATCCTTACACCCTGTACATAGCGATCCTTACACCCTGTACATAGGGATCCTTACACCCTGTACATAGCGATCCTTACACCCCGTACATAGGGATCCTTACACCCCGTACATAGCGATACTTACACCCAGTACATAGCGATCCTTACACCCCGTACATAGGGATCCTTGCACCCTGTACATAGCGATCCTTACACCCTGTACATAGCGATCCTTACACCCTGTACATAGCGATCCTTACACCCTGTACATAGCGATCCTTACACCCCGTACATAGGGATCCTTACACCCTGTACATAGGGATCCTAACACCTTGTACATAGGGATCCTTACACCCCGTACATAGGGATCCTAACACCTTGTACATAGGGATCCTAACACCTTGTACATAGGGATCCTGACAGTAACCGGATAACACACAGACTGGCAGTAGAAGAAGCTGAGCCGTTGCTTCCTGTATAGCACCGCCTCCTGACACAGGCGGAGAAATACTAAATGTATGGGGTTGATTTAGGGGCGGAGCCAATGGGGGAACAGCAAAGTTAGGTTTAACCTAGGATGTCAGAAATCTTTGCACCACCCCTGGGAGGGCGTGTCATCACTTTTATATACAGAGGACTCAGCTCAGAGCAGAGGGGGAGGTGCAAGGAAGGCGCGTGTCACCATATTTTTACATTATGGGTTCACATTACAGCAGAGATAATGGGGGAGGGGTCAGCTCTGCACTTCCCTAAACAGTGGAGTCAGTTTGATGCAATGGGAGTGGGGGAGGGGAATGAAAGAAAGCATTTCCCCTCTACATATAGGAATCAGCTGACAGGGGAGGGGTGGGGGAGGGGGTGTGCCAACACTTCTCCATGGAGAGGAGTAAGCTCACAGCAGAGGGGGAAGTGCAGGGGAGGGGTGTGTCAGCATGTTTTTACATTATGGGTTCACATTACAGCAGAGGGGTGGGGGAGGGGGTGTGCCAACATTTCTCTATACAGAGGAGTCAGCTCACAACAGAGGGGGTGGTGCAGGGGGAGGGGCGTGTCAGCTGTTTTCTGCTCAGTCTAGCTAGACCAATCACAATTAGAGCGGTTATACTAGACATCATGTTTGCCAATCCCTCCCCAAAATAAAAATGTCTTCCTCTCTCTCTATCTCACTCCTTTTCACAACCCCCAAAAGAGAAAGGAAGTGATGTCAGAGGTAATAACCTGCAAAACACATGGAAATTCCATCTGCATAAAATCACAAGTCAGTGTACATTATGTTGTCAGAAGTATTGGGACGCCTGCCTTTACTCACACATGAACGTTAATGGCATCCCAGTCTCAGTCTGCAATGTTCAATATTGAGTTGGCCCACCCTTTGCTGCTATAACAGCTTAATTTCTTCCGGGAAGGCTGTCTGCAAGGTTTAGGAGTGTCTATCGGAATGTTTGACCATTCT